>NW_022987851.1:1502232-1990902 GCF_902827165.1 Trematomus bernacchii | reverse complement strand
ATAGTCTAATGGCGCATTTCCACTACAGGGCCTCGCTCGGTATGGCTAGGACTGGCTCACTTTATGCTGCGTTTCCATTACAGTTTAGTAGCTGGGGCAGTAACTATAGTAACGCAGTGTAGGCGGAGCCGTGACGTCATCTTCAATGAGAACCACAGAAAAACATCAGCTGTTAGCACTCAAGCTCACAGCTCCTCATATCTGTTCAGAAACTAGACAAAAGTTAAACAAGTACAAACCACAGACTGTCTGTGTCATGGCGAATACAGTCGCTGGTTTATTTATGTCTGTATAGGCCATTGTTGTGAGTGTGGACGGTCGGAGCATATACAACGTTAGCTTAGCCAATCTCCATTTAGAAAACACGCATTTTAAAAGGTTTTTCGCCTGCCGTCTGTCTGCAGACTTGTCAAAGCATTAATTCATGGTTTTTACTAACCGGTATCAGTATGTTGTTACTTCGGCATCATTTAGAAACGTGTATTACAATTAAATCACGGTCAAATATATTCATTTTTCACTGTGAAATAGTACCCGCTAGCCGGAACTACGCCAAGTGGAAACGCAACCAAAAACGGGCCGGGCACGGCACGCTCAAAGCGAGCTCCGCGCTGTAGTGGAAATGCGCCATAAGTTATCTCAGTGGGTCTCAAATGGTTTGGTCACCATTTATGTAAACAAATATTTCCAAGGCACACCTTTATAATTATTAGGATAAATAACAACAGGTTTGAAATCATTCCAATGTATACTATAGGACAGTAACCAAAAATATCGTTTAAAACTGGAGATATAAAAAAAATGCATGAATAAATAAATGTTAACTAGGTCAAATAAGATATGAATGAAGAACAAAAAATAAAATACGTTACATTTATTTGTTATTGGCTATGGTAGGTTATTGGTTATGTTCACATACTTATTTGATTATTAAAATGTAAACCGATCTTTTTCATATGGGTGTTTGAGTTGTACCCCCTAGATCTAGTCTCTAGTAATTCTGCTCAAAGTGCACCAGATTGAAGCATTTTACTTTAAAATGTTAAACAAAATCTTTCTGGGGGGGCATACCCCCGGACCCCCTTAGAGGATGTGAAGTCCACCCCCCAATTAAAACATGTTCATATAATAATGAATACATTTTAAACTTTCTTTATGTATATAACCAACATGTCAATACGTTTCAGTTTTTGTAGTGTATTGGTCTTTTGTAGAGATTTTTCATTTATTCTTTATATATTCTATTGTGTATTGCTTGGAGGGGGGGGGGGGCACCAAATCATAATCTCGCCTAGGGCACCACAATGTCTAGGGCCGGCCCTGTGTGTTACCATTAGCATACCGCACCGCTGTCGAACAACGCCGACACACCGTCCTTGTCCGATCCACCACTCGCACTCAATCGTTATTGTAGTCCACAGGGAACCCAAAATGTTCCCACACAGCTGATTTAAAAGAAGCAGGTGGGTCTTCTAGCTCCTGTGTGTTATCTGAAATCGCCATACTAACTTGTCTTCTTCGTTTTGTTGTGTTTTCTTCTTGTTCTTCATTTGTTGTTTAAGGGCGGCTGGCAAACAGCTTTTAGGCGCAATACTGCCCCCTGGAATATATATAGTGTAATGGATACTGCCCTGAGTGACAGACTTTTTTCCCACTGATAAAAAAAGGCGTATTCGTCGTGTGACTGCATGTGCCGAACCGCGACGGTTCGGGACATGCAGTCACACGACGAATACGGATACCGTTACACCCCTACATTCTACACAATGTTTTATTAAAGGAGAGGTGTCATGCTTTTCCGGTTATTACCCGTCCCCTTGTGTGTTATGAAGGTTTTTATGCATGTAAACGGTGTGCAGAGTCAAAACCCTCAAAATACACCCTGTAGCGAGTAAAACTCTAACACAGAAAAGACCTCCCCAAAACGCCTCGTTGGAGATACGTCACTGCCCATTTGAGTCTTCCATTTCGTTCCGGGTACGGCATGATGTCAAGCGGTACCTGGAACGAAATGGACCAATCCCGAAGAGCCGTTACGTTACGTCTGCGGAGCCGTTACGTTAAGCCCCCGCTGATTGGTCCAAATTGACCAATCCACGGACTTCCTCACACATCTGTGTGCAGGGAGCAGGCAGCTCAGCTGATTTCTCCTCCCTGGCTGCAGGCTGATAACAGACAGTTGGGATCGTGGCAAAATTCTCTCTGCAGACCCATTCTCACAGCGTTTATCAACCTTTTTCTTACTCAATATCAAGCCACACTTATTGTTTTTACTTCGGCTGTGAGTTTGTGTGTGCTCAGGATGAGTTTGGCTGTGTTTCGCTATGTTTGCTAAACAAGGAAACAACACCTCCACGGAGCTCAGCGCGATTCACAACATCCCGACCAATCAGAGCACACTGTGCTCACAGGGAGGGTGGGGGCTGGAGCTATTGGAGCTACAACGAGCCGTTAAAGGCAGAGAGTGAAATTCAGTGAATACAAGTAGTTTACAGAGATGCTGTATGAGAAACCAATGTGAGTTCGGAAAAATGCACAGTATAAATCTATTCTAGTAGACCTCAACAATGGAATTATGATCAGTGGAAATGGCCATGACACCTCTCCTTTAAGGAAAGATCATTTTATACACAAATAATAACACTGTATTTATATGCTTGATATATTATCAAATAGGGATGAGACAAATGTCCAAAAAATACACCTTATAACCCAATCAGTTTAGTTTTTAAGGAATAGGAAGGCCTATAAGAGTATCTTCTTCTGTAGGCAGTAGGTGGAGTTACTGCTGGGTTGTGCTCCCACCTGTGTGGCGGGGATGTGAGCAGCAGACGACAGGAGGAGAGTGGCAGGCCAGAGGTGGCAGGTGGCTTTTTGCCACTAGTCTTGGCGTGATGGTTACTGTGATATTTTGGGGCTAAATAATTTAAGGTGCAACAACACGTCTCCCCTCGCCACCACGAAATGTGGCTCCTGGCTGCATGTTTCATTAATGCCGTCGCCTCCAAAGCCCCTCCATAATTCAGCAGGCACTAGAGGAGCTGCGATGTGTCGCCACACAGCTCACTGACACCGGGGACACGGGGAAGGAGAGGCCGGATGCAGAGGAGGTGAAAGATGGGGAGATAGTTACCAGGGATGAGAGGGGACGTGTAAAAGTGCAAGGAAGACTACAGTTCACTGCTTCTCTCTGATTGTTTCGCCACATTGTCTCAATTGGCAGAAAGATCTTCCCCACTTAACCGTGTCATTGGCAAGGGCTGAGCATAGCACCTACCATGCCTGGAAAAGGCGTTGAATTATTCAAACCTTGTTGTGGCTTCTTATGTGCTAAATACTGCTCATTCCCATTTATGTTGCCTAGCTGTGCTTCTTTTTAAGAACTGGAGAGTATAGAATACATTCCCTTTTTAAATGACCACTTCAATATCTTTTGAGACAATCAGAACAATAGATTATGTTTTCTGAAAAAGGCAATGTCTATTAATCTTGGTAAGTAAAGGTTGTTCTAAGTTGTTAAAACCTTCCGATGCACTAAAATGATCTCAAACCCTGTATCTACATAACCAAAGTCAGTATACTTTATTTATCTTGGGGCAAATTGGGTTTTAATGACCGCTTTTTTTTATTCAATAAAAGAAATAGAATAAATAAATGTATAGTTATAAAACTGTTATTTCTCGCTTAAACAAACTTATATTGTGTGACTTTGTTGTTTTAGAGCGAGTTTGTATTCATCAAAGCTGCACAATAACACAAACCAGCGAACGTTGAACTTGCACCTGAGTGTAGATTGAGATTCTTTTTGTGCTTTCCGACGACAAGGTAAGGTGGTGAAACATTTTTTTTTATAATAATAGTTATTTTTTTCGGTGGCTAAAAAACGTTTTTACTTGCTCTTCCAACCAAACCAGTAAATTGGCTTGCTCCCATGCTGCCCCGTAATACACCGACTAAGGATACGAACCTCATACAACCCCACTTCAAAAAAGCCCTTCCGTTTGAATACCAGCTTCCTTTGTTTTTTTTGTCTTGAAGTTATACAAAGAGGTGTGTAGTTGAGCCTGCAGAGTGACATTTTATAGCCCAGCCTGTCAGCTAAACACCCGGTCTGTGTCAGATGTTGTCCCTAAAATATTGATGAAGGTGCTCATGTCTATAATTTTGGTGTCTGTAATTTCAGTGTTGAGTGTCTAACACTTGCATGGCTGAAAGCCTTTGCTGAAGGTGCTGAAAATGCGTATGACTGCACAGTAAAACGCTCTAGTTCACACCCATGCAGTTCGAGTTATCAGACCAGTCTCGTGATGTACATGGCCTATATTAATGCTGACTGGGGCGGTAAAGTAACACCTTGGTTGAACATAGTCTAATATGAATGGGTGAATGGTTTAAACCCACTTGGAACCAGCTTTTGTACATATATTTCCTTTATGAATTTAATATGAGAATTAGATTTGGAACATTCCCTGTTCCAAGGACTTGACTCCAGGGTGTAAATTACTATTACGTGTGATTTTGTTTTAATTCGTTTTTATCTGTATATGTATAGTGTTTTTGTTTTCCTTTTAAAAGCATTCTCTGAATAAATGATACCATTATTTTATTTATTTGTATTATTATTTGGATATTTCCATGTTCTTTAGATATTCAATTTAATTTTGGACCAAGTTTTGTGGCTTCATAAATTGGTAGAATACTGTGAGGTTGAAATACGATCTTATTTAAAGTCACTCAAAGGGCTCCTCCATGATGGCATTTACTCATCCGCAATGACCTTAGAATGTCTATTTTCATTATTTAGAGGTTCACTGTTTATCCTTTGGGGGTTTTCCCTTTCCTGTAGTGGGTTCTATAGGTTTTTGTGAATGTAAATAGTCAAAGGCTAAACTCCCAAGGATCTCTTCAGAGGGAGTTTCTCTCTCCTTTTTGGACTCCTTTTTACTTCTGTAATATAATGACATCACTATGTTACATGTGCGCTTCTATTGGCTAGCTCTCCAAGACATTGCACGTGATAGGCTAAAGGGGGGGGCATCTCTAAGCGGTTGACCAATCACAACCGAGCTGGCCAGCTAACCAATCAGAGCAGACTGGGCTCTGGTTTCAGACAGAGGGTGAAAAAAGGTGCTGCAGCACAGACAGTATGAGAAAAATAAAGAGCTTTTTGAACATTAAAGCATGGAGACATGTCACAGGAGTAGAGGCACACAATAGAAATATGAACCTGAACATGAGCTTAATAGTGCCCCTTTAATGTTAAAAATCCAAGAAGTAACCTTTAGCTTCACTTTTAAAAAGAATAAACGAGTGAAAACACGATATGGGTAGTACAGTCAAATAAAGTAGAGATATGATAATCTTGGCTGCAGGACACTTCCCTTTGTTCTGTCTTTACCAACCCTGTTGCATTTTATCAGCAAGAGCATTTTTCCTTTATACTCTTCGCCTCCTGGAATCGGCTCCTTTCCAAGTGCAGCCTGGCAGATAATGGCTGTTTTGTTTAGTAGTAGATCTGCCTAAAGTACATAAGATGAATTATTCATCTGCTGCTCAAGATTGCACTGGAAAGCTATTCGAGTACAAACAGTTTACTGAGTTGAAGACGCACGTAAGGGGGGTCCTTGTCGATGTAACACTGCATATTTAGTGAATGTGCCATGTTTTATTGATGGAAACGTCCCGGGCTCACTTGCTTTAGGAGGCACCAACCTGACGAAATCTTCCCCATGCTTCATTTCACCACTATGTGGCAATCACACTGGCATGCAAGAAATGATCAACGCTCTCATACGGTCTCATTTCCCTGGCCGCCATTCTTGTTGTCCTCTGTACCGCACACAAGCAGCAGAGTAAATGCCGGTTCTGCTTTGTGCGGTGTTTTTAAGGAACACTGGAGTTGGCTGATGCAGGTAAACAGAATCAGTGTTCTGTTGGGGACAAGACCTCAGTGAATACTCTCCACCTTCCTCCCATCTGTTGACTGCATTAGGCTCAGGCTTTACAGCTTGACACTATTTGCCTGTTGAGAAGTTTTCTGCTGACTACAAGAAGAACTTCTCCTTGACCCTTCCAACACATTTCCGAGCCAGTGAAGCTGCTCTTTGATTATGAAGCCATGCTTATTCAAGGATATGATCTGCGCAGCACAGACATGAGTGGGGCCAGGCTAGGATGAGGGCTTTTAGATCAATGTGCCTCCCTCGAGAGCGGCTGACTTTTTGCACTAACAATAGTACGGGAACAGTGATTTTATTACTAA
The DNA here is from genome assembly GCF_902827165.1 of Trematomus bernacchii. NCBI lineage: Eukaryota > Metazoa > Chordata > Actinopteri > Perciformes > Nototheniidae > Trematomus > Trematomus bernacchii. The sequence goes on along the minus strand of NW_022987851.1, from coordinate 1,984,640 downwards.
GGGGGTCTAAAAGCTGTGTGGGGACATGGGAGCAAACATGGGTAGCTAAATGCTTCCTGTTATTTGCTACAAGTTTTCAGACTTAGTGTCATGATGTATATGATGGAACAGAAATGCTCTTATTCGAACAACCTGGTATCTACTTAGGGTATGTTACAGCATTATGTTATGCTGCAATGTCTTTTCATGGGGGGAACAATAGCGATTGTTTGTTGGGCTGTTTTAAGTGCTGATAAAATACGGGTGACTTACACTTATACACTTGATACGGTGCCTTAGTGCATCCTGTGTAGTAGAAGACATAGTTTATTAATCACTCAAGGGAAGTTTTCACTTTAACTATACACATAAGGCTCCAAATACACATACTCAAATGCATGCTATTTATGGAGGGCTGTCAGTTGGTTTGTTAGTGCCTTGCTCAGGGACACATTGGTAGGACCCAGGAGAACCAAAAAAAGTATATACAGTATGTATGTGTATATATGTATAATATACTTTGGTATTTTTGTATACTGTACAAACTGAGCTAATGCTGCCCCAGACACAGATGGAGGTCTCATACTGCTGCTGCTCTGCTAACTTGATGTTCGCATTACAGCTTCAGTTTAGCGGCACAAAGCTGCTAGCCAGGCTAGGTCCCTTGAATATGTGTTCACTATTTCAAGGCAATCCATCCAGTAGGATATATTACAGGAGGACCAAAGTGATGGACCAACTGACATTACCTAACACGTTTACTCTGATTATTGAAGATATGCACTATAATACATAGGCAACTGCTTCACTATATTATCATTGATTACCCCTTTTCACTAATTAGAGTTCTGTTCTAGTTTAGTGCTGGTTCTAGTCTGGTTTGCAGTTGGTTCAACTTGAAAATCAAAAAATGTTTGGGGCTGAAGCCTATTCCAGCATCTATATTTACACGATACCTCCTGTGATTTGTTCAGATGCTCGACAAGCTGCGAGACCGATGGATCAACACAGGTATCTGGGAGAAGCTCGAACAATGTAAAGCTGTGATCACAGAGCCCCGCGGAGGTGGCAAGGGGGATTTTGATGAACTGCTGCAGACGTACTACGATGCCATCAAGTACTGCGTGGAAAGAAGTGAGACCATTAAACATCATACTGACTTTTAGACCAGCTCATGGTGATGATCTATTTTAGTGCATACATAGTAAATCTGATCATAATTTAAAATAGAATAGTAATTTCACAGTTCAACTCTATATAACTTGTAATTTATAGTGTTTTATATACTGTGGTTTCTTTGTAATAGATGGTGCACTGCTAATCGCGGTCTGTAGAGGTAAAGTGAGTGAAGGACTAGACTTCACTGATGACAATGCCAGGGCTGTGGTCACCATTGGAATTCCCTTCCCAAACATCAAAGATCTCCAAGTAAGTAAAATCACAGCAGGATGCAGATATTCTGCACAGGGGGGAAACAGGTGAAACAGTGGTCTTTGGTCCAAGCAAAGATAAAACAGCATTCCTGCAGTTCCTTTTAAAAAGTATTGAATTAAGAAATCTAAAAATAAGGCCTTAATTGGTTCTAAAAGACTTAAACCAATGATGCAAAAGTCAGAAATTTGCAAAGATGCGAGTAGCAAGATCTTATGAATGCATTTGTTAATGATGCATTGTAAAATCTAATTAAAAAAAGGTTGGGGAGAATTTTTTTTACATGGGTGGAAAAAAAGATAAATAATATTGAAACTAATTCTGTAGACGATGACCTTTGCAAACCTAGTTGAATTATTTTACCCTTCATAAGATGCTTTCTTGCTAGCGTATTATGTATGCAAGGGAAATTAAATTTGAAAAAGCACACATTTACAACATTGAATATTATACAGACGTGGCGTGAATATTACATTCAGTACGTTTTGGCCTAGACCATGACATGGTAAGTACGATTTTTACTCTGTATCCAATAGTTTTATAAGTAAATTGTAAAAAAAGAATTGCTCCATATGACATAAAGGTCATTTTACGAGGTCATTCTACACTTAAATACTTGTGTAAGAGTGCTTTAATCAGGACAAAGCCTCAGCTCAACAATGTCTGCATCAATTTATATATATGATTCACACTTGATCAACTACTCTCGACCAATGTGGTGAAGACCACTCATGTTTGCAAAGAGTACTGAGTTTGGAAAAGAAATTGCAGTATATGTCCGCTACTTCACTTTTTTGGTCAACATCAAACATTTTGAATACCATGAACACAAAAATATATCTCACAGACATCGATGCACACGCACAAAACCACACCAAATAAGAGCATCGCCTTTTGGTGATCCGTAAAATAAAATCCCAAAGCGATGTTGCTGTGTGTGCCCTGTCCTTAGCAGATAAAGTTGACCTTTAAGTTTCCCCGTCTCCCCGCCTCCCACCTCTCCTCCCCTTTACTCCTCCACATCCTGCTGTCAGGACACGACGAAGCTTTCACTAACCTGTTCTGTCAGTGTGGCCAGACGTGGGGGTGATTGAAGCTTCCCAGACCCTTTCACCTTAGCCAAAGCTGTCAGTCTCACCACTGTCAGTTCTCGGGGCATTTCTTCTTCCTTTTATGAGATTTTTTTTTAAACGTTGTATTTTGTCATAGTACTGGTGTTTAGGTACATAGATGTCATATAAGAGTTATTACCCCGTATAGTTTGACCATAAGAAATGTCTTTATTAGGATCCCAATTAGCACTAGCATGAGCATTGGCTACTCTTCCTAGGGTTAGGGTCAAACATAAGCACTCACACACACATTTACACACTTCATCCACGTAAAAACTAAAATATAAAAGACAAAACAACTCATCTCATGTAGTTAACAATAGAGGAGAGAAGTGAAAGAAAAATGATCAACCAACCTTGTCTGAAATGTATCTATTTTGCGCATTCAGACAGAGCTAGGTGCTATTTTGCGCTTGATGGTGGCACTAAATGAGAATTGTATAATTAAACCATTTATATATGTTTGTTTTATTGCTTCACCGTGCAAAGTCCTTATAAAAATTGTTACCCAATCAATATCCACTTGGGGGACAATTGAAGGCAAAGCAACATCCTATCTCATATTCACCCAAGTGTGTCATTGTCAGATATCAACGTAATTTGGGGATTTTTGTGTGCCATATATATTTGTTTTCTTTTTGCCATAGAGCTCCATTGTTTGAGGAAAGTTTCTTAGAACAGGGTGTCCGCGGGGTCTTAAAAAGTATTAAAAGTTGATAAATCAATTTAGCGAAAATTAAGGCTATTAAAAGTATTAAAAAGTATTAAACGGCATTTCCCAAGGTATTACATGTTGTAGCTTGTTTTCAATAAGTATATGAATTGTCCAAAGAGGTTGTATTCTACAGTCTGCCTGAATGTAATCATTGCGTAGGTGTGTAGTGTGATTCTGTGTAGTTTATTTATGGCATCCTGTTGGATTTGACGTCATCTGAACAGGACATCGCGCGCTCACTGCTTGATAGCGCGCGAAGGTCCGTTTACGCCGGTTGTTTAACAACATCGTTATGGGGAAATGCAAGTTTGCGTCCAAATGGTTGGAAGATAAGGAGGAAGGACAATCAATACTGTATACAGTAAATGTTGCGCCAATGTAACCGGTTAAAACTCAAAGTGGCGATGAGGTCTTAAAATGTATGGAAAGGGTCTTAAAAAAGGTCTTAGAAGGTATTACATTTGACTTCAGGATTCCTGCATATACCCTGTAGAACTACGTTGTCCTGTTTAGTTTAGTTTAAGTAAACCATGAGCATTAAAAAAAAGGAAAAAAAAGAAGCTATATTTGTTACCCTGTTTGAATATTTAAATGTTTAATAGGAACCAACGGTAATGTTCCTAAACGAGTTAAAAACTGGATATACATGGGTGGAGCAGATGACCAGGATTGACAAAACATTGCTTCATAGGTGGAACTGACCAAGCGTGAGGAGACTTGCTTTTCTAATGACGTAATCTGTGCTCCACATCAACAACCTTTGTGTATGTGCTCAGCTCCTTGGAGAGTTTGATAACTCCTGCCACATCTTGTCATAATGTTGGCGGCTGTAAGATCGGGTAGGCAAGGCTGATTATGGTTACTGCTGACACTTTGACTTCTTATTGCATTTTTTAGTCACAACAAAATCTGACATTTCATTTTTGTCATGCTCAATCCTTGATCACCCTTAACGTACTGCGTTGTTTATAGATTGTAAACAATAATAACCACAACGAGCCCAACCTAACCAGGGCAATGTATAAAATGTCATGATGTTTAAAAAAGTGACAGGCAGTGGGCAACAGTGGGCAACATAAAGAGTGCAGGCATGAGAGAGAGATCTTCAGTGCTTTCATTTCATTTGTACTCAAGGAAATCATTATAGTCCTCTAATGCTTTTTAATTATTTTGACTTGTGGTGATGTGTGTTGAGCTACTGCTTGAGATTGCACTTTTAAGTATAGGGAGGACACTTTATATACGTTTAACCACAGATTGACAATGTGTCATCTCTACGACGTAGAATCAGTAACCCAGAGCAAGGCACACATTTTACATCTGCAGTATTACTCTGTGTTTTTATATTTGTCTTTACATATAAGAAGCAGTTATTGACGACAACTGTTGTCTATACTGTATCTTATGATGTTGGCTCCTGTCAAGCTCCAGCTAGTCAAAATATCAGCCCTCGAGTCTTTAAAACTTCTAAAAGAGTTGATTGATTTGTCTTGAATTTTGATGTTGTTTTTTCAGTTAAAATCAATGAAGCCGGACGCATATAGCTTATTTGGCAGCGCTGGCAGAGGTCCTGGCTTCCAATCCGACCCAAGGAAGACTTACGATGTCATCTGGTCTGTCTGCCCCTTTAAACTGTGTCTTTCCAATACAGGCACTGGTCCAAAAAAAAAAAAAAAAAAAAGAGAGCAATCAAATTGAGTGTTGGAGGGGAGCCAATAATAAGCCAATTGGAGGAATGGGCAGGACTAACACCTTTGTCAAGCTGTGAGCCATAGCCACCTGTATCGCTCAACATTTTCTGTATTCAGCTCTTCCCCCGAAGATGGAAATGGAGAGACAAGTTGACAGTTGTGCGTAAAATCAGGCAAGGTTTGCCTGGCTTTCAGTGGAGATTCAGTCATTATGCCTTTTTTAAGGCACGGTGTTGAATTGTATTATTTAAGAGGTATACTATATATGTTATTGTGTCATCTCTGATGAGAACCAAGAGACCATGCTTGTAACATTCTAGATCGTAGAGTCTATCTTTGCATCTTTAGCCTCAGCTTTGCTCAGTTCTCCTTTGTCTTCTCTCTAGATGTCTTTTCCTCCTCCTGTTATCTCCTCTTCCAGGGGCAGAGGCATTGTGGCCCCTAGAGAAGCCCTGAAGGGGCTGTAAAGGTCTTTGAGCTAACCCCATTACACCGCTGAGAGGATGGGGACACTGACACTAATGACTTTCAAAGCCATGCAGCTAGCCCTCGTAGCCCTCATGTTAAAGGAGGAGTCTATTATCTCTCTTGAGTCTGAGAGATAATAGGCCCTATAAGGACACACATACAGACAAACATACACACACAGACATAGTGTCTAGTATGGATAGTCGATATTACATGTTATGTTCAATTCCACTGGAGGAGAGATTCAGTGTACTCTGAGCAATGATGCTTGGTTGTATATAGAAACGTGGTGATCGATACTCATGTTGTTCCAAGCAAGTGTTGCCAAATAGCTGAAGTTCAACCTTTTTTTACCACAATGCAGCTCTGTTCATTTTGCTTTCTGAAATACACTGTTATATTGTTGCTTAAACAGCTTATAAGTTATAGCCAGTATGTTGAAGCACCTCTGCTATTTTGCAGGACTACTAAGTGTATGTATTTTAATTTGGCTTTAACAGCGGCAGTCTTAATCCGGATAAGGCGGTGGGCCTCTGCTTCATGATGCATCCCAAGTTTTCTTTTTCAAAATACAAGTAGCTTAGCTTATTATTAGCTTATTATTCAAACCGAGTTATTGGGTTGTCTTTAAACAAATGTTCACCTTCATGAATGCGTTGTATTAACACACTATTATATTTACACCTTATGTTTCGCACTAGAAGTTCCCTTAGTACACACAAACACATGCGTGACATGTTCTTACATTGTCACTTCATGCACTAGTGGTAACATGTGCACATTCTCGTAAGAGCACACGTGGACCCAGACATATTAATTCAGTCATTCACTGCCACACTCACACGGCAGCACCCCATTGCTAGGATAAGAGGTGTAAGCCCAGCTTCTCTTCATTTAAACTACTCCAGCACTTTAGATGCCTGCATGGCCTGCATTCCCAGACAGGCATAACTCTTAGAAGCTTCAGCCTAAGCACATAGCATGGCCTTTTACTGGCCTGTTGTGTTATTGTGACAAAGATCAAAGGTTGAACTTGAAAAGTCCTCTGCAGAGAAAGCCCTGCCAAAGGTGGTATTACATTTATGTTGAGTTTTTCCAATGGCATGTTTTACAGTGAACAGTCACGTCGTGCGTGAGTGAGTCAAACAATAAGTGGCTTTAACAAGCAATAAAAAGACACTTACAACTGATAAGGCATCTCTTTTATTTTAATGAAGGGCTCAGTCAACCTTTTGCCATTGCCCTTTATTAAAGACAGACACAGGAGCGTTTTAATTTTAAAGCCTGCAAGCATGTAAAACGGATGGATAAAGGAGATTTTGGAGGAATGTTGAAGAGTTCATGGAAATCATCCAGCGGACGGAATGATAGATGCTCCAGGCACACTCAAGACTCTACATGTGGCTTTATTATCAGCAACGGAAGAAAAGCTATATAATACACAATCAGCCCTTGTGCTGTCCTTGTCAGCACCAAAGGCCGATTCTTTTTAAAGACAGTCTTTTTTGTTAAAGTTCGTTGAACCCATTTTTTTTACCATTAACAAAATGCAGACCTATTCCTACACAATGATTTTTGTTAAAGATCATTTCAATTCCAATTCCAATACAATAAAAGTTGAAATACTAATACCAAAACTTACCTTAGTTTAACAAATATAAACAATGTTAAACACTGCTCAAGCACAAGAAACCTTACATGAAAATAAATCAAACCTATTTTACCATATATTTTTATTTTCTTAGTTTTCAGTACTTGTTGCTCTGTATATAAGTTGGTTGGTGCAAAAAAAAGTTAAGATTCCCAGTCTGTACACCACTTAAGGTGAATCCAAGCAAAAGGGGGGGTTGGATAAGAACAAAGACAGTCAAAACCATTCCATTCAATGTGGATAAAAATGTATTTTCCATGTGAGATTATTTTAGTTTATTTTGTTCAAATCAAGTACTATGTATGCTTATTGCTTAGTAAACTGGACTTGGTGGAGGAAGACAATATGAGAGACCGCTGGGTGAGGCCTAGACAGGTTTGAATAAAAAGAATACAGATTAGACACCAGTCTGAGTCAGAGCAGCCATAAGATTGACACTTTGCTTTAATAGACTGTTTGTTTGACTAAAGCTAAAGTGGCAGAAACGATAATACAACCTCAACAAAAAACCAAGCCCCATCAGCGTCCAAGTATAAACCCTGTTGCCAATAATTGGGCTGAAGGAGCATTGTATTTAACCTGTTTAACGGCAGAAACGGAAAGTTTGCAGTCGGGTCATATTCTTGGTGCTTGTGTTTTTCAGGATGAAGTTAAGCTAACTACTAACTCGGTATCGTTTCCCAGAGCCCCTCACACTCTACTCAAGGCAAAGTTGCTCCCTCGGACAAGATGGATGAGGCCTGGATGGGGTCGTTTCCTTGGTTCTGCCACTTTCTCTAATAAACAAACAATCATATCGGTATATCATTCACGTTGCTCTAAAAGTCAACTTTTTAGTGGAACAAGAATAAAACAATCAAATAATAAGTAGGATTTTGTGTATAGCCTTACTGTGAGCGGATCCATGAGCTTGTTGGAAAAGAGTGTGATAGTTTGTTGCTCTTGTGAGCGTGTGCGCACACACACATGGACACTGTCTTCAAGATGAGCCACTCAGCTGTCAGTTCAGCCTTATGTGGCAGATCAGGCGCTCAGCAATCTCAGTGACAAGCACAAGATGTCCTGGACTGCCAGAGGCATGCACACTAATGCGCACATACACACACCCCGCGTAAAATATAGCTCAAACAGATGCGCTCAGGTGCGAATCATGCCTAGTGGTCAAATATATGTTTTTAGGGATGAACAGGTTGCTGTAGAGGACAAGGCCAAAGCAAGCGAGTGATCCCTTGACATTTTAACTAATCCCTTCCAGCTTGTGGTTTCTTGCACATTTGCGAGACTTGCTAGCAGCCAGAATTGGCTTTTTCACATATGCAACCTGTCATGTTAGATTGGACGGTGACATGGTAGAGACCAGGGATGTGATGGCTCGAACGCTGAAGTGGACTGTGATTGGATTTAGATGACACTTCCGGCTTGAGGCTAATGGCCTTTCTGTTCCAGCTGTGGGTTTAGAAGTGGATTCTTTAACTGCTCCGGTGTCTCATACATTCATGAACATCTCACCATGAAGCCAGCAGCATTAACTCCTTCGACATGCCTATATGAGTTGTTGAGTCTCCTCTTGCTGACACTACTGTTTTCATGCAAATACATATACATATATGATTTTTAATCTCTTAAAGACTATACAAGTTTTCCAATTCAGGTTTTCCATGGTGGCAGGTGTTGCTCAGTTGTGACAATGCTTCTGAGGTGAGGTGTTATTAGTCATAGTCCAACTTTAGGGGCGACATTTAGGAAATCCTGTGACTCTTCTTGTTTGTTTACCTACCGAAGCCCTGACAGGCCACAGTGGCATTGCGTGATGTGCGCCAGGGAACAGGCTGTACCTGGCATGGCCCCGTGTTTGGGGGCTCAGGGCGAACACACGGTACCTGTCAAAAGCAGTTAAAGCCCTGTTCAGCAGCCTGCCCCGCATGGCATACCGTCAGACGCCAACTGAACTTTTCACTTGTCAATTCTGAAAGGTTAGCGCTAAAATCAGCAGCGACAGATGCAAATGGATGGATGCTTTCCTGGCATTTTTGTGCAGGGATGCTTCATGTCACCTAGGCCACCTTGTCTGCTCCCCTCATACCTTCACTCCACTCTGTCATGGCCTCTCTTTAGCCCCTTTGTCCCCCTTTCAGAACAAATCTGTAGTAGGTGAGACACAATCCCTTCAGGTTCTTAGTATGGTGTTTAGCTTGCCCTGGATCAAATGCCAACTTGGTTTCCCATTAATTAATTAATCTGATTATTTCTCATTTGACATAAATGGAACTCGCAATTGTTTTTGAGAGCATATTTGTTGTTATACATGTCAGCATTCGTTAGGTAGCCAGCAACTTTTCTTCAAAATATTTTTGGGCATTTCACCTTCATATAGCAAGCAATAGAAACAGACTGAATAGAAGGAGAGTAATGACAACTGCATTTCTCAACTGAAATTGCACCAAGATGCTCTGTGATGAATTTTGATACCTCAAACCCCTTCTTTATGGTACCTGAAAGTTTTAAATTACTTTAGATCTGATAATGTTTTCTGCAGATCAGCCACTAAACCTCACAATATAGTAAGTTGCTGAAACAGATTTCTAACTGCTGCTCTCATCCTTTGTGTGCCACACCTTCTGTACACAAAAACACCTTCCATCACCACAAACGACACAATCGCTCTGAGAAAAAATTAAAATGCTGATGATGTAGGCCTATAATTGGTAATGTTGGATTACTATTTCTAATTGCATGGAACATTTGGGATCTATACATTATTATTACATAGTGTTTCCCCTCAAAGGAAGAAACAAAATGTTGTAATAGCTTAATTTCACAAGCACATTTTCGTTGTTGTCTTTTACTGTCGTGCCAGTGTTTCTCACACACACACACACACACACACACACACACACACACACACACACACACACACACACACACACACACACACACACACACACACACACACACACACACACACACTCTGTTGGGTGCGCCCAGCAAAGCATGCAACATTGATTTGCATTTCCATTACTAGTTCAGGGCGCTGTGGCAACGGTAGAAGCACTTCAGTCTTCCCTATTTATTTGAATCTGCTTTGAATATCCTGGCCTGTGGTTTCAGGTGGAATTGAAGATGAAGTACAATGACCAACACTGCAAATCCAGAGGTCTTCTCCCAGGCTCTCGCTGGTACGAGATTCAGGCCTACAGAGCTTTGAACCAGGCCCTGGGAAGGTAAATCCACCCTCTACAGCTAGAGTGGTATTAAAGATTTTCTTTTGTACTGTTAATCTTTTACACTCTAACCCTCAAACTTCTTTTAACAGGTGTATCCGCCACAAGAATGACTGGGGTGCCTTAATTCTAGTGGATGACCGTTTCCGGAATAATCCCAATAAGTACATCACAGGTACTCGATACAGTGTGTGAACAATGGCTGAATGTAATAACTGCACAGCCTCTCAACTTGAACACTAGATGGCAATAGTTATCCACTGTAAGGTTTGTGGTAGTGTTTGTCTTTGATGTGTGTGTTTGTTTAATCTCAGGTCTGTCTAAATGGGTTCGCCAGCTTGTCCAGCATCACGACAACTTCGGCAATGCCATGCAGTCTCTGGTAGCGTTCTCTGAGGTTCAACAGAAAGCGTCGGTGGCTCTGGCAGCCAGTCAGAGTCTCAGCTCTACTGCCTCATCTCCAAAAAGTCTCTTGTCAGTAACTCTTGAGGACGAGAGTCCACCAAAAGCCACAGAACATCAGACACCAAGCTCATGTGTCAAACCACCTGTACCCAAGCTTGACACAAGCCCAACAAGCGTCCATTTCTTTTCTCGTACACAGTTAAAAGCTGAACAACAAGAAAAAGCAGGTGAGCAAAATTGAAAGACAGGTTTCGGTACTGCAAGGTTAATATCTGTCTCAAGTCTTATTCAAAGCCCTTCCCAATATCACAATTCATGATTTGTTTCTGTGAGACTGGTCTCAGTTCTTTTAAGGCCTATCTAATAACTTCACTGTTTAATTAATGATGAGTGGATGGTGCAGTGTCAGAAAGGTAGAAGGAAAAATTGGGACAGTCTCAGGCTAATTGGAACCTGGATACTTAAACAAGAGATTAAATAAAATACACAAAACAAATCCCACAAAAACAATTACAATGTGTTGTAAAATGTGTACAATTTCACAAGTGCTGCCTTAGCAAGGACAGAAATATGTTACTCTTCACTGCTACTTCTCTACCCCCGTTGGCTCTTAGCTGTAACCCTAGTTGCCTAAAGCCCCTGTATTTGACTGAAGATGTAAATCTAGTCTCAGTTGTATATAGTCATTTTTACCAATTTTCTAAACTGGCTGGTCACTGTAGTATATTTGTTGGGGACTATTTTCTGCAGCAGATTGACACACAATTGGTTCAAGTCCTACCCCCTTTGAAAAAAAAAGTAATGTTTCGTCATGGAACCCAAAGTGATACCAAAACGGGCAACAAATCCCCCTCAACTAAAAAGCTTGCGTAGAAACAATGTTTCACTCTGGATTGAAACCAAATACATTACCAAGTAATTCAAAAGTTCTGCCTTATTTGTATAATGCCTTATAATGTAAATATATGGATCTGCTTTCAATCTAATCTAGTCATGATAGGAATGCACATAAGAAATAATTGTCCTCTTATGTGTTAAAACATTTTAAATAAAAAACAATCACATAATGTAGCTAGTAGAATCTCCGATCTAGTTTATCTCGTTCCCCCCCCATAAATTATGACATTTTAAAGTGTGCAGCTTTCGGAAGGCAGCTCTCAAAAGGTGCATGTCATTTTTTGTGCTAAAGGATGTATGACATCACCACAGAAAATATTCTTAGGTGACGTGTTTGCACATCGCCTCGGCTAGCATCCATTGTCTTTGGGGTCATGACAAGGTTGAGCTGTTAGCCCCGTTGAATCCCGTGCAGAGCTGTAGCAGACCCCCACCCCGCCCCTCCCTTTATAATTTGGGGTGGATGTTGGGGGTGGGGGCCATGCTATCAGTTGAGTGGCTCGCCTCATTACTGTAAGGTCTTTTGCGTGCCTGAGTGGCGCTGGAGCGAGCTGATGAGCAGATGTTGGACTGTTGCTTTTAATTAAATCCCCTTGACCTTTGTTTGGGTTATATTGAGCGTAAGCCCGTATTTATATCTTTCTTTATAAGATAGCCTCGGCAGCCGCGGTGCTCTGCATACCAGTCACACTTTATGGTGAGCCTCAAAAAAGGTCTTACATTTTTTTGTACATACAAGTGCTCTCTTCTTTTGTTATTTGGCTGCACAATATATTCAAATGTTATCCAGATCGCAAGCAAAATATGTGAAAATACCATTCTCAATTAGGTATTCTAGAGGAAACCTACATATATATTGAATCACTGTAAATTCCCATCATAATGATCATTACCTCCAATATTATTTATCAAATCGCAATTGCAATATAAATTAATATAAAATATGATCAGATATATTTTCCAAGATGTGCAGGTTTAATATGCTGGCATAAGGTCAATAAATATCCACTGTAAATGTTTTGTTTTGTTTCCTTGATGCAGAACGGTTGAATACGATGCACAGTACCCCAGCGGAGCCCTTACATCAAAAAAGAAACACAGGTCTGCCTCTGTACAACATTTTCAGCCCGGCCAGCACCTGCTTCAGGAAGCCAATCTTCAAAGAAAAAGCTGTATGTAATTCCAGCCAGCTCTTTGAAACATCTACGGATTCAGAGCACAAGGAGAAGCAGCCGATCTCGTCTCCACAAAAGCCGACTTGTCTTAAGCAAGAGAGTGGAGATGGTTCCGGTGGAATCAAATTGGAAGCACACAATCAGCCTTTGGAGCCTTCCACCTGTAAAAGTGAAGTGCCCTCAGTAGACGGTACAGATGAAAAGGAAGAGGACCAAACTGTGTTCTTCACTCCAGAACTTTTCGAGGGTGAAGGCAGCCCACAGGAAGAGGCGAACGGCAAGTCACCTCCCAGGATGGCTGGAGTGGCGGAGAGTCCTGCCCCCCTGTCAGAAGAAGTTTTTGGCTCTGAGCAAGCCCGAGGGCAAGGTCGACCCTCTGCTTTTGATAGACAGAGTTCTATTTCAGTCAGTATGGACAGCACAGAGCTGTCACAGGGACAGGAAGGAGAAATTATAGGACAGAACCAAGGTGAAGAAGCAGAGCAGGTGGACACCCAGAGCAGGCAGACAGGAAGTAAGCTTCGCAGGTTGTCCAGGTCCAAGCAGAAAGCTCCCCCCACTACAACAGGTAACTAGCTAGCTGGAACCAAGAGATATTGTGAACGAAGCAGAAAGTCTTATATGAAAATACATCGCAAAAACAATACACACAGTAGATTTTGATTTAAAACACATATTGAAACATTCATGCTATTATATTTCTGCATAGGTTTTACATTCAATCTTACACCATTTTCTAAACGCTATGCTGGAAAGTATCTGCTCATGTTAGAGCGGCCTCGGGCAACTCGCCCACACACTCTGCCTGCAGTATGATGAGGCTTCAGCTTTCTCATATCAGCTTGTAATGCGGTGTGACAGCACATCTTATTAAGGCCAAAAAGCCCGGTTCTCACTTAAAAAATCACATAACTAACCAACAGCAGTGAAAATTGCAGCGCTGATTGAATGTGCCTTTTAACAAATCATTAAAATACAAAAAGCCTAAACTAATTTGTTTTCCTACAAAGTAGGTAATCATGTCGTTGTGTTTTAATGATGTGTTTCGTAGATTATGGCCGACATGCGTGGAGGCTTTAGACATGCCTGATTTAACCTACAGACCTTTATTTCATCGATTTAAATTCCATGTGTTATGAACTCAGTATGGTTTTACTTACAGGACTTACTTTACAAGCATTTGTATAAACTCTGTTTATTCAAAATAAAATAAAAATGTTAGCGTTACTTTAATTTTTCATCATCCTTTTTCCTGTTTTCTTTTCTGTATCCACATAGACATGATTCTGAATCCAAAGTATCCAAAGTAAAGTATTATGCTATTATAGATAATTATTACTGATAAATGAACGCTTAAGGAAGTACTTATAGCTTGGATCAGTTTAGCTAGTTTTATACTGCTTACTAGTAAAATCCTAAAAGAATTCACCATATTTTATAAACTGATCATGTGTTTAATATGTAAATCTGTTATCTGAATTATAAAAACAGATTTCTAATAAATACAATAACAAAAAATGTAATATTTTCCTGTAAAACATGAGAAATATATATATATATATACATACATCAATTACATTACCTATGTATATACACTTGCTAGTTACTTAACACACTTCCTAATTTGATGACAATATATTGTGTTCTAATATTTTGTTATTTATTTATAGCAATGAGAGTAGACTTAAATAATCATAATGATGATAATAATAATACATTTTATTTGTCAAGCACTTTTATAAGTGCTCAAAGACTCTTAACAATGATAAAAAAAAGTCAATAAATCTAAATAGAATCGAGCTCGCTAACATTGGACACAACATTAATCACACATTAAAAGCCAGTCTAAAAAGCTGAGTTTTTGTCTATAAGCACCTCTCTGCCCAGCAACACAATAACAACAACAGGCAACCTTCAGATTCAAAGGAGACCATGAAGTCAAAACAACACTGTAAGAGTCTTAACAAAAATAGACTTAACAAACTGGCAACTTGATGCATATTGTTGCAAAGGAAAGCTCCACCTCGACTACAGTAATGTTAAAACATGTTTACACAATAAATTAATATAAAAATAAGCCAACGAATTTCCCACAAGTCATTTACAGTGATTTTTGTAGTCCTGTATAATTCACTGACATTAAGCTCTTACTTAATGTTAGAATTGTATTTATGGAGTAAAACACGGATTAACGGTGACCTACCTAAAACAGTATGTTTGTGTAATCAGTAATTGAATGACCATATTTGATTGTTTTAGTCTGAGAACCTGAGGTCACAGGCTAAATTGAAGGGACACAGAAAACCCCCCCGAGATTAAACATGATTACACTGATGTGATTTGTCTCATTACAGCGCAAACTTCACCAATGTGTGATTTGCGCAGACGAGCAGAGTAGACAAGTGTTCCATTAAAGCCTTTCTTCGCTCATCAACTGCCTCCCCAAGACCCTTGTATATGTAATCGTGCATGGCCTCTCGTTAAGATCATCAAAACAGAGCGTGGAGAGGCCAGCAAATGTGTGTTAAAAGCACTTAATAGGAAGCCCCGCATTACTGAAAGACTCAGTAATGGCTGTGAATGACTGTGTTTTCCCCCATTAGTCTAATGCACCCGAAATCACTGAAGGTAAAAGTAAAACAACATTTTTAGTTGAAAATACAGGACATTCAACAGAAAAAGCTCTCCATCCGCACAGATTTGTGCCGTTTGCCCAAATTAAATCCTGCCATTATGAATGGTCAACACCGTCTACATCATTAAATGTTACGTGCAAACTTTCCCATCTTTGTAGTTGTAGTCCTACCTCATTGGTAAACCATAACAATGGTTTTGGAAATATAGTGTAGTGCAGGGGTGCCCACACTTTTTCAGCTTGGGAGCTACTTTTAATATAACCAAGTCCACATGATCTACCTACCGCCCCTGCCCAATCTGTGTCGCTCGCAGCGGCAGGTAAACTGGCGCGCTTACACTAATTGCACCGCATTAGTGCATTATAGCTTCAGATGAGGAGGAGGGCCCCCTCATAACTGCATGAACCCGTATGGCACAATACAACTCAGTACATTTTTGGTAATTGTTATACCCTTTCTTTAGTAGAATTGTATAAATTGGAAGGCTAACTAGGTAATCAGCTCGTCGGTGATTTGCAGCCCATGCGTGGTGAACTGCGTGTTAGAAAATATGAGATCTCAGACTGGCTTACCTGTACGTCAATCAAGTGGCAAATGCCATAGTAAGGATGGATGATAGGCTACGTAACTTAACAAACAATTTTTTTTTTAAAAGAATCTTTTTTTAAATGCTATGCGATCTACCCACACTACCTTTGCGATCGACCGGTCGATCGCGATCAACGTATTGGGCACCCCTGGTGTAGTGGCTACACTGAGCTACTAGGAAAAAAAAGAGGCCAACTAAAACACAAACAGCATTTCTAATAGTCTGAGGCCAACCTTTAGTATATTTCTTACAATAATAAATAAACTACAATTTACAATGCTAAGATACACCAACACCTACTGGAGTCTGCTATCACATGTGACCACCCCCTGCTAGAATTGCGAGTATCTGACTACTATTTAGCAATTCAGCACAGATGTAATTAAATTCATTATTCAAATTGCTGGGTTGCGAAGTCGCGTTTTCGGCCCTTATACTGACTAAAAAAGTTAAAGACGCTGAGACCTAAAATTGTTAATTCCAAGGTCACTATTATGACGTGTTGAAATAATATACACCTTTCTACAATTGATAGTGTTACAACAAAATTCACTCCACTCTGTCATGGCCTCTGTGTTATGATAATATCCAAATGTCCAGGGGTGCACATAACTGTTACGCAGATACGCATGCGCGGCAACAATCTGAAATGCATACCGTCACTTGTGTCACAAAGCGCATTTGCGTACCGACGTACTTGTGAAGCTTTTCCAGAAGGCGGTTAGATCACCGGACGACAGAGTCGGTCTCCGTGTGCACAGACAAGGCTGCTGTTAACGTCGGTCTGTACAGCAGCCCTGTGCTAATACAGCTGATCACAACGTTCACACGCTCTGTGGTCACGAAGCTGCTGCTGATTATGTGATGCTGCGTAATAATTCAATATTAACAACAACAATAATAGAAAAACAACACACATATGTTAAAGGTGGGGTAGGTCAATTTGGAGAAACCAGCTCGAGTGCGCTAGAATTTGAAAATACACAACCGGACAAAATCCGCCACTTCCTTACAGAGCCCCTCCTCCAACACACACGAACGTGCACATGACCAATGAGGGCACGAGATAAGTTTGTGCACAGATGGAAAGCTGACAGGCAGGTAGGCCATCCAGTTATTTTAGCCGGGCTGGCTAAAATAATTGGTCGTGCTTTTTACAGTACTACGGCTTCCACAGAGGACATTTTTTTATGGATTTATTGTCAAAGCATTTAATGTATTCATTGCTATCGGGATGTTAAGAGCATTCCATGGAATATAACAAAAAGTGTTTCTGAAATAAATTACATACCCCACCTTTAACATTTGTTTAAAAATCATCCAAAAAAAAACACACTTAAAATATAAAGCATCTCTGAGTTTTGATTTGTGATTTGAATGTACAGTAGACACATTGTTGCAGTAATGGATGTGTTTCGGGAGAGACTAACAGAGGGAGAGGCAGCTAAGGATAAAGTTATGTCCCTCAATGTAGATTGAAAGAATATTGAAAGGTTAATCTTATCTATTTTCGATCATTTCCCAGTCCATAGCTAAAAATGTGACTTAATGTTAATTGACAGGTGGAGCCAAGAGTGTAGGGAGTGCCAGTCTTCAGCAGATTGGGACCAGAAGCAGCCAGAGGAGGACTAACAAGGTCAGGACAGATCAGGAGGTAAAGGTGGTGATTGGGGGTTTGAAGAGCAGACCATCCAGAGCCAAACCCGTCAGAGGGTACCGCTCAAAGAAAGAGAAGGTTAAAGAGAGCGCTTATCAGGATCATTTTTTGCCAGAGGCTCAGGATGATTGCTGCAATTCCGAGTCAGGAAAGTCCTTTCTGGGTGTTAGGGAGAACACAACTCTCAAAAAAGTACCTATTACACCTGGTAGTTCCACATGGACTGAGTTTGACATTGTGACCCCCAAAAAAGAAGACATAAAGATTATAAAAGAAGCGAAAGCAGCTGGATGTAGTGCTACTCGTCCAGCAGAGCAATGCACAGGAAGTGAGCCAACCAAACCAAAAGGTATGGTCCTAATCTCTTTAAATCAAAGGATGTACATTTTGAACAACCTATGCATAAACATGTCAATATTGATCAAGAAGGTTGAACACAGTGTGTTAGGATGCATTATCAAAATTGTTTACAAAAGTGACCAATTTGGGTTTGCAAGGTAGGTCAAATAAAAGCTAAAGAAAGGCAATACATATTGACCCAAAGTATTAGAAAGATTAGTGAAGGTTCAAAGTGCTCCATAGTGATTTTTAACATGAAATCTCCTTCATGAAAACAGGAACATGTACATTTTTTTTAAAAGCTACTACTTTATCCACAAACATCACATGGTGTACCAGATACTTATTTTACCTTAATTTTTTTCAACCAAGCTATAAAAGTACAGAGATCTTGCAAGCAGAAGAGCAGGAGATTTACAAAGACCTTTCCAAAAATACATGTAAGTATGGCTTTTTGTTCAGCATTTCATAGTGAATGGATATACTATTTCCTATCAGTGTACAGTGCTGCTGTACATGTCATGTAGTGTTGGATTCTGTTTATCAATGTGCTGCACTAAGAAGCATTTGTAGATAACACGGACGATGGTAATGTTCCACAACCTCGGTCAACACAGTGTCAGAATTAAACGGTTTACCAGACATACAGATGAAAATGAAAAACAATACAGTATATGAAGTATATTTAGAGGTGTGGACATAATAATTGAAACATTAAAGAAGCCTGATAATACTTTTTTTATTCTACTTTCAGAGAGCCAAAGACCACAAGCCCTGCTCTCTGGGACTCTACTGTTCTATATGTGAGAAGGAACTACTTCCAGTGGCACATGGTAGTTCCTGAGAAAACCCTGTAATGTTTCAATGTGTTTACTACAGCTAAATCAAGTCAAACTATTTCTCCAATGTTATTTGGCATTGATTTAATCTTCACAGTTATGACTTTATTTTTCAGGTGCACTACGACGTGCTGTTTGTGAATCTGAACATTTAGGTTTTCTGAGAAACGACAGATTTAGTTCTGGAAAAACAACCCGTCGCTGCCAGTGTGCAACAAATCAGCAATCACTTTCAGACAACTCACTGCTAGTAGTCCAAAGTGTCACATCATTGAAGGCCCTAAGGACTGCTCTCCAACCCTACTGTGATAACACTTTAACTGGTGGGTTGACATACTGTATGGTGTAATAGACATTATTGAAGAAGTAAATAGGGTTCTACGCAGTATATATCTGAGTATTCATTGCTAAAAGTAAATGATGATTACAAATTATTACACATTATTTTAGCATGGTTTAAAAAGCTTGATGTCCAATTTACTATTTATAGATTATCATATATATTAAGAGGAACTCTTGATGAGTTTGTTAGGGACTGGTCCTCAATAGCATTATACATACAAAATGAATTTTTAAATGTTTTTACTATGGGGGTAACTTTGATAAAATACTCGCATTTGGTAAATGCACAAGGTGGTGACTGCTTTTTTAAAATGTAGGTCTTTGTATTGTATCATCTCATGCTAAATTATGATTATTTAAATGATTAGCAGTAGATTGGGAATTAAACAGAATTTAACATTCATATTATTAACATGTTAACCTTTAACTTTGATCCTTTTATGGCACATTTTCTCTCTCAAGTCAATAAAGTGACATGCTTTCGCCCTGCTTCTCATTCCTGCAGCGTATAATGCCATCTGGAATACTGAGAAGGGCTCTGTAACCAGATTTCTTCAGTGCAAAGGCTGTTTGTCCCAAAGCCTAGTGCTGTCAGGAGCTTTAATCGCAGCAGATATCCACTGCCCTCGTGACATGGCTCAAGATCAGGTACATTGAATGAATGTGAATAAATGTTAAAATGCCCAATGTGCACATAAAAACACCAGAAAAACTATTATATGTATGCCCAGGAGGATTAATCCTAGCTATGTGTGTTTGCGGACAATTTATTCTGGCAAACAGCCACTAGGCGACAATTAGGTTTACCCTGTGTGAGTGAGTTGTGAATGAAACATTTTAAGAATTACTGAGTATATCAGTAAATACTGCCTGGGATTATTATAATCCCAATTGTGCTTAATCTCTAAACAATAATTTTGTAATGATTGTAACTACATATTTTATTCAGCCATATCTTTTTGCATTTTAATTCAAACTTGGGAGTGGATTTAAGGAAGCAACATTAAGACATTGCTCAACACAAAATGTTCAAACAATCACTATTGGGTTTTTTATGTCCGGACGGGTGTGTTTGAGTGTGAAACATTATCTTTTTTACTTTTTTGGGCCTTTATCGGAAAGGCTATACTGCGGCCCGCATGTGAATTATTTGACGTATTCATGGAAGACTGAGGTGGATATTTGGTCAGACTGTTACAGAGACTTGAGTCTGTATCTGACGTTAATTAGAAATCAACAAACCACATAATTAAATCAGATTATTTTTAAATATTATTTATTTTTTATTTTTTACTCACTTCTGTGTGATTGCTGACCTTGTTTGTCTGGCTTTCTGGAACTCCTAAATCTTAGCTAGTTGGCTAAAATAAATGTTAATCGAGTAAAAGAAAATTCCCACAACCTCCTGGAAACATTTGTTCATTGTTAAACCTTTCACCGTGGCCTGGCTTACATTCATTGACGGTTTGGGGATTTTCAGGACTGTAAGAAAAATATAAAGTATCACCAGCTTTGTTCTTTAAAATGAAAAGTCTTACAGTGAGGTTCGATAGTTCAACTTTTCCCAGTTGTAGTTTGCGTAGATTTCTGAAAAGGATTTTAAAATGTCTAAAACGAGGCCCTACTAAGTACACAAGGTTTTTTCCAAATAAATGACAGTTGATACTAAGCAAGTAGTCACAGCAAGACTCACATTTGAATGTGTTGCTAACATGACAGATGATGATTGCTAAGAAATTGCAAAAGCCCAGCCTTGTACAGTATTTTACTGTAACAATATCCTGCAGCAACTTTTATCATGGCAGAATTAGCGCCTGATTTGTTGTTTGTCACTTGTACCTAGAACATGCTGTGCCAGGAGGCATATTTCAATCAATAACCACTCCCACCCCTCCATAATCCGACTTAGTATCAAACAAAGGCAGAGTACAAAATGTCACAGCTTCTTTAATTGCCTCTGCAAAGTGTTATAGCTCCATTGATTTGTAGATCTTTAAGCTGCATTTTTTTTTAAAAATGTGTTTTACAGACAGGAGAGGATTCTTTGCTAGTGTATTCATAAAGGCACGTGGCAATCGTTAGTCAGTTTTATGAACGTTTTTGATTTAATCAATATGATTGAGCATTGGATTATTTTCTCATTAAATGTTCAAAAACATCAATTGAAGTTTGTGTCTGCTTATAAATAAACAGGAGGGATTATGTTCACACTATCAGAGTTCATTTAATAAGATGGTAGTATAGTAGAGGTGCAGTCTGTTATTGATGCTTTTTCACAAAGATTTATATATAATGAAAATCTTTCTATTTCATTTTGACATGCTGCTATATATTTTGTATATATAATTGTTGTTTTTAAATTGAGTTTACTTGTTTAATAATTGATTTGCTATTGAATACCTTATCATTGAGGTTGTTGGTTAATTTATTTTCTCTATGACTGTTTAACTGTTACTAATGTCTGCACAAAAGGCAACTGTTACAGTTGCCAGGACTATCCAGTAGTAACTATATTGTCATTTTGCTCCAGCAGATGTTTAAATGTCAAAGACTGTTGAGCTTATCACTGTTAACTGTCGGATTAAAAAGATTAACCTCGTTTGACTGATAAAACTGTAACTTTCCAAACTTTATGTACTTTCAAATCTGAGTTCATCTTGGTCTAATCTTTTTGCTTTTGGATGAAAGAAATAAAACATTTCCTGGTCGATTTTATGAACCAGATTACCACAAATGCAGTTTGTTGTTATCCATTTGACTAAATGAAGATAGATATACTAAGTGGCTAACTTAAGAACATCCAGAATTGTAGTTATTTTTTATTGTATTTTTCCTCAAATAAACAAATACAAATAAATCCATATTTTTTTACAAAATGATTATAGAACTAATCTTTAAACCAAGATTAGCTTTTTTGTTGATTAGTGGGATTTGCTGTAAAATACATACAAAGAAAACATTTAAAATAATGCAAGTCATTTGTTTTATATAGTTTCAATGTCATTCATTTCCATCCATTTAATTTACAGTAATCTGCAGTGATTGACAGGTACGTGAATTGTTGACAGATTATAGCGTATATACTGTCATATGTCACACTTTGACAATTATTCAAATGATGTACCCAGCAACTGTGACAAGCATCTGTTACAAATACAAAGCAAAATATTGCCAATTAAAACTTAAATTAAGGATTGAAGACCATTGATTTAAAATAAGCAAAATCACTTGAAGACTAGGATAGTGCTCAGATTTAGTGACATGAGTCACAAGAAACATTGAAAAATTAGAGCTACAGAGGTTACAGTCCCAGTATAATTCATCATTAGGCACTTTAGTCAGATGAAGCATCTTACTTAAACATTGCCCAAGGCCAGATTTTCTGCATTTTGTTGTGTTGCAATTTAAAATGTCAGTAAATCATAATCTGCATAATGTAATTTTCACAGGGGAATAGGTTTTTTTTTGTAATAAAATAGAGGATAAATAAAAAAATATTAAATACAATTCAATAAATATATCTATGTAACATAAGAAGTCAAAGTAAAATGTCCAATAAAATTGAATAAAAAATGTTGAAAAAAATGTATACAAACATAAGAAGTTAAAGTAAAGATGTGCACATCGTTCTACAAAATATAACTTGTATACTACAATATATACAGTGGGGTATTAGTGTTAATACCATATTAATGCTGAATTGCCCACTTTAAAAGGGTTTGGCTTCTGATGGTGAAATGTCCAGTACATGTCTATTGACTCAGACTGCCTGGCAGGAGTTTGTTGGCCACAGGCAGGAATGACTTACTATTAAGTACTCCCATCTGACATTAAGTTTAGATGATAGACTTGTTTTTGAAATAGCCCCAACATTTTGGCCATCTGGATCACAGTTTGAATCTGACTAAGCCCACCCTCTCTGCCCCCCCTATGCCGAAAGGGCTTTAGGACTCACTTTGGTCCACCCTTCACAGTTCTTCGGACACTCGCATGATGCATTTTGAGTTCCTGCTGTTCAACCAAAAAATATGACAGACACCATATTGCATGTAAAGCTTTGGAGTCTGTCTGGGTGCAATCACCAGACACCCAAACTCCAGTCTGCAACACTCCAACACTCTTGCCCTGGGGCATGAAACAACTTAACTGTCGACCACTGTCTTTTTGACCTGTTAATCTCAATTTGTCATTGTTGTAACAACAATGACAAACCAGCGCCCACAACCACTTATTACTTTTGTCATCTGTGCCAAAACATATCACTTCTCATCCTCCTACCACCTGCTTTCAAATTTAAATTACTTTATTGCATATCTATATGCAGTTACTGCTTTAAGACCTAACATGTATGAACTGTTCAGATGAGGATGACACACAGTCACCTTATGTTTTAAAATGCTTTGTTGCAGCACATGTTTGAGGCTTGCACGCTCTGATATAGTGACCTTTAATAAAAGGCAATCTTCATGCCACAGTGGCCATTAAAGGTAATTATTTTCATCTGAGTGATTTATTTGTAGCACAAATTGAATACTATTCAGTAGTTACATTTGAACAGAAACATGTTTATCTTATCCTCTGATGTGAAATTATATTTATATGAATATGCCAGTTTTGTATCAGATAACTAACTAACAAATGTATACAGTAAAATAAAACAAATGCATATTAAATATACACTATATATACACGTACACATTTTATCTAATTTACTATCCTTTACTTTCCACATTCTAGCGTTTCTCTCCTTGCCCACGGTGCTAGTTAACATATTCATGTTTGTTTGTTTTCTTTAGCCTCTTGTAGTTTGTAGATATCATATTTAACATGGATCTTTAGTTTGACTGCTAAGTATCAATGATGAAAAACCATTAGGTGTAAAATGAAGGTAAAAGACTTTAGGCATTGTTTAAAAGAAAAAAAGCATGTCTGCTGTATATGTAATTACATATGAGACAAGCAAGTGGATGTTGTGTGGAGATGTGTAATTAGATTAGAATTTAAAATGTTCAATTCAACTTTTTGTTAAATGAACCATACACTTTTTGTCTTACATTAGAATGTTCTTTAATGGCAAATCACTATACTGTAAGTGGAAATAAACAGATTTGGCCAATGTAGTGCATTTGGTGAATAGCTAATGAAATAGATTTCTTTAAGCGTCTGTAGCCTGATAAGGATTGCTTGACCGGATCATCTGGTGGTTGAGGGTCTTTAGCAATCTGTCTGATTGAGCAGCTGTTAAAACTTGGCTTGAGTCATAGGTTTGGAGGCTCTTTGGGTAATAAACCCAGATTTATTTCAGAGGGTCAGTGGAATTAGACACCTAATCTGCCTATGTGGTTTTATAAGTTGATTTATCTTGGTATAGACATCCGTTGTTTGGGCTCATCTTAGTGTGCTTACACCATAAGCTGGTTAATGCTATAAGTGTGATTGTGGCAACCATTTGTCAGCCTTTTTAGTTGTGCATGTAGTAGTAAGATCTCAGCAGGAGATCATTAAGTACTGGCAGTCAGCCATGTATTCAGCCTCACCCTGTGTGTGGTCGAACATTGACAGAGATAAGAAACTTTGATCCATTAAACTACTAACTTCTTTGTGTAGTATTATTTTAAAGTTTTGCAGTAGCTTTTGTCTAGTTGTACATATTTTTGTACATTTATGAGTTTGCTCATATTTTTCTAAAGTTAAGTGTTTGTTAGGAGAGTATGCTTTCATGTATGAATCTATGCTTCAGTTTTTGGCAATTTGTCAATATTTCAATATTTATTTTGCTCGTTTTGTTTGGCATAGCATATGCCTAAAATAGTTATTCAGCTCCATTTTGTTTTCTGTTACTCCTCATTGATTTTGGAGTAGCTTTCGCAATCAATACATTTGAACTTCTAATAGGATGTATCTAGTATGTATGTAGTATTGGGATCGGGAGGCCTGATAATTTATTCCGGCAAATTACTCAGACCAACTAATTGACCTAACAGAAGTTATTGAGTCTATGTAAGTTTACTGCTTGGCTCAGATCCACCAACGTCAGCAAGATCTCACCTCTATTAACTCCTGAAGAACCAGGTTCAATTAACTGCTGTTTCAATTCAGATGACCCGCTAAATCTGTTTAAGCGATCCTGAAGGATTTTGATATCAGTAATGAGGTGTGGCCCTACCTAAGTGTGAGTGTGGCAGTGTGCATTTCTTACCTTTCAAGAAGGAGAGGATAGCGCAGATGTCTTTTAAATTGTCCCAATCCAAAAGGTGGGATCAGTTTATTTGAAGAAAAATTGGTCCACACTTATACAGGGTTTCTACCTTCTCTCGTTACAACATGACAATAATATAAAACCTATCATGCGGTGGTCATTTTCTAATCTGAAACCTTAATTCATAGTTTAGACATTAAAGTCTTCCGACATAATCCAAAGGAATCTCCTCACGGATCGCCGGGGCTAACTGAATTAATTTAAGTTTTCCGGGAATATCTCCGCAATGGAGCGAGCTTAAGTTTCACTTTCGATTGCATGATGTAGCCCAGCGCAACACCTTCGTCAAACATGTTGCCACTTGTTTGTACCATTTTCAGGCGATTTGTAATCTGTTCTAGAAAAACGATGTGTTTTTTAGGATATCAAGAAGCGTATAAAACAAACAATGGATGTGTTTTATGAACATTTATCCATGCTGAAAGTAGATTTAGATGTGTTAGGAGTGAGATAGAGATTATTATCTAATGCATCCGATGAAGCATTGCATGAAGTCTGTTGATGATCAGAGGCTGTTGTTGGGGCTGCATAAACGTTTTTTTATTTTTGTTTTGTAGGCAGACCATGCAGGCCTCAGAGAGTTAAACTTGGGCCTGCGACCATAGTTTTACTGTATTTTGTTTTTGAAAACAGCGGAGGTTTGTGTCGTACTACATGCGGTGTATTTTGCATATCTCTCAGTAGCCAACGATCTGTGAGTCTGTTGGCTCGGACATAAACTCCGTAATAAATGTAGTCTACATTTCATAAGAGGGGTAAAACCTGAGAGCATTTTAAATCGCATTTGAACTAAATGTTTATATAATCTGTAGTTGTATTTGTATTGGTGATTTAATGTGTGAACGAGGCGATATAGAGAAGGTTAAGATGTCATTATTAGGTTAGGTGGTCCATGAGTGTTTTTTTATTTGTTAGGTGGTCCTTGGTATGAAAAAGTTTGAGAAACACTGCGCTAGTGGATTGTCAAAGGGGGAGCCTCGTTGCGGGGAAATTATACAGATGGCTAATCCGCCCCTGAAAAATGTCTATGCACACGTCATTATTAATAATAATAAAAAAATTGATAACAATATTTTATTAATTTTTTTTAAATTTTAAATTTAAATTTTGTAATCATCTCGCGACCCCCACTTTGGGAACCCCTGCTCTAGACAACAGTAAGAGTTGACTTAGGCTAAGAGCATTACTTTTGACCCTATTATAATTTACCAATTTTCTAAGACTTGCTTTGTCTTGTCATGGCTCTACATTACATTACATTACATGTCACTTGTTAGACGCTTTTATCCAAAGCGACTTACATACTCAATACTGTGGGCAATCCCCACAGGAGCAATTTTGGGTGAAGTGTCTTGCCCAGGGACACAACGACATGCTGATTGCAGTGGGGTTTGAACCTGTGACCCCCTGATCCGAAAACCAACACACAATCCACTGCACCACAAGCCTCTAGTGGCAATGTCACCCAATGTGTATCAGATGGTTGGTTGATCAATCAAATGTAGTTGACATGTAAAACTATTGGATAGATTGTCAGACATTAATGATCTTTAGAGGAAAAAACTGTACTTTATCCTATGACCAATATATTGTATGCATTGCTATGAAATGCACATTTTTTTAAATTTGACCAATACTTTGGTTTATGGCACACAAATACCCCTCCAAAAAGTATAATATTCACATCAGCTTCAGCTTTGTGTTTTGTGTTTACTAGCAATGTTTTACATACTGACATGTGAAATTAGGATGTTAATTATCAGGTTTGTATTTAGCACAACACTGTGCCGTAGGACATCCTCACAGATCAGCTAGCATGGCTATTGGCTCTTGTTTGTCTAAAAAAATCCTCCAAACAAAGAGAAAAAATATACTGCTCGGTAACAGGAAAGGTACAGCAATCTACAGTATCAAATTCACAAGATGTGGAGACCAATTATGCCACAGGGGCCTCTTCCTGAAAAGATTTGGTAGCACTGTCAACAATGTCAAGCTACTTTTGCTGTTGCTCCTGACAGCAAGAACATGAAATGTCCCTGCTAGATTAATGTAGGCATCTTATGGTAGACATTTGAGCAAACCCTAACTGCTGTCCTTTTTCATAAAGAAGACCAGGCACTATGTGTGGCTGCAACAACAGCGCAAATGGTCACACACCTTGCTTTGGTTAGGAATACTTCTGTGGCCATTACCAAGGCTGTAGCTGTGATAGTTCCTATTTCTGTGGTTCTTGGTTATTGGCTGTTATGTTAGCTGTTGTTGTGATTGTGACATTCTGCAGCAATTAGTATATTGGCAAAGACAGGGATGAAAAGCCATTCTCAAACCTAAAAGTTAACCAGGCTAGAATTGTATAACTAACATAATAACATTAATATCAGCACATTAACAAGCTCATCTTGCATAGCCTGACCTATCTCCATATATTGTTTTAGCGCTGAGCAAGCACTGGAGAAAAGTCTGGCTGAAAAACGTCCACACTAATAGGAAAATAAGTTATACATTTGTTGTATTTCTAAGACCCAAACATCTTGGAGTGGAGTAAGCTCAGTATTGAGCGATGGTGCGCTTGCCAAAGGGGTAAGACCCTAATAACCGTAGGGGAGGAAAATTCTGTCTAAAATATTTATTTAAAAAAACAGTGCATGACTTTGCTATTTTCTATAACAAAGTTTAGCAAAAAGTGTCAGCTACAAAATACATTCTTTACATAACATTAAGATGGTATGTCGTTAGATTAAAGGGTTCTTAGATTTCAACATGTGAGTAATTCACAAAAGGATAAAGAGGATCAGATGCTCATTTGTTTTGAAAATAAAGAAGTTGTATTTCAACTAGACAATCCATCTTCCTTTTTAGTTCATACGATTTCTAAATTACATGAGATCCTCGCAATATAATCATACTACAGCCGGACAGCTCTTCGACCTGACAGTTTGATTAGTAGACCTTTGCATGAAACCTTTTTTAATTGCCTACCTTCTCTAAGTTGCCATATGTTTTACTGAACTGCATACTGTAGTTTGCTTTACCTTAAAGGATGGTGTCTCGTAAATATGTCCTGGGAAACATTTGCTTCTCATTTGCGCTTCATTAGCCTGTTATGCTGCAAAAAGAAAAGGAACTGTCTCTTCCAAGACATACTGAATTATTAGAACACAAAGGCTTTATGTAGTTTTCATGATGTTGAGCACAGAATGGTGTGGTCAATTGAAAACACTTTTAGGCTTCTTCCACCTGCCATTGGATAGTAAATTACCAGGTCCCTAAAGGTCTCTCTCATTTGTGATGATGCCAACACTGCTAACAGATAGAATTTGCACCAGCCAGGTTCAAATTGTTCTACAAAAAGTTGTGAATATTCTGAGATAGCTGGGAACGCAAGTTTCTGAAGGGTACAGTATGTGTGAATTTAGGACATACAATACAGGATCCTGCAGGTCAATAAATACATCACATTTTAGAAATAAATGACATTTGCACTGACGAAAAATGCATGGGGAAAAAAAAACATAATAAAGTGTCTATCAGTAGGGTTCCATTAAATCTGGATAAAGATGAGTAATACAAATGTTTGTATTACATTTATGATCCCAGGGTGGAGTTTTTGCTTACATTTGGCAAATGTGGGGAAACTCCCATTGAAATGCTTTAGCAGTCCTACTTTTGGGAATCCTTCTGCAAATATTTCAGCACATCAAACATGTTACTTCTCACTCATCTCCCGCTTAATGCTTTGCTTTTCTCTGCTTGAAATGATTGATTGCCTTTTCTTTTGACAAAGTGAGAGAGAAAGGTGAAGTATTAAAAGCTGTCAGAAAGCTCAGTTTGAGTTTAGGCCCTACAAATATCCAAGGTAATGTGTTGAGAAATGGGAGGGGTGAAAGCACAGTGATGTTGGTGGTCCAGACTTGTGTAAATATTGTAAGTGTTGGGACATTGTGAGTCAAAACATGCCGCAGTTCCAAGAGGTTTGCTAATGAATGCAAAACCCCTCCTAAATGTAACTTTTTTCATTTTATAATACAAAATAAAACAGCCCTGACAAGTTGGGATGGACACAGAAGTGACCCTCTATGGTTGTAACTCTTAGAACACATTATACATTTCCCATTCCAATGATCTAACACCTATTCTCACCACACACAGTCTTTCGAAGCATTGAGGAAAATCCCAACAGAGCAGTGACTGGAAAGTTCTTTGTCCTTGCCTCTTAGTGGAATGTGTAAGTGCTGACAGACAAGACTATTTAAGAACTGGAGCTCCTGAAATCAAACAGGACACACTCAGTGTTTAATTCTGTGGCAACATAATCGAGAGCTTGCCCTGACTCATCACTCTTTCAAAGCTCGCTGGCACACCTCATCGTGGGAATGACACTTCCCAAACCATCTATGTTTGAACAAGTTCATTTCACTTTCTCTGTGCTCTGCGTAGGGCATTCAGTAACTTTTCCGATGTATGCACGCTGGTTGAATGCAAAGCTCCAACTTCAAAAAGGGTTAAAATGTGTTGAAAAAAAAGTCCTAAGTGTGCACACAAATGTGCCTACCCCTTCTTTTGAAGTTTGAATGAATCCCGTTTTATTGTTGACAACCTGGCAGGTTAACATTAAGGTGTGGACCGATAGGCATCAATACAACTTGCTGCTGAGCTCTATGACTTTCCCATCCATCCTCATGTAGACTTGGGTGGCGTGCTGCTCACGCTCAATTTAGCACTGTCAACACAGATTTAGATTGAATGATTCCAGTTAAATTAGTCACCTTGGGACTAAAATGTTGCTAGATTACGTCTGTACTGATTATGGTAATAAATATAGAGGAACGCTGGAAAACAAATGTACAGTATACCATAAGGGTTTAACAACTCACATGTGACATGCATTTTGTTTAATATAATGCATTTAAATAAATTATTGGTTAAATGAATGCACATATTTAATCGTTTATCAAAAATAATAATCTTGGATTAATTATGATTAATCACAAGTTTAGAATACTAGTATTAACTTGTATTTTGTGTTGGAGATATGTGGAGATGTAATACAGAAATGCATGACAAGCTGGTAAGAGAAATCAGAGTTTATTTTAAACTTTATTATAACATGATTTCTGAATTATTGACATGAAGTCCGACACATTTCGACACTTAGCTAAAGCATCAAGAAAAAACTATCCCATTCTCCCCCCTTAATCATATTGCCAGCGCTATCTGTGCCTACCTTGTCCACTAGCTCCCACTCCTGTGCGACTTAAAAAGCTGGCAGGCTCATGCTTCGGCAGAATGCCTTTCCTTTTGCTTCACCACACATAAAGCGAACAACTGCAGTGGTCCTTTGTTATCGATTAGGTGTGCCATAACACCATGGTAGTAATGACTGCTTACTGATGTACTTGGGTCTACAGTAAGTAAAATACAT
This sequence comes from Trematomus bernacchii, assembly GCF_902827165.1. Taxonomy (NCBI): domain Eukaryota; kingdom Metazoa; phylum Chordata; class Actinopteri; order Perciformes; family Nototheniidae; genus Trematomus; species Trematomus bernacchii. The sequence continues at coordinate 1,953,812 of NW_022987851.1, read as the reverse complement.
GTTGCTTGTGCTTATAACCCATGTAAATATCCATGCTGGATTTACGGGAGGAACTTTGGGTCAAACTTTGTAATGTGATACATTTTCATTCAAACAAAATGTAGCGCTATTCAGATTAATCACAAACTTTAACGCTTTAATGTTGAAAGAACTAAAATATATATATATATATTGATTAGGATCTGCTATAAGAAGTTGTTTAACTGGTTGTGAATTAACAGAAAATATCTGTAACATTTTTGTCAAGACAAATACCAGGCATGGCATTTCTAATAGAAATTGAAATTGTTGTTTGAGAAAATAAAATACATTTGTTACACTGTGTTCTGATATTTTATAGAGAAATTAATTAGATAGTCAAAAATATATATATCACTGATGAAAATAACTATTAGTAAATGCAATACCTGCTGCAATTCTTCACATATGAAACAAAACTTTGCTGTAAATAATAAGTTCTTAGAAATGCATAAATGATGGTACATATAGGTTCAGATTTAAAAAGTAGATCCTTAAATATTACTTTTGTCAATAAATCAATTGTATTGGCAGATATGCCTCACAGCACAACAAAACCATTTACTTAAAATATAAACTTTTAGTTTGTTGAGATACTGTAATCAACATTTAATTGGTAGAACAATGGTAGGAGCGTTTCAGCTCGATATTGTTGGAGCCCATCCAGTCTAACAAGAATAAAATGCTGCCACTAACACCAAGTTCTTTTAAATTTGAGGCTAAATATTATATATTATATATTCATGACAAACATTTTGTATCACAAGTCATTTTCAGTAGAATTTCTATCTATTACAACTATTCATCCTATAAGCCATAGAGCTGATGTTGCAGGTGTCCTCTTGAGTCTCTCCCAGTGCTACCTGTGTAGTAGGAATTCAGTCACGCTTCAGTGTCAACAGCTCACTCTCAACACTCCCTGTTCGTGTCAGAAAACAAAGGCCTCAGGCGCCCCCGCAGTACATAGCCGCTGGGGCAACCGGACAACACCTCTAAAGCAAACAAACTCACGGTGCTCTTTATAATAGCAGCATAATGCTTAGCCTTTGTCCTTTCCAATCCTCCACCCTGGACCTCCTGCTTCATAACAGGTGCCACTTGAAGTTGCTTTTCTGATGCATTGTTTCTTCAGTTCCAAAACCCCATCTCTTTTAATGTTTGCCCTCCTAGCTGACTTTGTAGGTGATGTTCTCTGAATGTACTCAACAAACCTACAGCCTTTTATTTTGTATGGTGCAATGAAAGCCTGGCTTAGTAAATGTGCATTTGCGTGTGTGCTTGTGTTTGTGCAGCTACTTCTATGAAAGGACACAGGTTATTCCTGTGAGAAATGACACTGCTCTATCTTTGCCATCAGTTCCCTACTGTGATACTGGTTTGACAAAAATGTAATGAGATGTCTCCGAAATAATTTTAATTGAGGGTAAATGTAATTCCTGTCATTGGAAGTAGTAACACATTGAGATCCACTAACCAGCCAGATTCAGACCTATCAACATCTAACTTAGCACTTGCCCATCACAATGGAGAAAACTCCATTGATGAGACCAATTAAAATGCAGATTTAAAGTTCTGGAAGAAAAAAGGGCATGGACTTTGCGTTCAATTTGTGTTTTTGTAAACACGAATTGCTTGTATCAAAACCAGAAACTCTCCACACTGGTCTGGTGTTCACCCTAATATAACAACTGACTGGATGATAGTTGTTAATCTGCCAATATTGACTTTTGCTATGAACTCATAGTAGTATCCTGGATAACCTCTAGCTCAACTTTTATGTAAATATCTCTGCGAGTCACATTTTTGCTGTGCTTTAAGCTTGTGACCTGTTTTTCCCCTGGAAATAATCTATATCAAGAACTTTTATGAACTGGAATATTCAAGCAAAACATACCTGAGATTTAAGCTAACCCTAACCCTAATCTACCGATACCCAACCATTGAACAATTTACAATGACCCAAAACATACTTCGAAGGCACCCAATAAGTTTTCAAGTGAAATAGGTTGAATGTTATGCATTGGCCCAGTCAATCACCTAATCTCAACCTGTTTGATCATACTTGCTGCTGAACACAAAGCTAGTGGCAGAAAGAACCACACAAAAAACAGCTGAATACGGCTGCAGTAAAACCCTGACAAAGCATCACAAAGGAATTTACTGATGTCCATGGGTTCTAGACTTCCGGCTCATTGCTTGTAAGGGACTATCTAAAAAGGTTTAACAATAAACATTATATTTGTGATTAGGTTATTTTGTCCCGTTACAATTTAGCCCCTTAAAATAAGGGACTGTAAAAAAAATGGTTGCAATCTTTAAATATTTAATACATTGTTTTTGTTCAACCCTTGAATAAAGGATAGAACTTAGTGGGGACAAGTTAAACCAAATACATGTATCATTCTTATTTCATCAGCAGTTACTCCTCGTGTGACTATCGTATAAATGCACTGCATGTTGTCAGTATTATCCTAATATGAACTCCCAAGCATTTCTTCTCTGCACATACTGTGGTTGTGTAATGCCATTTTCTAGACATATGTTTGCTTAAATATTGTAAAATGGGAACGCAGAATGAAGAGATCAAAGAGAGCAATGGAAATAAGACATGTCAGAAACTGCTCTGTTGATCCCTGTGTACCAGAAAAGTCATACATCAGACATGTAGGTGGAAGAGGTGCAGCATCAAATAATTGACCACAGCTAAAGCCATAGGATCATGAGAGTGCAAACACGATTATTGACAGAAACACAAAAGGAGGTTTAAGGTAGTGTCATCCCAGCTGTGTGAAATTGCAGCCAAACACAGCCATGTGCAAAGAGGGTGAGCAGGTGACAGTGTCTGAGAACACGAGGACCCACCCCATAACCATTTTGTATGCAGTTTTCTTTATTCTCTATTCTTGTGGTTTTCTATCATGACCCAGATTTGGTGGGACAAAGCTCCTCGCACCCCTGTTGTGTTTATAATAGCTATGTCTCCAATTAATAGGGCAGCCTGTATTTTTGTGTGCATGCATCTGTGTATACTGATCAAGGGGCAACCTAATAATCCTTTATCCGTGACACAAAGGTGTTGCAGACATGCTGTCTTTGCCTTTGTCCACCTCCTGCTTGAGTCTTTTAGCCTTATTGCCCTTGACACACTGCACTGCAAAGAATTAAGTCATCCCTTTTGTCTTACTTATTGTGGACAGGGTGGGGCACTGTTTCCCTACTTTGCCCAAAGCACCTCATATTATTAAACACTGAATAGTTTTCCAGCCTTTAAGGGCTCACCATTGGGCATGTTACTAGGTTTTACTGTGATGCCAAATGTGTCAGCCACAATAAAGAGACATCTGTTTCTTAAGCAAGTTATGCTAATTTGCTATCAGAACAAAGCTCTCTAAAATGAGTTGCCTACCCAGAGACAACAAGACATAGCCTACCCAAGACACTGTCATCGTTCAGTTGATCTTGTCACTTTTGTTTTGCCAATCTGTCCAAACAGATTTACTGTTCCTGAAATAAAGTTAATGAAAGAATGTTCAAACAAGTTAATGAGACAACCAATGGTCCCAGGACAGAGACACCATTTGTAATAGAAGAGCAGTGCAGAGCTGAGCTTAAACCAACACCGGTGTCCCTTGGGATGAACCATTAACAACATCAGTAAGCGGGGGGTTTGTTCTAAAACCATTTACTATAACGGCTCTGCTTTAGCCATATAAACATGTGGAGATAGATTGTTACCAGACTAGTGTGTTTTGGTCTTGGTGCCACTGGGTGAAGAGTTGCCATGAGGAGTTTATTTTGAAAAATGCCAACAGAGATGACATTATGTGTAACTAGCCTCTTGATGCCCATTATGTGTAACTGGTTATACACCACTGTCCTGTTTTTTATGATCAATGCTCATCAATGCTTCAGAAAGCATTCACTACCTAGATCAGCTACTATATCTTGCACATTTGTGATGCAAAAATAGTCAATTGACCCCACCCCTCCCCCCCCTCCCCCCCATAATACTGACACACACTTTATGACTCAACAACCCTGACCTAATTTGAAATCCAATGGCAAGTTTCGAGTTTCATTCTTCATAAAACTATCTTTAACACTTTTTTTGGTCTACAACCAACTACAACACAATACATTTTAAGGATGTGTTTCAAAGTGTTAGCCATTATCTACATTTTTACGATAAATTGAGTCAACACTAAATGCGTGTAGGTGTGGGCTATAAGAAGCATGTAAAAGAAACGTTTAACCTCTTACAATTAATTGTAATATATTGAGACCTTTAGACTAGTGCATTATTCGTTAGCTTTATTTTATTCTCTTATGATGTATAGCTTCCTACCAAAGTCAAATTCCATTATATAGCTATTTACATAAATTATAGCTACTGAAAAGCTCCTTTTTGAATAATAAACTAAGAACATACTGACAGTGACTGTAAACTGATAAAAAAAAAAGTAATGTCACTAATGTCCCCTTCCCACCAAAGCACTTCCAGGGCCATTTCTGACCTATTGCCCGATTAAGCACCGGTTCTTCCTGTTTCCACCGCAGCAGGGCCAGCTATTGGCCAGCTATTGGTCAGCTATTGGTTAGCTCTTGGCCACGAAAACGGGTTCTTATCTGGCCCCACTCGACTGGCCGTGACTAAAACGCCACCACACACTTATAAAAAACACACTTATATAAAGTGAGGCAACACTAACCAGGCATAGTGTGATGCTGTTTGTTTTTGCCTTACTTTTAAAGACCATCCGTTCGCTGTTATTTCCCGTTTTAACCAGCACACTGCTTCATATGTTTTCCTATTGTTTTTTATTATAGCAGCTATCGGGTGGAATCAGTACATATGATAACAAAAAACAGTCATGATAGTCAGGTGAGCTTCAGTTGCTATGCTAACATCACCTGTCTAATACCAGATACATATTAATAACGGCATTGTGATACCAAAATGCGTCAATTCAGAATAAAACACATTCACTTATGGGGATGGGGGACATGCAGTAGTGTGACAATCACACAGTGAATTACCACATTAATAACAAACAATGAACCAATGCAATAACGTTGGAGAAGTAATTATTTAATTTGATCTGGCTTTGTATGATTAATAGAGACACGAGCACGACCCGACGCAGCACGCCATTGTTTTTTTTGTGACTGGCTTTGCTAAGAAAATCATCGACGTAAATGGTGATGTCATGAAGCAGCACCAGTCCGGATCTGGGCGGTTGAAACACAACTAGGGCTCAAAATAAGAACCGGCTCGTAACCTGAAAAGCACAAGCCCGGAGCCTAAACTGGGACTGGTTTGGTGGGAAAGGGGTATAAGGGTGCCAACTACTAAAGTGTACAAACCAAACAGGGACTTTCCAAAATAAACACTCATGTCATTGGAACAAGAACATCCCAGCACACTCATCTAATAAGCACTCACATACAGCAGCCAGACAAAAAAACATGTAGAAAAGACGAGAATAAGCTGCAGAGCAAACAAGGGAGTGGTGATTAAAAACATTCTCATGCAGCAGGGCCTGTGGGTGTCAGGGAGAGCTCTACCTCTCACCTTATGAATTGTGTTTGCACACACATGTGTTTGCTTGCTTGTCTGCCTGTGTATATTTACATTTAGGTATGGATAAAGGTGTACTGTTCGCTCTCTTAGCCAGCTTGACAGCTCTCTCTCTGAGCTAAAGCCCTTTCCAGGTTTGGCCTTTCAGCAGCCCGTAGTACTAATGGAAAAATAAGCTTTGTTAGGAGGAAAAATCTGAGAAAAGTAATTAATATGTTGTCAGGTCCCCTTTGTATTAACTGACTTTGAAAAGATTGACTGTCATGGATCAATGTCGTAATAATTGTGTTCCACCTACTCAATACTTACTTAATTTTCATGTAACTAAGGTTATTTCATGAATACTTTTTCAGTACAATCATTTGTCCGCTTGATTACAGTGGAGTTCTATAATATCCAGGCATCAATTATCATACACTGCACCTCAAATCAAGTGACATACTATAGGTCCCAATCAGCAAGTCCTCGACAAAATACGTTGTTTGTAAATTCCCTTTAGAATATAACAAAATAGTTTTCTCATAATTAAAAATAGTTCTGTTTCATGACGTAACAATGCTTTGGTTCAGATTTGGTTAGGTTTAGGCATATAGCACTTTGGTCAACTCTGTTGTTTTTAAATGTGCTATTGGGTTGTATTGGATATATCATGAGTTGGATTAAAATCAGGACATAATTTTCTGTTGACTCATCCATCGTCCCAACATCCAAAAACATTTTTTGTAGTCTTATATTAATCTTCCTAACAGAATATAGAATATGTAGTTAAATCTCAGCCAGCTATGACAGTTAAATAATGAATGGATCACTAATATTTTAATATATGAATTTATTTAACTCAACTGTTCCTGTGCTTTTCCTTTTTATTTTATACTTCAGTAATGGATCTGAATTTTTTTTCCACCAATAGTGGCTATGCCTGTTCCCATCTCCAGACTCAGACACTTATCTGTGTGGATGTACAGGGCAGCCTGCACCTCAGGGAAACTGCACTCAAAGGGGTGTTTAACCCCTCCTACTCTCACCCACACTTCCTGTCTTACATACAGCTTAGAGAACATGGTCCTGCTGCAGCAGACACACTGTCTTGTTAATTTCCTGATTGTGTAATTATATCAGGAAGCTGTTTGTGCTATCAGAAATGTTGCTAGTCATTGTTTGGGCTGTGCCTGTTTATGTGAGATGAGTCCCAGTGATAGGAAACCTTGGCTCCATGCTTTTGCTATGAAAGCCATCAAAGTTCTTACACTATTCACATGACAAATCCTTGTTTAAAAAGATTTAGATATGTGGTGTCACGAACAGGTAGGCGGTAAGGCGGTTACAATCTGATACATCTTTGCATTTGTTGTGCAGTAACCCCAGCAGAAGGTGTGTAAGCAGGTTGTTTTTCAACGCAGAAAGAGAACATAGATCCTATCAAGTCTACTAACTATAATTGAGCTTGTTTAGAGTTCATTTGCAGAGGATTAGGGCCTGGAGGAAGTAGGCAACGGAAGGGGAGGTGTCATCCTCTCACATGAGGCTCCGGGGAGAGAAGGTGCAAACAAGTTTAGTTCACAACGACAAGGACTGCAAGATGGATGTGATAAGTTCCACTGCGGTTGCCCACCCTTCCTGGCCCTGATGATGATAATCACTCCGCTTGTTTTGCCTTCCCTACCTCAGGATAGAAGCCAAGGGCTACATGACAAGAGTTTAAACAAACACTTGAGATAATAAAGGACAGACGGCTGATTCAACCAAGTAAGACTAGTCCTCCTCTAAACAGGCTTTAACACTTGACACACTGAGATTGTGGCCTTTCCTGCATTAGCCTACATTCTTTCTTCATAGCTTTTCTGAAAATAATTGAACACTTAAATAATCCTGTTCATCTACAGTGAAAACTACTTGATAGAAACATAACCTCTATGTAAGGTTATGAAGACTCCAACTATGTTGGACTCGCATTGCCTGTCGCTGTCCAACAGTATAAAGCCACATGGTGAAGGGGCTTCTTCAATAAATGTTTGGAACTTGAATGATTTCACAATAATGATATTTTTAATTTTTCCCGCAGCTACTTCCCCCACTTTCTTGTGTGAGTGACACCATGGATATCATTACTGAGAAACTGTCTAAATGTGTCCCCATATGATCAATTAATTGCGTGGCATCCCTCTCTGTGACACCAGTCTTTTTTCAATTCTGAAAATACTTTGACTTTGCTCGGAAGACATGCTGTTAGACCTTTTCTGTAAGCAAACAAGTTTAGACACCTGAGCAGATAACATTGTACACATCAAAGAGTCTTTGGGACTTTTGCAGGACTTTAATTGTAATCAATAAACCTATTCTTAGGTGATTCAAGCTGTTTGTGTGCCCTTATGTCAACATGAGGGAAGCAAAGTTGTCTTCAATTGTGAGCAGTAAAGAAATTCAGCAATTTTTTTAATCCCGTAGCAGTTGTGTTGAACAAGATCGGTGAATCGTCATTTTCTCCTTCCTAAATGATGGAAACAGGCCTCATGATGTTAGCATGTGTTCTGTAAATGCTTCCTGCCAGTAACTCCTGTCAGAATCCTTCCTGGACCTGTTTTGGAACACATTATAACGATTTTGATCCAACATAATTGGATCATTCTTTAAATACCCTTTCAAACAGCTTTACTAACAGGATGTGGAACCATTTCTTCAGCCATCTCCCCGATTAACCTGGCTGCACTGTTAAGTAGACACCTGATTTGATGGTCAGATCGTCACAGCCTAAGCCCCAAGAGGATGAGCCACAAATCACCTGCTAAGACTATTTGGAGTCAGAGCTGAGGACCTTAATCCCCAAATTTAAATTTCTTACCTGTTCTTAGTCCTCTTACTGTGTGCTCACTTAGCATGACACAGAGCCGTGTCCTAAAAAGGCATACCTGTAAACCAACACCTGCTATAAGGACACCTGGCGTCCAGATTGACTGAGATAGAATTGAAAGGTCAATGCCTTTTTTTATTACACCTCAGTTGCTAGTAGTGGATTGGAGACTGTGATATGGCTTTACATGTTTTCACAAAACATTTATATATAACATTAATAGCCAATTTAAGTGAATTGCATTTCACTACAAGGTACAGTATACTGTGAATCTGTCCAGGATTCTCATCTGTTACTGGAAATACAAATGCTGCTATGTTGGTAATCTTTTCAAAGACCAGTCTTGTGAGGTTTATTTCTTTGCTATGCTTATATTTATAATGAATGATCATAACAAATGAACCGATGCAGCAACCAGCACTGCCATTTAATTTATAGTTTTCGCCTTGTGACTTTGACTTTACAAATTCTTTAACGGAACAACATGAACTTATCACCCAGTCAAACTGCAGGGCCTATTGGTCTAATATGAAGCCTCTTGTGCTTGTAACGTCAACTAGGTGGAATCAATAAGTACGAATTTGATTGCTGTAATGTCAAGTAACATTTCTCACATTTAGCTCAGAACCTGCCCTTTTTTGTAGGAATGTGCTTGTTTATATATTTTGTCCAATCTAAAACCTTGAATGTGTAACTGGAGTTGAAGCAGCATCGGCCAAAGAATCAATTTCATTGAAATATTGCCTTACTATGTTTTTTAACTACAATCACTGAGGATAAATATATATGTCGTCTTGGTATAGAGACTTTGACCTTAGAGCTACTCTTGCTTGTGTTGAAATAGAATTGGGAGGGATGAAACCCTCTTTAATGGTCACACATGCAGAGCACACAGTGACATTTGTTCTCTGCATTTAACCCATCCTCCAGGAGTCTAGTACTAGGAGCAGTGGGCAGCTATTGTACAGCGCCCGGGGAGCAGTGCATTTTTTATGGATTAATTCATAAAAAATACATTTATTTATGAATTAATCCATCAAAATGTATCTTGGCCTGCTCGCAGTCTGTTCTGTTTTTTAATTTGACTAAACAGTCAAGAAAACTACACATTTAAATGAAACAGAAATAATGTATTCAGTCTCACTTTATGTTTTACTTGACTACAGGGTATTTAACACAGTTAAGTTAAGTTGTGTGAACAGAGGAAACAGGTTGAACACATCTTGATCTTGTTTTGTTTCATCCCATCAGGAGCCTACCTGTGTAGAGCGTGCACAATGACAAACGTAGCTGTCTTATGCCTCTCACCCAGCCTTTCTTTAGGTACTTAATCACCTTCAAGAGGATATTTCTTCCTTTGGCTAACCTGCCCGCCAGCAGCGTGTGATCCCCGGTAAACCGTATTTATCAAACTAAATACTTGATCTGGACCAGGCCGGCAGCTAAAGATGAACCTCTAAGGAGCATTGTGATTACAGACTTAGAGGACTGTAGGGGACAAACATCTTAAGAGGATATATGTGACCGCTTTGCCCTGTACACCTTTACTTGACCAGGCTGGATCATTGCTAAACTGGCTCTTCTTAAAGTATTCTTTCTAAAAAAGGAGCTTAAGTTCAGTGGGTGGATGCAAAAAATGTGGTTGTTAACCTATTGTTGGTTAGATAATCACTTATTTATTTAAAATTAATTACAGTTATTGATAACTGTAATTGTATAACTACAGTTATCAATAAAATGATAACTGTAGTTATCATTTTATTTATTTTAAATGATAACTACAGTTATACAATTATTAAAACCATTATTTTTTCATTTTCCACTATGTTATTAAACCCATGTTTACAATTCCGATAATGCATTATAAATAAAGATAATGTGACATTTTGACATCATAACACAAAACACGCAGATGCTCCTCCTCAGAGATTGACATTCATCACTGTTCGACATAACACGTTTTAGCCAGTAGAGGGTATAGGTACTCCAAGAGGAGGTTTTCATAAGCCTCATTGTCTCATTGGATACCATAACTATGCAATTCCACATCTCCTCAAACCTATTTGTAAACTGGCTTTGCACTGATGTCATGCCACTTTCACAAGAGAACATCAGGAGTCACTGTCACACTTTGTTCACCTGTCCATTTTTATTCTATCTTCATTATTTGTTATAGTTTTGAAATAACCAAGCTTGGCAAGTATGAGATCCTTTTCCTATCTGGGTAAACATCAACACAAGATCTTGATAAAGCAATTATAATGGCTTTCAGGTCGAGCAAATCTGAGGAAGTTTCCTTTACCCTGTTGAGTAAAAAAGAGGCATGTACTTTGAAAGGACCCACTTAGCCGCGATGAATGTGGTTTAGGGTGGGGTGGAGGGGTTGGGGTCTTTGTGTGTGCTTGCCTATAAAGCCAGACATCAAATAGACTCCAGCCAGAGGTGAAAGAGGGCTGAGCGGGTTAAAGGAAATAATTAGGGATCCATAGGGTGCATCTAAGAGCTTACTTGGTTCATGGCGACGCAGGCGTGTTTTTGGGAAACATTTTGGTCATGGTAAATTTAATTTTTTTAATTTTTCCATCATTAGCATGTAGCAAGATAGCTCCTATGCTACACCTTGTTGTGTCTAATTTAAAATTGTAATTAAGACCAGAAGGTAGAGACAGGATCCAGGTGCTTGATTATTGAAGTCTTACTGACTGAATTCAGTGTCAGATTGGCCAACAATGTATTCTCATATGAAACAAGCATTTAATGTATTACACTGTAATCATGAGTGTCCCTGTAGCAATTACCATTTGCCCATGACATTATAGGAAATAAACATTTTGCTTCGCTACCTTGCTTTAATGGACAATTACAACAGCTGTTGTTTTTAAAATAAATACATGGTTTAGATGTAGTTGCAAATCAGCTATCCATGTCCTTGATTCAATCTGTGAAGTAGACTGTTATTTATTAATTGTAAGGCTCAACTTTACAACCTCAAGATTTAGATAGCAACATTAGAAGTTACTGACCAGGAAGGAGAAATTACAATAACCATCTACTGAAATGTAACACAATTTGTAGTTTATTTGCAAATGCAATTTGTATGGAATTAGTAAATAAAACAGCGAGGTATAAGACCAGATACATTTACTTAGTCTAAACTAAGGCAGTTTTTTTTATAACTTCTTACCTCCAACAGTGATATCAATTACAGTAAAAAAAAGTAATAGCAAAACAGTAATAAACAGGATCCATTGACAATGTTTCATCAATGGGGTTAGGGTGGTCTAATGGATAGTGAGGTGGGCTGATGATCGGAAGGTTGTGAGTTCAAATCCCGGAAAACCACCACTAGTGTGCCCTTGAGTAAGGCACTTAGCCCTTGATTACTCCAGGGAGAATGTCCCTGTAATTGGTAATTGTAAGTCGCTTTGGATAAAACCGTCAGCTAAATGAAATGTAATGTAATGTAATCTAATAAAAAGTGAAGCCAAAGACAAACAATTACCAGATAAGACAGTCAGAGAGGAAAAACGTTAATTTAATTCATATCTAAGTATTACAAAATGGAAAAGTATCACATTATTCACGAGCAATCAGCTGGCATATAGACATACAAATAAATGTCCTTTTGGTCTACTGTTCTTGATTCCCTGGTGCTAAAACAGCACATTTCCTGTACATGGATCAGTTGTCTGCATTATTACTCCCCATTAGGTCAGGGTCAAAAGTGCAGTTATATCTCCAACATAATCACTGGAGGCACTATAATTTATTCTAACCCTTTAGTATGACATACCCTATTGCTACAAACATTATATATTAATGTTATATATACAGTGGAGGAAATAAGTATTTGATCCCTTGCAGATTTTTTAAGTTTACCCACTTACAAATAAATTAACAGTCTGTAATTTTAATGGTAGGTTTATATAAAGTGAGAGTAAGAATATCAAAAGGAAAATCCAGAAATTGACGTAATATAAAAGATAAAAATGTGGGAAATAAGTATTTGATCCCCTTGCAAAACATGTCTTAGTACTTGGTGGAGAAGGTCTGTGCACATCTCAGGAAGGATTGTGGTCCACTCCTCTCTGAAGATCCTCTCCAAATCCTTGAGCTTTTGAGGCTCGAAGCTTCAGCTCCCTCCACAGATTTTCTATGGGATTAAAGTCCGGAGACTGGCTAGGCCACTCCATCACCTAAATGTGCTTCTACTTTAGCCACTCCTGTGTTGCCTTGGCCATATGTTCAGGTTTTCTTTCCTGCTGGAAGACCCATCCATGACCCATTTTCAGAGTCCTGACTGAGGGAAGGATGCTGTCTTCCGAGATTTTACGGTACATGGCCCGTACATCCTCCCCTGGATGCAGGGAAGTGGTCCTGTCCCCTTAGCCGAGAAACACCCCCAAAGCATTATTTTTCCACCTCCATGCTTGACGGTGGGGATGGTGTTCTGGGGTTATAGTCAGCATCTCTCTTCCTCCAAACACGGTGGGTCGAGTTGATGCCAAAGATCAACATTTTTGTTTCATCTGACCACATCATCTTCTCCCAAGCCTTCTCTGAGTCATTCAGATGTTCATTGTCAAACTTCAGACGGGCCTTTCATGTTCTTCTTGAGCAGGGGGGACTTTGCGGGCACTGCAGGATTTCTTCCATTATGGTGTAGTGTGTTACCAATATTTTTCTTGGTGACTGTGGTCCCAGCTGCCTTGAGATCATTAACAAGTTCCTCCCGTGTAGTTTTTGGCTGATACCTCACCTTTCTCATGATCACCAATACAGGGCGAGATCTTATGTGGAACCCCAGACCGAGGGCGATTGATGCTCATTTTGTGTTTCTTTAGAAACACACACATTCTTCTTCTGAATAATCGCACCAACAGTTGTCTCCTTCTCCCCAAGCTGCTTGCTGATGTTTTTTTCTGATGGTGCGGGGGCGTGTGGCGTAGTGGGTTGTCCGTAGGTGTTCGGATCAAGGGGTCACAGGTTCAAACCCCACTGCAGTCAGCATGTCGTTGTGTCCCTGGGCAAGACACTTCACCCCAAATTGCTCCTGTGGGGATTGCCCACAGTATTGAGTATGTAAGTCGCTTTGGATAAAAGCGTCTAACATGTAATGTAATAATGTAATGTTTTGTAGCCAATCCCAGCCTTGTGCAGGTCTACAATCTTGCCCCTGAGGTCTTTAGACAGCTCTTTAGTCTTGCACATGGTGGAGAGTTGGAATCTGATTGATTGATTCGGTGGACAGGTGTCTTTTATACAGGTAACAAGTTGATATTAGGAGTACTTTAAAAAAGAAAAAAGAGGACTTATGTAACCAGCCTGTGGGAGCCAGAATTCTTGTTGGTTGAAAGGGGATCAAATACTTATTTCCCACAAATGCAAATACATTTTTATCTTTTATATAATGTCAATTTCTGGATTTTCTTTTTGATATTCTTACTCTCTGTTTATATAAACCGACCATTAAAAATACAGACTGTTAATTTCTTTGTAAGTGGGTAAACTTACAAAATCTGCAGGGGATCAAATACTTATTTCCTCCACTGTACATGTCACACAGACTCTCACTTAAGTGGTTAGTAAGATGAAATTGTAGAACACCATAAAATCCCAGGTGGAAAAGCAGATTTTTGGGAAAATTGACCAACTATTAATTGAAAGAAAGTCAGATATTTATTGTATGGTGAGGCGAAGCACGATGGACAATTTATTCAGAATGTACAATTCCAAAGTGAATACAAATGTACTGGAACTCTCCTTCATTCCTTTCAAAAGGAAGCTAAAGAAGCTTGGCACAAAAAAAGTCCTACTTCTTCAACCACTGTGTGTTTTCTATTTCTGCATGTTAAATAAACTAGGCGTATAAATAACAAAGCTAGGCAAGGCTAACAGTTTCCTTACGATTCCTTAGTGTAAATTCAACCCAAGTACAGTTCCTGCATAATACATCATGGCTGATAAATTGCTAACGATGCACAAAAGACAGTTGTGAAAAGTAGATATCTGGACCTCATTCAAAATGGAGAACTTAAATCAAACTGACATGCATTAATTAATATTATGTAAAGACTCCTGATCCAGAAGGAACTTGAGGGAAATGTTTCTCTCTTTCAAAAATTATGGGACAACAAATAATCAGAGCTAAAAGTGTCTCTTCTTGTATCCACTCCGGTCTCAGATATGGTGGCATACAGACCCAAAACCTGCTGCAATAAAATGATTCAATTTAATTAAAAACCTGGAGGCACTTAGAGTATTGAAATACATACAAATACACAAACAAATTTTGATACTATATAATACAATAATGGAAAAATAAGATCATATTTAATAAAGCTTGAACATAAATACTGTGAACATTATGAGAATAATGTTATGAGGATGATAATAATAATAATACTACTACAAATAATAATAATAATAATACTACAAATAATAATACATGTTATTTATATAGCGCTTTTCCTGGTGCTCAAAGCGCTTAAATGATAAAAAAAAAAGATATATAAACTGCGTATTAACATATACAGTAGGTGCATGATAAATAGGTAAACATAGATGAATACCATTACTCCAAGCCATGAGACTATTCTTGGTCCAGATTAGTCAGAATATAATTTGGACAGTTGACAGTGACACATTTGTGCTTCCATGTCATTTTTTTATTCATCCCACCACCCACTGACAGTGTAACATAGGCTCTTTATTAAACCCATTCTAGTTTAAGGGGGTAGCTATTATATTCTAGAGTTTGCTCCTCTAGAATTAAAAAATTGTTCGAGTTTGTGGTTAGATGCCTGTAATAAGGTCTCAGGTTAAGCAGAAGATATATTTTCGTGTTGTTCTATGACATAAATTACGTCAGTAAATTACCCACTGTTTGAAGCTTAAATTTGTCTCAAAAAACAAGTGACTAAATAAATCTACTATACGTCATCGCGCCGAAAATGAGAACATCTTTAGCCTAGTGGTGTTGACTTAAAGTCATGCAACCTTCATTTAGTTGCAGTTACGCTTCAACTTTTATAAAAGTTGTTTGAATATGTGTGGATTATCCAGCTAAACAAAACGTGTAAGCATCATAAACGTGTGCTTGCCAAAGATCTTAGTACCTGCAATGTTCCAAAAATCTAAAGGTAAAAATCCCACTGCCCCTTTGTCGAGGGACCCCTTGCAATGCTAAATACATACATCATCACTGCACAACTTTATTGACGTTTCTTTATGCTTTCCTACTCAGAGCCTTGCTTTAGAATCGAAAATAAATCCCACAACAACTTGTATGGGTACTTTGACCCTTTAAACTCAGTCATAAAATATAAAGCATATTTTATATTAGCAAATACCTATTTCTACCACGATGGAAACATTATATGTCTGTAAATTAACCTCATTCTTACCAACACATTAATGCTCAAGCTGTCAAAGATTAAACTGAAAAGTAAAAATGTGTTGTGGTTATCTGTTTTTCTCACCTTTATGGTTAAAATATGGGATAGCTTTTTTTACAGATGTCATTACAAATGTGAATGGGCCTCGTAATACTCTGCACTTCCTATGTTTGTTCTCGCTGTTGAAGCTAATGGCAAGCCCAACACAGAAGGATTATGCAGACACTAATTTTCTGTCAACGGTCAGTTCATCTTCACTGAATTTGTTGGTTTATTCAATGTATTCATTACATTTTCATACAGGTTGAAGTGATCAATCAGATCTTAATGTATTCAGATTGCTTTATGTTAATTAACTTTATGTTAATTCGTTTTATCTTACATTATACATTGCTTTAGCAGAAACATAGCTTACACTCGCAATTACATTTAATCAATGTTGCTGGTTAGAAAACATATTTTTATTTTTGGACGTTAAACGTTTGCTAACATTGTTCCTCGAAAACTGAAAAACAAATTGATGACCCTGTTGGAAGAGGCAGAGCATGACTCTTTGTTTTGCAATCTGCAATATTTCACTGTGTTTCTCCACAGTAGTGTGTATCTGCATTCATTACTTTGATGTTGACCTTGATAGTTCTCTGGCTTTGATTTATCTTTGTGCTTTCCTTATTTTAAATTGGCTTTAAAGCAACGAGACCAAAGACAACATTGTGTATTGTTTGTTTTTCTGTGTCTGCTAAGCTGACATTGTATGTCACTTGCGAAGAATGCGAGTTTATTCCAATATAAAATGTTTTCATCCAAAGTAAATAGTCTTTGCCTTTTCCTCTCTAGTTGTCTAATCCGGGAATGTATTGTTTTGATTATTAGTTTTTACAGATGCTTTTATCCAAAGCCATTTTGAAATGTAGGGATACTGTTTTATACAGCAGATTTAGCTTTGGTTTATACTGCTGCCAACCAGCTGTATGTTTGATCAAGGGACACAAAAACTGTTTAATGTCCCTCCTCTAAAGCTTTGAACCCACATCTTGCCCTTTTGGCCCAGTCCTCAAGCCTCCCACTCTTCTAAACAGTGCCCACTGTTGGTAATCCATCTGTAAAGGTTGTGTTGTTCTTGCCTCCTGTACACAATCAATCATTTTTACGAAGGAAAACTTGGAACCCCTTAGCATGTTCATTATCCTTCTCTTCTACTAATGCACAATGTCACCCTGTATAGTAATCTGATGTAGAACCCCCAACCTCTTCTCGTCTTTTCCATTGCAGATCTCTCTGCATGTGGATCAAATCAGAATTATGCACTAATTGACCATTTACAGGGCTTGAGAAAATCCCTAATGGACTTGATATTAAATCCCCCTCAGATATTTAAAGTGTCTTTTTGGAGTGCCTTGTCGAAAAACCAGGCTTTCTCTTTTTTACAAGAAGGCCAAGTTAAGCCAGTCAGTGTGTCGGAATGGGCCAGCCAAGCCCAGGCGGCTGTTAGACGGGATTATGGGACGACAGTAGGGAAGGGCAATGCGACGCAGGGGAGAAGAGAATGGCCAGATCTCCACTCAACGACTTCCAGATGGTCTGCAGACCGAGGTTCTCTCACTGCAGATACATACTCAGCTTGGTTAACTTGTGCTCCATAAGGGGCTTAAAGTTGGCTTCTTTATAATGAGATTGACTTCGGTTTTATGTGAAAAGTAAGATGGCATAAATTTCAATACGCCTGCCTGGCCCTTTAATGCGCCATTAAGGCTTGGCTAAAAAACTTGGACTATTAAACGGAACACAGAGATCTTTGGTGTAAACTTATGCTACCTTTCTTTTTAACGTCAAGAGTAACTTACTGTAACCTTGCTAAGGGTACAGCATTTCAAAATGACCCAAGAACATTGCATTTAAAGTAATAGTTAGATATATTTGAATACCTATATCAACACATTATACTTTTGCGAAAAGTATCAAACTTTGTTTTGTGTTATTTACAGATATGGTTGGCGCCAGCAGCGGTCCAGTTCTGCTCTCTCATCCATATTCAAAGCTGAAGATTCAACAGTCCAGAATGAAGAGATCACTAATGGTGGTAGAATTGTGTATACTGTACATTTGAGTTTTCTGGTGAAATGATTGGGTTACCGCCTAATTAAGAAAATGATCTGTGTAAATCTGTGCACTGTTGCCTTGTCAGTATTAATGTTCAAATAAATAGCATCTCATGAAACAATGTTATGGTACCCTTTACATTATTTAGCAATTATGTGCACTACACAATGTTATATTATTTCAATGTAGAGACATTGCCAATGCCAAGTGGCCATCACAGAATGCTGTATTCAAACCATACTCAATCCTTTCTTTTTTGAATTTGTGTTTATAGTCCACTAATTTGCAACAGCAAATGCAGTTTTTTTTTCAAGCAAAATACATGATGTTGATGATGATGATGATGATGATGATGGGTTATTCTTTCCTAACATTTGACCAAACCAAAATCTTTCCTTATCCAAAGCACTTTTTGATGCTTACCCTAACCCCACCTGTTCCTCATCGCTCCAATAAAATGGTAGGCCAAGCTTAAAATTGTCAAAGGTATCGTTCTATCCTAGGGGTCTCCAACCTTTTTTAGGACGAGAGCTACTTTCAAAAAATAAAACAAGTTGTGAGCTACTTTTACTCCTCTTTTCTTTCTTTTTTTGCAGTGTATATATTTAGCACATTTTAACATTATTATATGCTTACCTTTAACCTTTGTGTGCTGTTTGGGTCTGTGGGACCCGTATGCAATTTAATTATTTTAACCTGCTTTATTTGGGGACCTCACATCCTCTAGGCGGGTCCGAGGGCATGCACCCCCGGGAAGATGTTTTTTTAAATGTTGAAGTTAAATGCATCAATCTGGTGCACTTTGAGCACAGAATGAATTCATGGATACAGCTCTCAACACTCAGATGAAAGGGAGCTGTATACTTTTCAATAATCCAAACGTCTTTAGAATATGATCACAACCAATAACATAACATTTAAACTTGTTTATTCTTATCTTATGTTACCTAGTTAGCATTCTTTATTTTTTTTAAAGAATCTCCCGTTCATCGCGTCCATTCGCGACCCACCTATCACATCTCTGCGCCCCACCAGTGGGGCGCGCCCCACACTTTGAGAAAAGCTGCCCTACCCTAACACTTGACTCTGCTATTAAAGTCCTGCTCTTTGTACATCCACTCATAAACTCTGACCATCTCCATGAGTCTTGTGTGTTGTACAAGAACGTTGCAGTTCCTTCCCTGGAATAAACATTGCGAGTGAATATAATCCAGGCAGCAATTATATTTCCCTCAGACATATTAGTAGTATATGAACATCATTCCAAGGACACTGTGTTTCCATACTAGTGGTTTTGCATGTTTGATCCTATTTACTGCAAATCACATACTTTATATTACAGATGTCCGACAGTGTAAATATGGAGTTTGGACTGCTACTTGGAGAGGTCCCAGTTCACTTCCTGCCCTGCCGTGGTGCCCTTGAGCAAGGCACCGGACAACTCCCCACCACCCCCCCCACTCCCATTGCTCCCTGGGCGCTGTACAATAGCTGCCCACTGCTCCTAGTACTAGACTCCTGGTACTAGGATGGGTTAAATGCAGAGAACACATGTCACTGTGTTTGCTGTGTGCTCTGCATGTGTGACCATTAAAGAGGGTTTCATCCCTCCTTTTATTTATATTATTTATTTAGACCATTTTGCAAAACATGCTGACTTGTTTAAGAGTTCTTGGATAAAGTCATCATTTCAGGCTACCATTGAATTGCACTTTATTCTATCCCTCTCTATCTTGAAATTCAACCAACAATGTTTGCAGGCTTGATGTTCACTGAAAGGGAACTCAAACTAGTTTCAAAAGTCTGCCAATTAATTTTCATATGCATATTAAAATGATTGGAAACGGTAAGAAAAAACAATACTTTACAAATACAATTAGCAAAAAGACTTGTATGGCCCTAAGCAAATCACCCTAATGACAGCAACTGTACTCTGTACTCTGACAGTTAAATTAATGTCTGAACATTTTCATCAGGCAAGTTATATTTCAGTATTTCAAGATAACTGTCTGATGATTTGTTGATTTGAATGGTAGCCCTCTGTGAAGAGCCTCCCTTCATGTGAAATGCATAATCAGCTAAGAAAGAGATAGAAAATTAGGTGCAGACATGAACCAGAACCTAGCCATCAGCATAACTCATGATCAAATGAGAGCAATGTGTGAGAGAAAGCAGTGCCCTATATCCTGATGTACTCACCCTGCTGTCTACATACTTTTAACAAATCTGCTTTACCTTGACTTTTGATTCCTATTCGACATTTACTGATTGTAACTCAAGTAGATACTGCATCTTATTAATTATATTGGACAACACCATATGGTCTTTATATATTATAAATTGTGTTTTGAACAGTAAAACTAGTTCAGTCATGGAGAACTTGAAATAGTTTACTGGAACATGGCTTCTGAAAAACATACATTTTTAAAGACACGTGCATATTTAGGGGCAACGTCAAACACATTAAGCATTAATACGTTTATTAAGGAGAGAAGGTTGCAAAAATGCTCAGCTTATGACTGCAGGCAAACCTATACTGTATCCTAAAAAGTTCCTAATAAAGTTTTTTGTAATTTCGTAATATACAAACAGTTTTTTGTCGACAGAACACTTGGATAACTGGCTATCTGGTATCAAACATTTTGACTATTGTATTTATTTTTGGTAAAACATCTTTACTATTATATATATTTTTTTGAACTCTTGTGTTTTGGAGGTTATGTAATTGAGCAAGAAAAACATTTTTTGTGAAATTTTCTTGTAAATCCATAAAAGCAAACAATCAAAAATGTCCATATTATCCATAACGAAAAAGAGCGAAAATGGTAATCTCTTCATAAAGTGGGGTTAAACTTTTTAGAAGAACAATGTTGATCTTTAATTAAATAAAGCAACAATTAGAAGCAAGAAAATGTTTATTCATCAGGAGTGCAAAAATGTCCATATATTTAAAAATGCAATATCACATTTTACAACATTTAAAATCTGGACAATGCACTAATGCATGAAGGATCATCTTCATACCATACAGAAAATCTTTCCTTGTCATTGCAAGTTTAAACTCCCTTGGATGCAATGCTACAAAGAGCCTTTTTTCTTTCAGCGTTCTGCGTGCTTATCCTGTTTTCTATTTGTAGTCTTGCAAGGATTTTTTCCAAGTAAATCATTTGGGAGTGGGATTTGTGTGCAGCTCTCTTTTCCAGTACTCACCATTGCTTAAACATTTTTTTCCTTAAGCCCGCATCTGGTTGCTGTGCCGTTTCACTATTATAGTGTTTTTGAGCCAAGCTTTGACGAACAACCACAGTAGTATTGCTTAGTCTTGACTCACAACATTTCTTCTGAGTGCTAGTATGCAACAATACAACATTTGAAAAGACCCATTCACTAACAACTTTTTAATTGATGATTTTTGGCGCACATATTCCTTCATTTAAATAATCTGTATGTACATTGTGGGAAATAAACTGTCATAAATAGTTGGCTAGTTTAATATATTTGTGGATATGATTATCTGATATGATCAATCTCACTTTGCAGTGAACTCAATGCACTTTTACCCTATACATTACACTGTAGCAAATCTCAGTAGGCACAGATAAATAATTAGGATTCAAGGTATGTTGGCTGTGATAACTTTTGAAATCTCTAAAACCTTTTTGACACCAAACCCCAGGCCCTTCTCAAAGTTGTGGGTTTTGTTTATTTTCTTACATTTTCAAGTCCCATGAAAAAACGTAGCTTAACGTTGCACTGTTGCATACGTTTACGTGTTCCTTAGTACTACAATCAAAGCCACAGTAAATTATTTTGAGCCAATCTCTGTTAAGTACACCACAATGACTTAGAGGGCTTGTTAGATTTATTTTGCATTGAGTCAAGTATGTGGACTTGAGTTGACGGTCTGAAACAACTAAAATTACAGATGAAAACATTTTTCAACAAATTAGATTTTGTACAAAACTACAATTGCCAGCTGTTTTGGTAAAATGCTGTGACTGTACTTACTGTATATTTGTGACCACTTTTTTAAAGATATACATTTTCACCGCAATCGGCTTGCATATTTGTAATACAGGCAGGGTAGGCTAACAAAGTAGTTGGTTTATGTCTTCTTATTGGACAATAAGAAACATTTAGAATAACTGCAATCTTGCTCTATCAAGGTGGCGCTCTATAATAAGTAATGGAATGCTCAGTTTTCACTCAAAGACCATCATGTACACATCTTTTACAAACCTCTCTTTCTCTTCAAGGGCAAGCACAGCAATTGTACCTCATCTTTTTTATTTTCTGGAAACCTATCCTCTTTTACTTTAGGCTAGGTAGCAAACACTTTTTGGATGTTGTCAGACTCTGCGATCGCATCAACACGTCTTGTTCCCTTGAGCTTACTTTTGCCTCTGATAGACTTTGTGATGTTCATATGCTAGACATCTGCATAAGTAACAAGGTCAGCCAGTGTTCACCACTCCACATACAATGTTTTATGTCAATTTGCTTCAGTGAGAACAAATGGATGTGAATGGTTTTGGAGTGCATTGATTATGGCTGTAGTTCATTATTGTTGATTGGCATCAGCAGCCCAAAGTGGGGTTTTTAACCTAGATTATTTCAGATTTTTATGTATAAAAAAATGGTTTCTACAGTTGTCCATGTTAGCTGTCAGTCCAGTGAGTTCCTGCGCTACTTAGCCCCACTTGGTACTGATAGGATGGATCCCGGATTGATATTGTACCCTGTGTGGGATAGGCTGAGAAATCTCTGTGAGGCCGGAGCGGTGACCCTGGCTTCTTGTGGTACAAAGGTGGATGCCCTGACCTATCTCTGGATCCCAGAACAGCTGGAGAGCAGGATGAAGAGGAGGATGAAGGAGGTATAACGGGCAAACCTCGCTGGACCGTAGCCGGGTTGTAGACCCCCAAGTCAGAAGGTGGTCGAGATGCCATTGATGATGTTGGTTGTGGTACAACCGGCGTGACTGTGGCAGTATTGGTGAAGTGAGCTGTGAAGGGCTGGTATGGCACACCCTCCACACCATAGCGAGGGTAGGGCTGCATTGTCGCCCACATGTTGCAATTTATTGAAGAGGGGTTAGTCAGGTCATCTGTATCCCCTGCCCCAGATCCAGACTCTGTTTCCATACTGCCATACATACAAGCTTCTCTAGAGGTGATTGCCTCAGTGCAGTAAGGATGGGACAGTAACGGCGACTCATAAGAGGTTGCTGAACGAAAGTAATGCTCCTCTGAAACTGCAGATGATGTCTCCAGATATGGCCGCTTACATCCAAGCTCTAGGTGTCGGGCGTTATCTGCAAAGGGATATGATTAATGGCATAGTTTCTTTTAAAACAGGAAGTACTTCATATGCACATCTGATTCTGTTCAATGGCTGAAAGCAAAGGGGCTAAGAACTTACCTCTGTGTTTGAAGCAGTGATACAGAAGGCTGGGATCTCTACTCTGAGGAAAGTGGTTCGAGATAGGATCTTGGGAGTCTGAGTTAGACAAAGGAACCCCAGTCTCATACTGATAAGGAGACAGTACTTGAGGGTGCCCTGTGAGAACTCCTGCTCCAAGCTTTCCTGCTAGGTGACTATGCGAGGAGATGAGCCTCTGTCGGACTATGTTCTTTGAAATCACTGGATATTCTTTCCTATACATAGCAGCAACAGAGGAGAAAAGTAATCAATCTACCATGCTTGCATTACCACTCAACACAGTCTTTCAAGGAGGCGAGCTTTGTTTTTTATATCCATACACAAAGGCTTCTGAACAGCTGATGTTTACGAGAGACTTTCAGTGTGCTAAATGGTCCTACAGGATCAGTTTTACTTTACTGGTTCCTTTTTGTGTAAACATACCCTTGTAGTCTTGAGACGCGCAGATCTCCTTCTTCACTACCCCGGAATCCTTTGGCAAACGGATTGTTTTCTATCTTAAGCTGAGTGATCTAGAAAAAAATGATTTTATTCAATTTTTTATATTAACAGTTAAAGTAATGCACCTCTATACAAACTGTTATCATTAAATGTGATCAATCTACACCTAAAAACATTCACTATACTTTCAAATCTCCATTTTAGTTAAACATGATATAGCTTCAGATAGAAAAAGGTTTTGAGTGTAACCCCTGTTCATCTGTATAAAAACAGGTACCACAAACTAGTTTTACTTTTAAGTGTGTAAAACTAGGAATAATGCATAATTTTATATTGATATCTTTTTTATGAAGTGTTTTAGTTGCTGTACCTTATGGTTTTGATAAGAGGTTACAGAGATGAAGGCTGTCTCATGAAAGACATGAGTACAGTAGGCAGTGTTCTTGGATCCAAAGGCGTTGTTTTCATCAGCTTTAACTATATGTAGTCTGGGCTGATACTTGTGCATAGAGTTCAGGATGATCTAGGAAGAGGATATAAGACATTTCATTTTTAACTTCTGAAAGCAGCGGTCTATGAACAGCCACTATTATGCGGTACACTTTATTTTTAACACTCTCACCAAATTACCCATGTTTACCCCCCCCATTTGACATTCCTAATATCATGCCGAAGGTTCAAAATATTTGTAATGATTGTGTTTACGCCTTTATTTGATATTATTCTGAGGCAAGAGGTTAGCTTGATAGGATACATTGTCTTTTAACTGTTAGCTTACATGCATGTTAAACCATGTATTTTACGACCCATTCCCTGTTTAGTTCCTCATTGGAATTGAGCCTTTCAAGTGCAGCATTGTTGGATTAGATAACATGCCTTTTCTGATCACAGTCAGACTTGATCTGGAACCTAAATATTGTGAATTATTAGAGCAGGTAACATTCGATGAGCGTGCTTCGTTAGGTTGTTTGGGTTGCTGCAGGTCAGCTCACTAATACCAGCCTGTTCACTGCAGCCGAGTGCTGAGCCAAGCGAAGCGTTAGCAACAGTAGGGCAGGGTCATCACTAGTCCAGCTCTGTCAGTCGTGATAAGCATCAAGCTCTGCACTTCGGTTCCCCTCCTCATTTGCCAGACATTCTCCTAAGGAGACTTAGACTCTAGGGGGCTCTCAAAGAGACACAAAGGTTGAACAGGGCATGGAGGGTCTAGGCTCAGGTTGAAATAAGAAAGGACCCTTGCTCACATGCTCCTGTTGAAGAAGATTCAACTTATTGTCATTACGTAGTACAGGTACTATGTAACGAAACGGTTTCTCTGCATTTGACCCATCCTAGTGTAAAGGCCCAGACACACCAGGCCGAAATCGGCCGTCTTCGTTAGTCGGACGACGAAGCGTGCCCTGTCGCCCAAACTCAATTTGGTGTGTCCCGAACCGTCAGCCGTGACACGCCTTATTTGGCCTTTCACGGCCGACGCATGGCCGATTCAACATGTTGAATCGGCCATGTGTTGGACACAGGCAGTCGGACCAAGAAACCACTCTGATTGGCTGTTCAGCTAGCGAATCAGTGCATGAGAAGCGAAACGGTTGCTTGGGAATGTCTTCCACAAGCAACACTCCAATGGCTGATAGCTCCAGTACCGCACGAAACGTGTTTTCGATGGACGAGAGTGAAAATGGAACGAACACGCTATTTGTTGTTTG
Source organism: Trematomus bernacchii (assembly GCF_902827165.1). Lineage (NCBI taxonomy): Eukaryota > Metazoa > Chordata > Actinopteri > Perciformes > Nototheniidae > Trematomus > Trematomus bernacchii. The sequence goes on along the minus strand of NW_022987851.1, from coordinate 1,928,282 downwards.
TTTAGATCACGCAGTCTGTTCTTCTTCTCTGTCTTCCGGTTGTTGCCTCTTTTGAATGACGAATACACACTACCGCCGCCTGCTGGTAAGGAGAGTTATTGCCACTCACGCATGCGCAGTTCGTACGTGCTCGGCTGAAGTCTTGTCTTGTGTTCCAGTGCGACACATGGCCAAGACGCAGGAGAACACGGCGACGCAACAGTCGGCGTCGGCGAGTTCTCTGGTGACTGCTTGGTGTGTCAGGGCCTTTAGGAGCAGTGGGCTGCCATTATGTACGGCGCCCGGGGAGTAGTGTAGGGAACGGTGCCTTGCTCAGGGACACCTCGGTAGCACTTGGTCTTTCCGGGACTTGAACTGGTGACCTTCCAGTTGCCAAGCCAAGTCCCTATGGACTTCGCCACCACCGCCTGCTGAGGCAGGCTAGAGACACACAGATAAGCTATTGGCTCATTCACCGGAGGCTCTCTGTTGACCTTTGTCTGCTCTGCTGTCTGGCTGCTGTTTGAGGGTGATACTGGAGACTCTTGGGTGACGGTCAGAATGTACAGGGACGATCAGGGTAGCCTTCCTCAGAACCGTGAAGGGCTAAGGAAGGTATTTGCTTTCATCTACCCCTTATAAAAACATTCAGGCATAATTATTTGCTTTAACTGATATGTTATGTGCCTGCAATTAGTTGTTGAGGGACATGAATAATTAATTTACCATAGCATGTAATGACCCAACCATATAACTACACAAGAATGTCAATATTGGATGATTCGGCAACACCTTGGTTACATTTTGGTTAATAAATAGTAAAGGTAAGGCTAGGGTTATGCAACTAAAACTGGGGGTTTAAATGTGATAAGTGGCCCTTTGCAGCATGTATTTCCCCCTTCCTATCTCAATAATAAACACAAATATCTATTTATGTATATACAAATAATCAAAGTATATAACGGCCAAGAAAATATTTTGTTAAGGTTATTAAAAAAGTGACTGTCTTTGATGGGAACCACCACCCCAACTTTAACAGGGTGCATTGGTACTAGATTGTCAGCAATTAACATAATTTGCTGTATTTTCCAATATATTCTTTTGATAACAGTCTGAATAAATCAAGGCACTTGATTATTCTGCATTTGGACAGGTTTAATGGTCGACATACAAGACTCTTGTCTGTTCTTTTTGATTGTACGACCCAGTCACCAGTGTCTGAAACGAGTTGGATTCCTCTTGACATCTTCAGGCTAACTAGTACATCAATATTCTAAATCACAGAAAACAAAAGATAATTTGTATTGCTGATGCTGGGCAGGTCCATTGTCAAGACAGGAAAATAATGGGTGAGAAGTTTGATGCAAGAATGAAGGAACTTGGGAATAGTCTCTAGTCCTGTATTATAGACCATAAAAGACGATTTCTATAGCATCAGATCCTAGTGTTCTACTAAAGGACTAGATTGTGCGGATCAGAGATTTTCAATTATGTATATGGCGTTGACCCGAAAATAGACTCGACAGGGCACAGAAGTGCGTTTTAAAAATGTTTATGTAAGAAATTACCAATATGGTACATTTTCTATTTGCACTGAACTCTACAATTGTGATTGTCTAACTCAAATGGTAGTCCTAGAGAAGGAGATGAGTGAATAGCACCATTGAATTATTAATTTGTACACATTCTGCAAATTGCATAATTAGTACTGAATGAGAGTTCCTTCACTCCACTGTGAGAAGCCCTGCCCTACTACACACCTCCAAGTCTGGGCGTCATCGGGGCTCTGCCTGGCCTCAAACTGGCTTTGTCCTCATTACTCACCCTTATCACTGGCCAGGCACTGAACTTAATCTGACAGCAGGCCCCACCACTGATCTGAGAGGTTATGAACCTAATGAGCCCGCCCATTGATGAGATGGCTTTAGACAAGCTAACCCCGAGTCCCCCTGGGGAGCGCTGCCACAGTCACACTCTTCACCTCCCTCTGCAGCCTCTGCCTCCTCAGTTTCTTTTATCCTTTCTTAAAAAATCTTCCTGTGAAAACACCTTCACCTTTTGCTGTTTTGTACATGTATCAACAACATTTTGGCTGTTGGTTTCTACTCACTGCAATATTTCCTAAATTTGGTCCGACAGTTCCCACTAGTCATGACATTTCCACAAATTGTGTTCAGGACACATGTGTTAGACAGTTTAAGTCTGCAATATAACCAAATTTTGTACCACTAATTACTAAGTGACGACACCATTCTAAAGCTATGTTAGGAAATGTTTCCATTTTCTCATACTGTATCTTAGCAATCAAATTGTTGAGTAAAATGTCATCATTCATTGTTAGAATAATATCAAGATCAATAATCCAATACATTTTCTAATAACATTAACCATTTTGTTGAGTTATGAAAAGTACTTATAATCTCTGCATGTACTCACATGCCCAAAAGGATCTAGGTGATTGTTGGTTAACTTGAGCTTCTGAAACGACACCAATTGCCTCATCCAGTGAGCTCCTGTGGCGGGGGAATCAGGGTGCACATAGAGTCTGCCTGGCATTGCTGGTTCGGCCTTGCCAGCCACCATCCTGAAAAACAGATTGAGAGACGTGCAGAAGCAAAGTTTGATAAGTAAAAGACAAACTAATGTAATGTATTCTATAGCCATTGTCAAGAGGTTAACATGAACCAAATCTTATTTACAATAATGGAGCAATATATAGGCGTATATTACCATTGATCTTAACCCTCACAGTATTAAATCCCTTAGACTGGTGGGGGGGGGGGGGGCTCTGTTAAGACATCATTACTTATTATGCTTCTCCAAGGTGTCGCTGAGAAACACCAGAACCCACCATGGCCAGGCCATGCCAAAAGATCAGAAGCAAATGGCTGTTAATTTATTTATTTTATGTTCTTTTCAGCTTTTCTTGGCAAAACGTTGTTGTTTTTTTCCACCCATGGACAAACGGCAGTGCTAGTTCTGATGTCAAACTGGTGGATTAAGAACAGCAATTGCAATGCCTCCATATACAAGTGCAACTGCAAAATTACTGAGTTCAGTCTTCTTTTTCTTTGTCAATGTCTTATCTCTACCCTGAATGCAGTAAGGAACTCTAGCCCCAACCAAGGCTTAGTTTATTGTTTGTAAACCACAATTGAAATAATTAACTGCATTTAAGAATGACATTGGAAGGCTAGGTTCACTATGCCTTTTTGTCCTTTCCAGACGAGTCGATTTTGTTTTCTTTTGTGATTATGTGTGGTTTTCAAGAGATTTTAGTAAATGTTGTGCATCTTTGGTGAATAACGGGAATGATGGTTATCTGAGGAGCCAAGTTCTTCTTTAATAAAAGGATATCATTTACCTAATATAGGCATGATTAAAGCAGCAAGTAAACATAATGTATCTTACTCCCTTCTTTTCATGGAGATAGGGAATGTAGTGTCATGGTTTGACACCGCAATCCATTTCTGTGAGAATGTTTTTCAAACAATACATGTAAAGTTGTTGTTATATTTATCATACTGATGCACAATGCCTTGTCAAAAAATGCCTTGAGCATTGTTACTAACCATCAGCACAACCTATTTCTAATGTTAATCATAAAGTTGTTACCATACGAAAGGGTGTTTTTATTTTATTTGTATTCTTGCATTGGACACACATTACATGTTACTTGTTACACACAAAAATATATACTTTTTTATTAATTCCGTGGTTTGAAGAATATTCATAATTTGCATATGATGTTCTTGCCTGGCAATAAGGGTTGGGACGCAACATGGGACTGGTATTACTCTAGCCCAGGGGTGTCCAAACTACGGCCCAGGGGCCAAATGCGGCCCACGGGACATTTTGAATCGGCCCTCAGCAAATTAAAAAAGTATAATGGAATACGGCCCACAAATGAAACTTGAGCTTTTCTTGTATTGTACTTATTAAATATATCTGTAAACATATATTACACAGTAGTGTTCATGTGTTAATAAGACCAATTTACAATAAATTCAGTCAATTACATTTGAAATTATGTTCTAACAAATCTAAGTCGATAAGAAAAAAGCCCAATAACTTATATACATAACAAACTTGAAATATACCCTTCCTATTTCCTCTCATGATAATCAATCTGGGGCTCCTGTTGTAAGGGATGAGCTGTTAACCAATTCAATGAAACTCTCTGTAGAGCTGGGATGTAGGCTGTTTATTTTTCTTAAAGCAGATTCAAGTATCAAGCATAATTTACCTACTTTTGATTGATTTAGCTGACTTATAACTTAACTTATGAGGCAGTATACCTCATCTCTAGTGAGCGGCCCAGCCCTTCGATTATTTTTCTGTATGTGGCCCTCGGTGGAAAAAAAAACTTTGGACACCCCTGCTCTAGCTCTTAGTCCTCCATTGCTAAGGCATAATGATTCAACCCTAACAGGACAGAAGCCAATTTTAAATGTCTAGTGTCAGTTGCTTAAAAGACATAAATCAATTAAATAAACCCAATGAAATGTTAAATTGGGACATGCTGAAACATGGTCTAGAGAAGTAAAGTCAGCACACTTCTTAATGCCAGATACACAGCGATGTCTAACATAAGCTAATCTACTGGTTTGCAGGACAACTAAGGCTTTAAAAGAAGGCCATGAGGTAACCTTCAACAAAGGTCATGTATGGCTTTGCAATTGCAAACTTACCACTTGTTATCACAGAACTTGTAGCGATGGTCATCAGCTGGAACAATGTCAATAAGTAGGATGTATTTCGTTTTGGGGTTCATCCCAGACACTTTAACCTTGTAGCTGGGAAACATCCTCCTGTTGAAAAATATGAAGGAAATGTGTTAATTTATGGCTTCTACGTAAAAGCGAGGCAGTAATTGATTTAACAATTGAGTAACAAATAGGATCGGATTCAAAAATGTTTAGCACCAACACACATTTCTTAATAGCTATTATTGTGGTTGGAACCTTTCAGAAGGATTTAGAAAAAAAACTGCATTTGCGCAGGCAACCAACTTCAGGGACTTTGAAACCCAAAGGTCTGTATTTTTTAACATACTGCAATAATCGTCTTTTAAAGGGAGGATCCAATGTGCCCATAAAAACAATTATGTATGAAGGATAAGTGTAGTTTTGTCACTGATAGTGCAGGTGAAGATCCCATTAGCTCACTGTAGCTCAGTGATGTTACTAAGGGATTGGGACCAGGAAAGAATCATAGATGTTGTGTCACAGTGTGATGAGTGAGGCACTGCTTTCTCTTAAGCCTGAAATCACCTTGACCTTAACATACAGTGGACGAAACCTACTTGTATACAAATAACCCTTCATAAGCACATTATAGAATTAACCCAACTTGCTAAAAATTCCATCATCATGTTTCTTGATGTTGTCCTTGGTGTCAACATCTCTGGCCTTGTAGTGATTTGTCTCCTTGCAGGCATTTATATACGAGGAAATTGAAATCCTCTCATACTTGTGATACTGAGAGGCCATACAAAGTATGGGAACACGCTGTATCTTTCATCTTTTAAATGCCTCCAGACTAAAATAAAGAATATGTTAATATAGCACTCAAAGCCATAAAACACATGAAGGGAGCTACCTTTCCTGACCTCTTCTGGGAAACCAAAAACGTTTTCATCCCATCTGCCCTAAAGGATATTTCGCAAAGGGCTCTGCACCCCTTATAAAGCCCTAAGTGGTTTTTAATGGCACCCGAGATCGGACAACAGTTTAGATAGCCGACTCCTCATTGCTTAAGAGGGTACGGTTCAAAAAGGCCTGCAGTTTATCTGAGAATGCTACCCATGGCAACGTGTTCAAACATTGGAGGACACTCTAGAAAGCCTTGCATACTTTCTTGGAAAATGGCGTGGCATCAAAACCCCAGTCTACATATTAACTGTTCCGATTGGTGCAAATGCCCTTCTTCAAAGGCTCATAGTGCCTAACACCATCTGATCATGTTACTGTAAATACTCTGTCGCGTAAGATAGAGAGAGAGAGAGGAGGGGGGATTGAGGCAAGGTAATTTAAATCTCTCTCCCTGGCCTCAAATCCAATCAGTAAGAGAGATCAGTCCCAGTATCATCCTCACTGAAAGACGGGTTAATCTTAGAGGAACATTCAAAACAGACCTCTTCTCATCTCTGGCTCCGCATACACCCTACAGACAGAGCAGATGAAGGCCTGTGTCAACAGATGTGGCCATTGGCTTTGTGTAATATGGCCATGACTACCTAGTAAAGGGCTTTGCCGCTCACTCGACTGGCTGTTGAGCCAGACAGAGGAACTGAATGCAACACAATCTTCAACACAAATAAACGTTGAATAAAAAGGTTTCTTTGTTCTTTGGGCTAGAAACAAACTAGGTCGTACTACATGTCAGTTGACCACGTCTTCGGCCAAAGTGATTTTACCTTTTCAGAACAGCAACACTTGAACTCATAGTTAGCGGGAGAGGCAATAAATTGTAACATGCTTACTTTTACAACTCTGCACACCGGGCTATTTGCAGAGTACAGGGGGAGGGTTTTGGGATTATGATTCAGGAAGTTACAAAAAAGGTGGGTCAGAGAGTGGGTTGCAGACACAGTTAAGTGATCCAACACGCTCTTAGTTACTTAGGCTTACTCAACCAAGTGTATGACGAGTTTAAATAACCCAGTTGAACTTTGATTTGTATTGGAACCAATACATCTCAACCATTTATTGTTAAAAGCTTTGATTAAATAATAGTACTGTCACTTTAAAAAGAATAATCCATAACATGAATCTAATTTTCATTGATTGGAATGCGTATACCATGTTGTAAAATTATATTTTCTTTTCAAAAATGTTGATGAAACACTGTTGATAGTCAAACATGTTGCATATTTGCTATAACATTTACAATACGAGAGCTATGTCTTTAACATCTCTGGTCAAATTAGGCCAATGTTGCAATTTGGATTAACGAGATGAAACATTTATTTTTGAATTCTACAATACATCATACATACTTTATTCTGGAATTGCATATCTGCTACATCAACAAAAAATCTTAGGTATTGGGAATCTAGACAACTGATTTCCAAAGGCAGACATCATGAAGGCATACATATACATACGGTGGTGTGACTAAGTGAGTGCGTTTAAGAGGAGCATGATAAATGGAAGTTGGAGAGTGTGTGTATGATATCAGTGTCAGGGTGTGTGTGTGTGTTTCTGTGCCCAGCCAGCTGTTTCTCTTAACAATCCCACATGTTTAGGCCCTCCAGTGATCCATTCCCTCTCTGGGAATCTCCAGTACCACGGCAAGATCAAAAGGAGTGTTGGGGGGGATGATGAAGCGCTACAACCTAGTAGACTCGGCCTATTGTGGGCGCCGGATTCCTCTTATCAACCAGCCGCTGCTTTCTTGACGGGCTGTGTACAAAAAGGGAGAGTGAGGGAAGAGCTGCACTGGGTGCTTTGAAGAGGGAGGATTATGCCTGCACAATGACACTCACAATAACAAGTCTACTGGTCTCTGTAGGTGCTGCATGGAAGACGACGGGGCAAATTTCATCCCAGAGTGTTGGGAAAATGTAGCTAGCTGCTCTGCATCTGTAACTCCTCCCCTGCCACCTCTGCACTGACCCTTACACGTTACAACTATGGGTCTCAAACCCTTTTTCAAACCAGCACACCCCATTACTAAGATTCACTTTTCCCCGTTTCCCAAATATTTTTGATAAAGCAGATTGACAGTTTGAGTATTTTACATTTTTATTCATTTTTGCACATACAGTGCCCAGTGTTTTACATTGTTTCATAATATTGATCACATATATACTTTTACATTTGTGGATGATTTTTTATGCAAATATTTCCATTTCTTGTTCTAAAGCCTGCTAGTTCTGGCCACTCTGCTCGTGGGAAACTCACAAGCATGAACAAGTGTTGTGTACCTATAACAACAGGCAAGCGTGGATAATATTTCACAAATTATATCTTTCTCATAAACACATATTTAACATGGTTTTAATATGGTGATTTAGATACTATTAGGTTTATGATAAGGTAGAATCCTCTTTAATTGATGAGTTATTAGCTTCATCCATTTTGACTTCATCCATTTTCATCCATATTAGAAGCTGTTTTCAGACATGGCTAAAAAATGTGATGAAAACAAAGGAATCATGACTCTTAGCAGTTGAATCTGACAGTCAATTTATCATATAATGTTTGGAATGATACCCCTAACACTTAACATTTTGACTTCATTTCATTTCATTTCAAACCTTTATTTAACCAGATTGGTCCCATTGAGATCATAGATCTCTTTTTCAAGGGAGACCTGAAAAGTGCATTTCAACCTTCACTCTCAGACTTAAAGCTCAACACCCTTCAGATCCACATTGCATGGACCACACACTCAGTTGAACCTCCAGAAATGTTTATAGGTGTGGCTAGAGCGGGCAACTGAAAATCTTGGGTGGGCACACTACAACCAAAAGAAAATTCAGGAATCCGACTACTACTACAAATACTATATCAATATGAGCGTTAAAGATTTTCTTTACAGAATACTCGGCATTTCTATGATTGAGAGTCTCTGTTGTGCCCAACATTGTTAAGGTAGCTAGCAGCTAACAGTGCAAACAACGATAGCCGCAGTATGAGTGCATTGCAGACAGCGGCCATTAGCTAGCCACACAGGGATTATCATGCACTAAATGCATGGGTCACCTATGTAACAAAGCACAGGGAAACTTGGTTTATAACACAGAGGGAGTCAAATAAATATATTGTTATAATTATAACACAGATGGAGAGTGACTGTCTTCTCTGCTCAGGTAGATATAATTTCAAAATAACTTCATTTATTTAAATGTTGTTTGCTTAATGCTCAGAATGTTGTTTAACCTTTCAGGAATTGCATTTAAAAAATACTTTGGACTTATTTTACACTTATTGTTACTAATCATGTGATAGATAGTTACAGTTAACATTTTGAGTTCCAAAGCAATCTTGTGTTAATGTGTTATGTATCTGTGTCCATAATTCTTCAAATAAGCTATTTTTTCTTTTCCCTCAAAACTCAAATACACATTGTATTAGGGTGACCATGGCACACACTGACTCTTGGCCATTGATCTTTTGTTTTTTCACTCTTTCTCCTTGACCTTTGAATTTTTCTCATAGAATTGAACATTGCTCACCATCTTCTACTGCATCATATGCTGAAGACTGACTCTTTAAAAAATATCCTGTATGAACTTCTCCCTTTCTTGGTTATTTTTACAATCTGGGTCTCATTGTAATTTACTAAGAAAGTGAATGTAACACATAGTCATTGCTAGCCACAGGTGTACAGGGGAATCTACAAGACCAGAACCCCAGAGATTATAACAATGTAAAACATGTTCTCTGTTTTACCCATACTTTTGGGCTGTTGCTTGTTGGCTCTGAGCTGCAATTTGTCATGGGCATTGTTTTCATTGAAGGCTGTTTTAAACTGACCGAGGCCATAACAAAATGTAGAATATTGTGGGATGTGATGTGAGACAAAAGGACGTAAATCTAAGCAGTGGGATGCATGGTAACCCTGCAAAGAAATGTAAAATAAAGGCCCCTCACCCTGCTGACAAGTAACTTTAAATCGCCCAACCTATGAAAGCTGAAGCCTGTCTCTTCAATTATGTAGATTATTTGGGACATGTTGAAAGATTGATATGTTCCAAGAAATGATTGCGCTGTTGTCAGAAAACGTTTTAACATCTGACTTACACTTGCTTGCTGATACATTACATTAATGCTTAGTATGAAGTGTTTTAAATACTGTTGATAAAGGTGCAAGACTGTAGACTGCCCACATTTCTTGACACAGTTCCTTTATACCAGGGGTTTCCAACACGTTGATCGCAAGCCCTCAATAAGTAGCTCGCCAAGCAAATCCAAAATGTAAAAAATACACCAAAAATAAAGGAAATGTAATTAAAAGAATCTACCCTATGCATAAACGAAACCTCAATCATAGCAAACTCTATCTACTTACTACAACTCTATATCTATCTAACACCCCTCCTCCCCCCACCCCCCACAATGAATATCGACCAATCACGTTCTTGCTTGATTTGCGGGACCAGCGTTGCAGTCTGGAAGAAAAGCAATGTGGAGCGGCAGCTCACCGCTTCATAAGGAGTTTAACCTTTCCTTCTGGCAGATTCTACACAACACATCAGCCTAGTCATGCCAGCCTATACAACACATGAGGGGCAGAGTTTTACTGTGTGTGTGTTGCAACTTGCATATTTATTGCACTTGACGCACACACACGCATGGCGTAATTTCCACTGGGGACAGTCCCCCCCACTTTTCGAAATCCCGTTTGTTTACAAATATGTTTATTTTATTTTTTTAACGCAAGCCGTCATCGCCACGGAGGACCACACAGCCTCTGTGAGCGAGCGAGACAGAGAGAGAGAGAGACAGAGCACACCTTTATCTATTTAATATAGTTGTAACAAATAAAGTAAGAAATCATTCCAATGTGTACTATATTGTATTTAAAAGGGGAGTGATTAGTCAAATATGCATAAATAGAAAGAACAAATGCTAACTAAGTAACATAAGATAAGAATAAACCAGTTTAAATGATTTGTTATTGGTGATCATATTCTAAAGACGTTTGGATTATTGAAAAGTATACAGCTCCCTTTCATCTGAGTGTTGAGAGCTGTATCCATGAATTCATTCTGTGCTCAAAGTGCACCAGATTGATGCATTTCACTTCAACATTTAAAAAAACATCTTCCCGGGGGTGCATGCCCCCGGACCCCCCTAGAGGAGGTGAGGACTCCCCTAGAGGATGTGAGGTCCACCCCCAAATAAAGCAGGTTAAAATAATTAAATGTAATACATGTTCTTTTAGTAAACACTGAAAACGGGTCCCACAGACCCAAACAGCCCACAAAGGTTAAAGGTAAGCATATAATAATGTTAAAATGTGCTAAATATATACACTGCAAAAAACAAAAAAAAGAGGAGTAAAAGTAGCTCACGACTTGTTTTATTTTTTGAAAGTAGCTCTCATCCTAAAAAAGGTTGGAGACCCCTGCTTTATACCAATCATCCTTTCTGCCAGCACGCAGAAAAGTCCCACATCAGATTAATGTGTTGGTGGAAAAAAGTCCCTCATCGGACATGACAATCCAACCTAAAGCCATATACAAATGGCAACAGTTGACCTCACTATTCCCTGACTTTTCAGTGATGTAATTCTCTGCACTTTTATCTAAAACCAGTATGAAGTGTTTTGTTTTGTAAAATGATTTGGTCTGAAGAGTTCTCTTGTTTGTGTGGCATTCCCCAGGGCTGATTTCTTGGGTAAATACAATTTCCTTGAAATCAACATGGGGCTAGAATAGATTGTTGTTGTTTTATAGATTTGATTTGGCTTATAATTATTATTGATTAGATGTCAAAATAGTTATAAAGACACCCCCTTAAATTGCCTAGCTGACTCTTATTTTCCTACATATTTACCTCCATTGTTAAGCGGTTCATAACTTTATATTGTTCCTAGTCATGTACTGCCATTGTTACTTTAATCAGCCAGTCTGTAGGGACTTGGCTTGGGAACCGAATAGTTGCCAGTTCAAGTGCCGATCGGACCAAGTATGGAGTGTGCACTGGTACTTTTACTCCTAATACTAGGATCGGTTAAAGAGAACTAATCAAATATCTTATTCCAAATGTGGTTTCTGCTTCATGATTTAACTTCTGACTCTGATAGACACTGAGAGACATTGTCACTTGTTGATGCCATATTTGACAGATTTTAACAATCCAGTGCAGATGAGACTCTCAGAAGCTATTGACGATTACTTCACTACAACTGAAAACAATTAAGGATAATCTTTACATGGTTTCCGTTATTAATGTGTCATAATTTATTGTCTTCATAATTAGAATATTCGTTCGAGAAGCACTGGAAATGACTCACATTACTGAAAACGTACACAATGCTGTGATTGACCTTATGTTCTTCCCAAATGTCAGTATTTTACTTTTGTACAACATCCAGATTCAAACATGACCATAAAGGTTCTGACCTAAGGTTCTACGTGCACAATGGAAAACTTGCTTTTATATTTCAGTCTGGTGTGAGTTCATTATCTAAGAAGTTGCTTTAGGAGGTTGAAGCCATGTCAGTGTGACCTTCAGCATGTCTACAGCAGACTGACAGTAGGTAAACCCAGACAGGTTTTCCCAGAGCAGCTGCACAGCTAAACTAGCGCACCGCCCTTCAAAGGGCTTTAAGGATTCAGAGCCCACTTTATCAGCTGGACAAGGGAAAGCCCATCTCTTACAGTTATGCAGCATTAAGGAAAAAATGTGGTGACCTTTTACATTTTGTACTAGAAAAAAAAACATCCCATGAGGAATGATAGGTGGAGGTCGCTCTGAGAGTGTACTCATTCTCTGGTAAATGTCCAAAGGCCTCACTATCTAATCCTCGGGTCGCATTAAATCCAACAAGTCGAGCAGTCATTTGTGTTTTCAATTATGTAGCTGCAGGAACTTTCTGTCTCTTCCTGAAAAACAAACTTATAACTGCTATATGTTACTATTAGCTCTTTAAAACAGATGCTCACAGAAAGGCATGGTACTCATTTGACGTACTAAATCCATCCCTTGAATATCTCCGTATTTTTCCACAAATGTAAAAGAAACAGGAGCATCATTTCATATGCAATTTGAATAATAACATATGCAACTTTTTACAGGTTTCTATAGATGTCTTAGTTAAAATTCACAGATATTTGTTTAGGCAATGGCTTATTTAAAATAATCAGAACTATTTATGATGACTGAACTCTAGTGTTAATGGTGGAATGCTACTTGTAAAAAAAAATGGTGTGTAAAATACCTAATGATGTACTAACCATAATGTTGAAGTAATTAAATATTCCTCATACTTCTGCAGTTTTATTTAAAATTCAGGACTTTTACTCCTAACAAGCTTTTAACTAAGGTAAAATATCTGAATACTTGTTTCAGAAATGATTTACTAAGCTTACTTCTAATAATAAAATATATAGATGAGCTATGCTTACATGGAAGTAAGCATACACATAAGTCCACAAACCTAGTACATGCAAAACATGGTTTGCATTACTAACCTGCCTGCTTTAGTAATGATCATTTCCGTGCCGGCCTCGTGGAAGTTCTTCCACAGCTCCCTCTCGTGCAGAACAACCTTAATGTTCTCAATGTTCTGAAAGAAGACACAAATCACTGTTAAACAAACACACACACACACACACACACACACACACACACACACACACACACACACACACACACACACACACACACACACACACACACACACACAGACTGACACACACCATCCCATGGCTATTAGAAATATGGCATCGAGAAAAACACAATTTCATTAAGAAGTTCTGCATACAAACAAACATGTCAAATAAAAAAATACACTCTATCTTTTTAACGCACTTTATTGATTCACACTTAATGGACATCTGGCTTTATGTACTGTTGGTATTATAAAACATTTTAGTGTAAACAGATGTTTCCGCTGTTTATTTCTCATCTGAATCTCGCTTCGGAAAATATTTTGATTCTTTTTTCAGGTCAATCAAAAATCAACATGTCATTCCATTTGAATTAAATATAGATAATTATTCATCTTTATTTCAATAAGTGTACAAACTGCAGCCATTAGATGCATCAGTTTGTTTTGCCGTGTGGACTTGAGGGTCTCCTTGCATACCTGGTCAGGCTCACTGGAGCTGGGAATGCTGGGAGCTGTGGACAGGGCCAGTCGGGACTGGTCTGTAAGGGGGTCCCTGTCCCCACCAGTCTGCACCCTCATAGATTCATCCGTCACAGCAGAAAGCTTCTCCTGCAGCATCTCTGCAGGATTTAAAAAAGACTTGAATTACTATCATAGTACATACAGCTCAAACAAAAAGTGTATATGTGTTATATACTCTGTGTCTTTACACTGGCCTTCTCAAAGAATTTGACGTTGCTGTTAGCCGTGTATCGAGACTGTAAATATAAACCTGCAGGCTGCCAAGTTTTACATTAATCTGTTAGCTGTCAATACAATGCTAAATATAACATAATACCTTAGTCAAACAAGCATTCTATCAACCTCGTGTGATGTAGACTTGCTTATGTGACAACATTTATTTGGAGGGTTTATTAAATGTATTTATTTAATATTCCATGTTCCATTTTACTCTCTGGATCTCAGTCTCAACCTTTTTTTAAATAATTTATAAACACTTTACTAAGTAGTTTGTTGTATTATCATTATTATATTAATTGTAAAAATTACTCATATTGTAATTAGATCAATCATAGGAAATATTATTATTTTAACGATGATGAGAAATATTGTTCTTGTTGATGTGGTTGTTATTATTATTATTATTATTTATTCTTAAGTCCCTCATATTGCAATTAGACAACAAATATTATTAGCATTATTATAATTATAATTCATACTGTAGTTACAATGCTCAAAATCTAAATTTGTCATCAACATTTAACTTAATTCATCATTGTGTTAATACATTTCCCTATTGCTCGGTGATGATATGCCTTTTCCCAGACATATTTAATTGTTTCTTTTTTGTATGCAAGAGAGTAACAATATATCCTCTGCTTAAAGGTGGGGTATGTAATTTATTTCAGAAACACTTTTTGTTATATTCCATGGAATGCTCCCGATAGCAATGAATATCTTAAGTGCTTTGACAAAAATTCCATAAAAAAATGTCATCTGTGGAAGCCGTAATACTGTAAAAAGCACGACCAATCATTTTAGCCAGCCCGGCTGAAATAACTGGATGGCCTACCTGCCTGTCAGCCTTCCATCTGTGCACAAACTTATCTCGTGCCCTCATTGGTCATGTGCACGTTCGTGTGTGTTGGAGGAGGGGCTCTGTAAGGAAGTGGCAGATTTTTTCCGGCTGTGTATTTTCAAATTCTAGCGATCTCGAGCTGGTTTCTCAAACTTACCTACCCTACCTTTAATGTAAACTGAAGTAGAGTGTTGATGTTGCAGTGGAGCTATCATCTCACACTTTTTCACCACACTGTTAAATTAATTGAAATATCAAATATTTAATTTAGAGCATAGACTCCCTGTCTTCTGTAATACTATCACATGTCTTGCTCTGGAAATGTCTGCTGAGGTTTTTCTAATATAAATCCCATTTCCCAGCGGACTCTCTGCTAGTTCACCGTGTAGAGCCGTTAACTTTTTTAAAGGAGGATTTTGACTCCTCTTTTTATCGTCACGCATGTACACAGCACAGAACACACAAAGTGAAATGTACACTGTGCATTTGACAAATCATAGATTTAGGAGCAGTGGGCAGCTTCTCCATATAGGCCTACAGCGCCCTGTCTGTCTCTCAGTTTTCAATAAAAGCAAAAAGGCCAAAAAACTAAATAAATCCCATTTACACTGCAAGCCACATGTGTTTTTGGTTGAAAGGTGTAATCAGAATTTCCTAAATTAAGCTAAGCTAACCTGACAAATTGGAAATACTGTAAATGTCAAATCATAATTATTTTTCTCATCTCAGCCGTTTGAAATACAATATTGTACACTATTCAGCAAAAAAACAAGGACATCTGTTTAATGGACTAAGTTTCCAGATACCAGATGCTGTTGTTTGTAAAGAAAAGTCACTTGGAGGTGGAAGATTCACTAACTTGGGTATTTGTGGTTTACATTTTAGGACTCGCACATCCTTAAAATCTTTCACAGGTTCTAGATCGAAAAAAGCAAAAATAAAACAAAAGACACAATGTTTAAAGCTCCAATCTTTTTAATTAATTTCAGTTTTTAACACACTAGCCGATGCCAAATTGGACCAGGGGCGTAAAGTGTGTGTCTGGGGGCCCTTCCCAACTTCTTAACCCGGCCCCCCCCTTACTTCTGCTGACCTTGCTCAGACCCACCTTTTAACTTTATACCTTTATTTTGATCTCAATGCACACAGACATATAAAGTAGGGCTGTCAGTCGATTAAAATATTGAATCGCGATTAATCGCATGAATGTCCGTAGTTAATCGCGATTAATCGCAAATTAATCGCACATTTTTTATCTGTTCTAAATGTACCTTAGAGGGATATTTTTCAAGTTTTTAATACTCTTATCAACATATGAGTGGACAAATATGCTTTATATGTTTGTTTATTATCATTTGAACAATGACAAATATTCTCATGAATATTAACAACCTCTGAACATTACAAATATTCACCTCAATTCAACCTGGAACCTCTCTCATACAATAATACAAGTGTGTGTGTGTGTGTGTGTGTGTGTGTGTGTGTGTGTGTGTGTGTGTGTGTGTGTGTGTGTGTGTGTGTGTGTGTGTGTGTGTGTGTGTGTGTGTGTGTGTGTGTGTGTGTGTGTGTGTGTGTGTGTGTGTGTGTGTGTGTGTGTGTGTGTGTGTGTGTGTGTATGTGGAGACACTGTAATGGATCATTGGAGCTATGTGCAGCTCAAGGCATATATGCTCGAACGGGAGCTGTCTGGACGCTGCAATCAACTATCAAACTATCCGTGGTGAGTGTGCTGACTTTTCGTACAATGTCCCACTGTCTGGCTACCTGCAAAGTCAAGTGCTCGGCGCAGTTGTCGGCGAATTGTCGCTCCTCTGTTTTCATTGAAACAGCTCCTTATATCCGTTAGCGCAGCTAGCTAGCACCAGATGCTAACAACAACAACAACACGTAAGGTGTGCCTCGCTCGAGTCGCGCCACACATACACACACCCTCCCGGTCCTCCCGATGGCCAGTCCGGGCCTGCCGGTGAGCGTGGAAGTGTGGTCTGCCACAAGCGGGCGGCAGGAGCGGGGCTGTCAGCATCAGCTTGTAGATGGTATTTTAAACTCGATGCGCTCTGAAACTACGGGGCGGCCGAGGACAAAAAATACACATGCGTTAATCGCGTTAAAATAATATTTTTTTTTTTGCGTTAACGCGTTAGTAACGCGTTAACTTGACAGCCCTAATATAAACGCAAACATACACGCAAACACACTCACAAGGTTGAAAAAATACCACTTCCATAAAGGGAAACCGCATATTAAGCTAACATGTTCAGCTACCACAATTGAAGTGTTTTGAAATATTGCTCTGTACACAGTTCTTTTAACCACTCTCATGATAATTTAAATAGCAGTGGCGAGCCGTCAGGGCCCTCTAGGCCCTCTGTGAGGGCCTAAGATATTCCAAAAAATAATATTTAAAAACATTAAAAAAAAAAGATTTTTTTTAAATATATATTTTTTTAATATTATTTTTGTTATATTTTTCATTAGTTTTACCGAAAAAAAACTTGATTTAATTGTATTTAAAATAACATTTCCAAAGAAATAAATCCTTCGAATCTGCCTGTTCAGTCTCTGTTTGAATGTGAAGGGTTACATGAAAGAAGCTCGTCTGGCCCTCTCTGCGATTCACAGAGGGCCCGCTATAGAGTGGCGAAGTCCCTCCCACTTACTTCCGGGGTATGGGACCTTATTCCGGAAAAGTTATGTATTGAAGTCAATGGGGAGAGAAAACTTATCTTTCGATCCCGTTTGAATTGTGCCATGAATTACACATATGATGTTTGTCAATCTTAAAAAATCATTTCCATGTCAAAAAAGTCACAGTTTGTCGTAAAACTGTTGAAATATAAGACTATGAAAAATACGTAACTAGAAAGACTACAAATCCCAGAGTCGCGTAAGTGATGTCACAATTGTTTACCTCCACCATTCAGATACCTAAGATCAGCGCAATATAGATATAATCTATCTATATGGCGCTGGCTAAGATAAGATAACTTTAACAAGATGCCTGTGTGCTTAGTACCAGGTTGTTATTATACCAGCAATGGGTCTTGCTCGTTCTTTTGCTTCCCGTCTGATGAAACGACCAGGAGTGGCTTGATCAAGTTAGCTACCTAGCTAGTAGCTAGCACGTTAGTTAGCATTACAGCCTTGTCATTTTTATTAGCCTTAACATGAAGTAACATTAAGTAACCCAAAATGTTAAACAGTAAGAGTAGTAGTCATATTTCGTGAACCCTTTGAATAGTACTGTCACCAGTGTGATCATTCTATAATACACCATTTAATTCCGGGGGAGAAATGCTAACGCTAACGTTAGCATCGGCGATCTTTTCTACTTCATGCTATCTGCACAAATGGTTGACATTAAACATTAAAACGACCAGGCAGTTCAGAGAGAATCAAAGGAAGGCAGGCTTTGCATGACATTCTTCAGGACGTGTTTCATTGTGGTGATAGTCAATCGTTTGTTGACAAGACAGTAGTAACGGCCATCTTGGTGACGTGTGTGGTTGACCAGAGATGTAGTTCATTGAGCCTTTCACACAAACAAATGTGTTACTTCACAGTTTTACGACACATTTTAATTTTTTTGACTTGCAAAATTATCTTTTAAATTGACAAACATCATATGTGTAATTCGTGGCACAATTCAAACGGGATCGAAAGATAATCTTTCTCTCTCCATTGACTTCAATGCATAACTTTTCCGAAATAAGGTCCCATGGGGCTCAACCGGAAGGGGAGGGACTTCGCCAATCTATAGTAACTGAACGAGAGAGTAATGTCAAATGACAGTACAATTGACCAATCATATCTTCCCTCTAAATGGGTGGGTTTTATTATCGCGGACTTTATGACAAGTTCCGCCCGCTGTGAAACTTTTCTTGTTTCCATAGCAACAACAACTTCCTGTCAACAGCGTGAACTCGCCTTCAAAATAAAAGCATGCCAAATTACACTTAAGACATACAACTGCAACAAAAGTAACAAACACAATGCAATATCACTTTCAATGTCAAAGAACACAAATTGGCTTCACAGGTGTTGTTTTGTGTGGTAGAGGGTCGCTGTCATTGATGCGTTTTGCACCTTGGGCCGTTGTTTTGATATTCCGCTGAAGTATACGCTGTGACGTAATAACTCTTTTTTTTTCTTTTTTTCGAGGGAAGGGGTGGGGGTCAGAGGGCCTAGGTATAAAGCTCACGGCTCGCCACTGTTAAATAGTTAGATTCAATATGGACAGTCTTTCATTTAAACTTTTATAGAAACAGTAAATATATAAATATACGCAATACAAAAAAACCTACCAAATTATATAAGCTTTACAATTCTAAATCGCCACTAAGATTATGTCCATTTGAGGGTCTGCAGCCATTTGTCTTTTAAGCATAAATAGTCTTTAGTCATTCAGCTTAAGTCAAAAGGCTAACATGTTTTCATTGTGGACAGCCTTTATTGCAATGGGGCAAACTTTACACATCAGTTCAGCATTTCACTTAACTAATCTGCACCTGGAAAAAGGTCACGATATCCCGCACACATTTTACTGAGCTATACTTTCCAGTATCTAGAGAATCCTGGCACGAAGCCTTAGCAGCATATCAGACTGACATACTGTAATAATAATGTATAAATGCCATTGAGAGTGCGGTTTGGTATGAGAAGTACTGTCTGTGAACCTCGTTTATAATTTAATTGTGAAACACAAATGAAAGCAGTTTCAAACTAAATGGGTTAAATTAGTTCGAACAGGAAAGGACCAAAACCAATGAAAAAAAATAGTACCTTAAAATGGAGGTTATTATGAATCCTTGTCATCATGGTTGACACTCATAAGATCTTCTGTCTCACACACCTATAGGAGCACTGCAGATTGTCTCTCACACTGCTTCATAACCCAACATCTGTGTCTGTGTCTCATCCCTCTGCTGCACCGGGCTTCACGACTGCCTCCAAACTGCTGAGTTATTTTTGCTTGAAAAACTAAAAATGCGTTATTTTTTGGCCTACATTTCAAGGCATGTAAACACTTCACCCTGTCATATTTCATATTCTGGCTATCATTTTACTTTTACTCTCACCACAACTTCTCATCAGTCTTCTTAAACGCAATTACTGCCAATCTCTCTGAAGAAACTAGGAAAAACTAACCAAATAGGCCACTCTGCGTCAGTGTCAAACCTGTTGCTCTGTTCCCTTTTCCCCTGCTGTTCTTTCCTCAGGGTTGCACACAGGGCATGTGGGCCTGTAAACACAGAGCGGCCGCTCTCTCAGCCATGAAAGTGGAAAGGCACAACTAGTGTAAACTGATGGAGACATTTGTGAATGCTAATAAAGATAAGGGCTGACAGGGAAATGACCACAGAGCATTTTTTACAGTGTGAAACTGGGCCTTTCACTGGTGCTGTTTAACAGAGCAGCATGGAGCCTCTTTCTCTTTCTGTCACTCTCAATCTGAAATGTCTTCAAGGCACACACACTCGATGCCATTTTATTATGTCAGCACTGGAAAAAATATGAAAACAGAAGTTCTGTTTTAACACTCTTAAAATATGTTTGACTACAATTGTTATGTAAAGCTCCACTGTTATCTTATTGGCCACCACCAGTAGCCTTACATCACATTATGCACTGTCCACATTATTCACATCCTTTTTAAAGGAGTCTACAGAAATCACAGTGCATACTTAAACATGAAAAATGCTTACAAGGACTAAAGGGCGGGGAAAGATATGCGTTATGGGACGTGAGAAGTGGTAACAGCTGCAATACATTCAACTACCGCCATTTTGTGTCTGCAGCTCTGATTCATAAAGGCCATAGTATAAACAGGGGGGAGTTTTATGGTCTGTACGACGAATACCTAATACGAGATGATGGATCAGAAATTAGGTTTAAAAAAAAAAGTAGGCTACATTTTCCAACATCTCTTTCAACTGTAGGATATATTGTGTTTCATGACACGTCAGTGCAACTGCAATAATGAAACTAAATGAATATTGGAAACTTGTTTAGGATTAAAGCCGGGATCTGGCATTTAATAAACAACATATATATATATTTATTCAAAATGCAAAGGCCACTGTCACAGAAACTCCCACGCTGACTTCCCAATCCTGCTCCATAGAGAACATACTAATAATAATAACACCAAATGTCATGTCCAGGATTATGTATAAATAGGCCTAATTACGAAACGAACACGAGAACCATATTCTTTTGAAAATAATATCAATAAAGAAATACATTTAAAAATAATCCTAGCCTATATATTCAAATGGCCATCTGATAATACTCAAATAGTTTAGCAATACAATGTAGCCTATATAATAATAATAATAATACAATTGTTTAGCTTAATATAAAGACCGTATTGTTTTGTAAATAACACCAATTATTTTTTGCATTAATTAACTTGATAATATTGTAATTCTACTATGAAATATTGTGGAAAAAACTCGTATTTAAAACTAAAAATGAGCAATAAGAAATGCACAGAAAAAAATACAAAAGGCAGCCTTAGTTGTTTGCTGGACCCCTCCAGCCCATCTCACACTCCTTCTCTCATCCTCCTCCGTGGCTGCATAACTGTCAGATTAAAATCTTCATCATCAGATTGTCGTACCGTGGGAGCTCAGTGGGTCTAAATATCGCAGCTGATTTCCCTCACAGGGGATGACACTGTATTTCAAAGCCCCTAATACCGTAATACACCCCCTGTCTATAGAACCGACAGCGCTGTTTACAAGCAAGCGGATAATGATCAGATAATGACTTTACAGTGCAGATTATCAGGAGCCGAGTCTCTATACTGTACCTCATGCGGTCAGCTATCATCTGCTTAAATCCATCCCTGTGCACCGCGGCTTCAGCCTGCTCTCAGCGGGGAGTCCCCTTCCCTCCGCGGCTACACGTGGCTTTTAAAACGTCTGTTCTGAAGCGGGAGTATGGAGGCTGCAGAAGCGGCTGTCTGCTGGGAAGTGTCCACTGCCTTAGTGCCTTTCAGCTTCTCCTGCACAGAGATGCGTTCTGCGCCTGCGCTCTCTCTGAGTTCTGAGTGGGGGGGGACTCACTGACTGTGGTGTTTTCTTCTTGGAAACACACACACACACACACACACACACACACACACACACACACACACACACACACACACGCACACAC
This sequence comes from Trematomus bernacchii, assembly GCF_902827165.1. Classification (NCBI taxonomy): domain Eukaryota; kingdom Metazoa; phylum Chordata; class Actinopteri; order Perciformes; family Nototheniidae; genus Trematomus; species Trematomus bernacchii. The sequence continues at coordinate 1,906,270 of NW_022987851.1, read as the reverse complement.
ACGCACACACACACACAGTGACACACGCACACACACGGTTCCCTAGCTCACATGAGTGTGAAAGCAGCAGGGAGAAAAAGTGATTTGTCGCCCTGGTTCTCTCACCGGGCTGGCCCTGACGCTGCAGCCGGGGAGCATTGCCTCACAGGCGGACTGTGACTCCTCTGGGCCTCAGTGACATCCAGTCCAACTTCACAATTTATTTGTTTTATTAATTTACAATCAGCCAAAACTTACAATACGTTTACTGTACAATTATTTCTCCAATGATCTTGTTTTGCGGGCCAATATCTATTGGTCATTGTTATTTTAATTGCCTGCATGGTCTATATTTGATACTAGCCTACCATCAAGATATGCAGTGAACCGTCTTCACTTCGTTACTTCTGGACAAACTCATGTTTACTTGACACATGGCTTACCGTGTAACTGTGGCACAGGCATGGTCCAAATGCACAGATGCATCCACAGCTAATATATCCGAAATAAAATGTCACTTCTAGTGCAGAAAACTACTCCACTCAAAAACTTAACTGCATCCCACAACTTCCAAGAAATGTTGATTCTTCGACAATCCACTTAAAGAATGAGGCCTAGGCCTATGTATATTATTTGTAAGAATAATTTACTCCAAAACCCTCTGTTATCCACCAATATTACATCCGATCAACAACATATTTCAACACATTCATTTGCAAAACAATGGCAGCTAATATGAACAGTAGCAGGGTTTATTCTTCGAAATCTGTCCGAAGAGATATTCTTCCTTCAGCCAAAAAATTACGTGTAAAATAATCGGTCAATTTCCAAAATAAAATGCAGTATTTTATTATGCTAAACAATGACTGATGATTAGGTCTTTAAAAATGTATTCATGAAGGCCAATGTCTTTAGAAGAGGCTCGTAGAATAAAATAACGTTATCAACATTTTAGTTTTTTTTTGTTTGTGTTGAAACTGCCCGATTTGGTACAATAAAGAAAGTATTAACATCTTTACAGTTCTCCAGAGTTGTCTGTGACACAACATTGATTACACTCTTTAAATACTTTATGTTATTGATAGCGTAGAAGCTTCCCAAATGTATTGACTTCATATTAACAATTCTGGATTATTTGTTCCGATTTAACTTGCTGGTCTTTAGGTTATTTGGAACCACAGATGTCTCTTGAAGTATCACTTTAGTTTTTCAAAATAAAGGTAGGTTTATGGATCATAATTAGCCTACTCAAGTTTGATTTATAGATTTTACTCTGGTAAATTGCTGGATTGTTACATATATTTTTAAAAAAAACAAGTTTTCACGCAGTAAAGGCTCATTTGGATCACTCCATGCGTTTTAATCAGTGTACCCTAATTTAAAGCTTTATAACCGCTTGAATTAAAAACCACTCGATAATAAAATTCAAGAAAACCTTAGTGCGTGTGTGTGTGTGTGTGTGTGTGTGTGTGTGTGTGTGTGTGTGTGTGTGTGTGTGTGTGTGTGTGTGTGTGTGTGTGTGTAATAACCCGCCACCAGCCATCATGGCGGTTGGTGGATGTCTGACTCAGGCCTCGCTGTGTTTGCAGATGAAATATGCGCTTGTGGTTTTGCGGTAAATGGAGCATATAGTCTGCGGCTCGTGTATAAATCAGGTGCCAGTGTGACTTATATATCTGTTGGTGACATGAGCGAATGAACGGCCACCGTTAGTCATGCGGCCGTGTGTGTGTTCGCGCTGACAGACACTCAACTCCCAACTGTTGAGATGGAGCTGCTGCTTTAATTGTCCAACCTCAGTAACACGTTTCCACCCTACACTCTAAACTACCATCTTCTGCTCAATTTACCTTAATCTAATTTAGATATATCATTACATTTATTGTCATTCCAGTATTTTTCACTTTTGCTTGTTTAGTGGTGTGTTCAGGTGGGTGTAGCTCCTGGTGTCTCTCCACACCACAGACAGAATGATGTGGCTGCATTTATCTCAGTAAACCCCCTTATTCTGTCACAGTCAATTAGACAATCAGTCAAATTGCCCTGAACACAATTATAGTAAAGCCTGAATTCATTCAGAGCCTGTAAAGTCTCATAGATTCAGCATTTTGTACATAAAGGAGCACTTGGGCCACATTCATCAGTTTACTGTCCACATGTTTATATATAGGCCTAAGCAGTATTTTATCCAATGTACACTATTTCATTTTACTTTCTGATCATCTTTTTATTCTATTTAACATGCCACATTGTTGTCCTTGCACTATTTTCTTGCACTTTTCATGTCTTAAGTATATTGTATGTAGTATCATAAGAGGAGCCTTAGACGCTGTAGCTATTGTGCATTTGAAAATAAAACCTTTGAATCTTTTTATCGCCCAGATTTAATAATATTAGTAAATTAAAACAAAGACAGAATAGAATATATAATAATATAATATATTTTTACTAAATACCAATTCATTTTTTCAATTTGTATGTACATATATGTTACAAACGTTGTGTTCCCTCTGGGTCATTAGGCCAAAGTGTATGGAAATAATTAAAGTGGCAAAATGGCAGTACTGAGACAGAAAAAGTTGATTCATGCAATTTTAAATAAATCTCAATATTTAACTTTTATTTTTCCTTTTTAAAAGGCTTTAGCATGGCAGAAATGCACTAGGCCTAATAGATACATAGAAATAAACACTTTTAATCATAGGTTAAAACCTATTTTTGATCAGTATTTGGGATCTCATTGCGTTCTTACCTCCGGCTTTGCTCTCGCCTCAGGCTGACCTCAGTGATCCTTCAGTGTCCTCTCCACGGGGGAATGTCAGTCCTCACTGTGCCAGACTCATGCAGCACCTCAGCAAGTATCTGCTGCAATCAAAAAGTTAGATTTTTTTTTATAGCAGCAGAATTTAGCTGAGTTTCTGGAGGGGAATTGAACCTAGACACACTCCCCCCGTCACGTGGTCGAAACAGGAGGAGGTTGCAGCTGCAGTCACTCTGACACCAGTGTTTGAGATATGACTCCCATTTGGTGATCACTGGAAGGGAGACGGACACTTTGAATATGAGTCAATTTAAACGATATTCATGTGAAAGAACTTTCTTTTATACCCTATATATATTTGTATAACCCTATATCAGTCTGATAGATCCTAATTTGCTAAAGTGGTATTTCAGTCAAATAGTTAATGCTACAATCAGAATTAACTCCATATGTATCCTCCACTGAATCCCAATCTGCAGTGCATTCTTAATTAAATATTAATACATTTGTGTGTATATGGTTGCCCATTTAAACTTCCTCTTATGTATTACATTATAAGAAATGTTTTGTATTTTCAAGTCAACAATCTCCTTCCATGTTAATATCTTTATATCACAATGCAAACTGTTGGTATCCAGTAAAAAATGTGTTTATTCTGATTTTCTTTTAGTCCTAACTTCTTTAATTGAGTGTGAAAAGCCACTGCAATATTTCTGAAGCTAAAAAACCCATTTTTAAACAATTTTCTCAAAATACTCTTAGCTCGAGAAAAAAATGTGTATGTTGTAGCTGATAAAAAATAAATGCAAGAAAATCCTTAACCCAACAAGTGTGAAGTTTTCCACTTTTTTCATAGTGTGTTTTTTTAGCAATAGGGAGATTTTATTTCTCTTTTGCAAATTATGGTATTTGTAAGGTAGCTAATTATGTGAAAGTATTACATGGGAAATTATAAGACCCCACAGCATAAGCAGCTTACGAAAAACGGGACTTTACAAGCACATTTACAAGTGCTGTTGGTATTATATCATCCACAGTTGAAAATCAGGTCATGTTCCTGCTTGAGGGCATTGGTTTCTGACTGTTTTCAAATTCTGAATCTGATTCTTGCATTGCTGAAAACAAATCTTCCGCATATCTAAATGAATGATTCAGACATTCATTCTGATTTGGTGCTCTTACATTTGACTGCCAATTCAGTCATTTGGTCCAGTTAGAAACGTTGGTATCAGAGTATTCCTTCAATTTTCATAACGTCTTGGGCAGCAAAGATTGTAATGCTGAAAACATGGTTCATCTTCAAAGTGGAGCAGTGGTTCAATTTCTTCGATATTCCTCATTTGAATGTGTTTGAATGAGTAAGCCTTGGGGATGTCAGATTTAAAGTGGTGGGAATCTGGCCTTCTCTCTCTTTATGTGATTGGCAGGAGGTGGGATCTGGCTAAAGCCTGCCGCCACATTTCCTACTCCATCTGTCCTAGGCCTCCTTGATTCTTGTACATTCAAAATGGCGGAGGCTGGAGTCTCCTTTCTTATTAGCTGGATAAAGTGTCAGCCCCCTGCCTCCTCCCCATTCTCCACACTGCTTCATTTCAGGTCACTGATTGGCCATTTTCACTCCTGGCCAATGTTGAGCCTTAAATGGCCTCATCCCGTCACAGACAAGGTGGAGATTTCTGTCTCTGCTCCCTCCTCAGACCTCCAGTGTAATACCGTTCGTGACTGACCTAAAATACATTGCACAAGCGCAGATATATATTTTTTTGCATTTGGATTCAATATCTGACTTGTCATTCCAACCTTTTTCAGTTTATAGATGGAGCTGCAGCTCAGCATTTTACTGTTTTGGTTCAGTCTCACTGCTCTCATTAATCTTGTTTCCATCAGCAACAGGGAGTTATTTTCAGTAAGAAAAATCCTCAATTATTACTCCACTGTAGCTTTTGAACATGGTTGAGTTTAGCAGCCAAAAAAACTGAATTATCCTTCCGGAGTTGGTGGGGACCAAAAGAGAGCCTCAAGGAGAGCAAATATTGAAGTTCTTCATAACAACTTTATAAGGTGAAAATATATCACTTTTGTGTTGTTGGATTACAAACTTTGGCCACATCTGAAAAAAAATATCCCAACTCAAGTTCCACTCCCTATATTTTTTCCTGGTTTAAAACTGTAACATACCGATTTCATCATCGGATGGAATTTGGGCAGTTATTCAACATTATTATTTATAATTTAATGCTTTATAATTTCATTTTTATAATTGAAAAAGCTTCTCTTCCATGCTTGTTTAATATTTTCCTCTCCAAAATTGTTTGTTCTTAAATAAATAAATAAAGGACTTGTAATGGAGAGGTACAAAGGGGCAATTTGATTAGGGCATAGGGGTTTACCTTATTCAAGGAGAAAGGGGGATGGAACAGAGAGAAAAAAAAGATTGCAAACACTTTCAGAAATCCACATACATATAAACAGAAAACAATAATAAGATTAAAATGAATAATTACAAGTTGGTAGTACACACAGATATAAGGATAACATTGTTGAGATAAAAACAACCTTTTACCGCTTTCTTGAACTGTGCAGGCACTTACTTTTAAAAATGAGAAGGCAGAGTATTCAAAATTATTGAACATCTGTAAATCAAACCAAACTGTCTTATAAATGTTAAGTAAGTGTGTAGTTATATCGAGTAAAATCATAGGGTATTGATGATTGTGGGAATGCTGTTCATGTATGGATAAACCAAATTTTGTCTTCTATTCTTCAGTTCTTTTCAAGGTAGAACTCATAACGCTGTAAACCCAGGAATTGGTAAGATTGAACTTTTTCTATGATATTATTTTTAACTTTTCATCATTCCCTGGCCAAATACCAAAGAAAACAAAACATATTTTATTAATATATTCCTATTATGTTACAGTTGACCCTATCAGCCTTTTCTTAGTTGGTTCTTGATTTATTATTTAGGCAATTTATTGGGGTATTTATAAAAATGAAAAGAGTTGTGTCATCAGCAAAGAATACCTTCAAAAGATTTAGTAAATACTTTACAATTAAAAAGAAATGTGGGCATAAGACTGATCCTTGAGGTACTCCACAGGTAATATAACAAAAGGAATAATTAATATCATTGTAAGACACAAACAGTTTTCTGACTTTGAAGTAACAGATCTCTTTAGAAAATGTGGTGATAGTATTAAAATCTTAAAAGAATTCTCAAAAAAATAAACAAGACGATTAGCATGCGGACCTTGGTTTATAATCATTTTTTTTCTTGGATTCAAACTCAACACAAAAGTGTTGGAAATTCTGTAGACTTTGTATTAATAGAAAATGCACTGTTTGGCTCTGGAACATTTTCTCAAAAGCTTTTCTGCAGTCCACACATACAGAAGTTGCTGAATGTGAAGGGTGATTCAGTTCAACTGGGAAAGGCCTTAAATTGTAGGAAACAATTACCTCCCTTAAAGTGATGCTTGTTATGTTTTATTAGTTTGGACCTTAGCGTCATGTGATGTGTTATAGTGTTGTTTTGAATATGAGTACATCTTCATTATGTGGAGGAATTGAGCTGCCCTAAATCCTCTGTGGCCAATTAATGGAAAAGTGGCGGTTTGGGTTTTGACTTTTAAATTTAGTCACAAACATTGGTTTGACACATTTGGAAGTTGGCTTTGTGTCATCTTCCAGTTTGGGAAATGCAATCTGGTGTGCCTCAAGTGGCAGCTATGTGAAAATCACTTCCCTTGGTCAACTACATTCAACACAATCCTACTTTCTCTAAAATGTTCTAAACATATTCTTAGTTTATTGACACACATAGTTTCATGTTTTTATTTCTTATAAAAGCTACAAATCTACTGATACTACCTTATGTAGCAGGAACCCTGGGTTCAGGTAACTGTCCCACACTCATCTCTAGGCCCTGAACTCACCATCACCTAAAGTAGGTCAACTCCTCCCCCAGAGCCAACCCCTAATTAACTCAGGGGTATTTAAGGCACCTGTGGCATCATGGCAGCCTTTGGTTCGTTTGCTGCCTGCCTGTTGCCACATGGCCACCTTAAGGGCAGGTAAATTGTCAGATACTGGATGTCATGTTTGTAGTGATGGCGAGATGAAGCCTTATGAAGCTTTGAAGCTTTCCAGCCAATTGGTTCGCAAAAGGGTTCATCTCATGAGGCTTCATTTGAACCGATTTGAACACAAACCCCCCTGTTGGTCAATGTGTGTAAAACAGGCAGATTTGACATCTCAACAGTGTGCTCTATCTCATACCGAGTTCCCAATGAGTAAAGCCTTAGAATAACTCTAAACAACGAACATAAAATCATATTTTCATCTTAACAATTTTGTATTTATTCCAGTTGAATGATTGTGAATGAAAAGCCTAAGGAGGCTGGTAAACATTGCAAAGAGGGATTTGTATTCCTTAATAATATTCGTAAACTTAACCATGTTGTAGCCTGAGAAAGGCTAAACCATATCAAAGAATACATTTATTAACTACATTATCTCATTTAGCTGTAGCTTTTATAAACAAAACAAAAAACTTTATTCATGTTTTTATTCCTACATTTATTTATGCTTTTATTTATTTATACTTATGACATGTTCCGACCTCTATATAAGTGAGGGTCTGAGCTCTCTTAATTCCATCGTGTCACCGCCGGGCAGGAGGGGTAATATCGTTCTTATTATACATCCATGGGTAATATGAGCGTTGTGGTTCAACCGATCTGAATCGCTTTCTGAAGCAGTCACGTGGTATTGACAGGCAGCGAGGCTTCGTTTGTCATCGTGACGTCACTGGCCCAAAACGATACAAGCCTCGATACAAGCTTCACAAAAAGCTTCGGGGATTACTCGACACACGCTCCGAAGCCTCGGCGCAATACGTAACATCACTACATGTTTGATCAGCAACTCAATATTCCTCATGTGCATCTTATATTATCACTGAGTTACATTCATTTTGATTAGCCTACTGTCAGCTTGTTTTCCTGGTCCACCTGGTGTTTCTGTGGCCAAGTGTGATGCCTGAAGTTCCTGTTAACATGGAGGGATGTGTGTTGTTCCCCCCTGGCCCTGCTTAGTACTTTAGTATTAATCATACTGAGTAGTGGTAAGTTTATAATTACCTAAGTTCAAATATTTAAATTCTGTATTGTAATCTAATGTACAATGTGTTTTACTACTAAGTGGTATCAGCTGCTGTTTTGCTACAGTTAGGTTTTGCTACAGTTAGGTTTTGCTATAGTTAGGTTTTGCTTGAGTTAGGTTTTGCTATAGTTAGGTTTTGCTTGAGTTAGGTTTTGCTACAGTTAGGTTTTGCTACAGTTAGGTTTTGCTATAGTTAGGTTTTGCTTGAGTTAGGTTTTGCTATAGTTAGGTTTTGCTTGAGTTAGGTTTTGCTATAGTTAGGTTTTGCTTGAGTTAGGTTTTGCTACAGTTAGGTTTTGCTTGAGTTAGGTTTTGCTATAGTTAGGTTTTGCTTGAGTTAGGTTTTGCTATAGTTAGGTTTTGCTTGAGTTAGGTTTTGCTTGAGTTAGGTTTTGCTATAGTTAGGTTTTGCTTGAGTTAGGTTTTTGAGTTTTGGTTTGCAGTGAGCACCGGTGGTGGGTAAGTGGGACACAGCCCTGTTAGACTGCCTCCCCCTGGCTGGCATCTGCCCACTCCCCTTTTCCCCTCATTGATTTTTAGTAATTTTCTATATAAAGTGTTTTACCAAGAATAAACAAATAAATGTGATTGACATTTTGAAATAAACTATTAAACGTTTTCATTATAATTGAACCACGTCTCTGTCTTGTGTCAGTCACAAACTTGTAGAGTCTTCTTATTTCTGAGGTGTGAATTAAATATTTCCTGGGGCAAAATTCCCCAGGTGGCATTGTCAGGCATTTTGGTATTTGGATGGATTTGCCTTTAAAAACGACCACCCCGCCACATTCAGAAACAAGATCAAGCCATTTATCCTCAGTGTTGGCATCAGCTCAGCCACAAAACATTAATGGGTGTCAGTATTTACCGCAGAGTAGTAACCAACAGCTCAGAGCAACCAGTGATGATTGAAGCCAACAAACTCCATCACCCATGAGAGAGAGAATCGTTAAGACAATGTACTACAGCTTCTTATGAACAACACATTGCTGCACTTTCCAAATGTTGTTAACACAAGAGCACTGATGAAGCTGCTGTTAACGTTTATATTTCTGCTCCTTAAAAGGTTCAATTTGATACAAAAAATGTGTTTTTCCTTCTTGCAATATCTCCTACGGAAGAGGATTAGGGCCAAATGTGAACATGTTTTGAGATCTGACCAAAACTGTTTTTTTTTCTTTAAAAACAACACACGTGACCCTTATCCTCTTCTGTAATCTGCAGTTTTGATCAACCAAAAATATTATTCTGCTTGACTGCAATTTCACCCAGCAACTTATTCTCTCAAATGTACAGTTTTATATTAACATTTCGGTTCAGTCATAGGATAGATACAGTCTTTATAATTAGATTGGTTATATTATGCCTAATTACATTGTTTTGTATCAGGGGGAAAACGTATGTGTTGTGGGGTCTTGGGTTGTTTTGAAAAGTTCAAATGTTATCTTCAGAATTATGTCCTTCTGCATAATGAAGCATATTTATTAGAAGTATTTCACAGACAATTGAGAAATACGCCATAAACCTGTTTTAATTTTCTTATTATAAATTGAAAAAAAAGGCATATACAGACTGGTAACCACCAGATGCATTTATCGTATGCCACAACATGTTATGCCACAAACATTTTGTGGCATCATTTTATAGCTACAAATGAAGTAAGTTTTATTAAATAAAGACTGTTTGTTAAGCATTAAACTACAGTATGATGAATGATCGCAGAGTTTCAGCTTCTATAAAACGGCTCCTGTTTATCTGGCCTCTCTGTCTCTCTGGTCTCTGTCATAGGCTCTGGCGTCTAACCGGTTCTGCAGTGCTCGTATTTAAACAGTGTCATGCCCTTTGTTTTTCAGAGGTAAGCCCCTGGACTCTTTGAAGTGGGCGCCATGTTTGCACTGTGACCATTTAATTCGGAGCCCAGCTTGATGATATTAGTGTCAGGGTCAATTGCTGATTCCAGTTGGACTTTAGTAGCTGCCTCGCTGGCGGTATGTAGGCATCATGTGCTGCTTGGTTCAAGATTTGGTCAAACTCATAGTCTTACTTACACTCACATACACACTCCAGCTCCTCCGGTTCCTCTGATCCCCGAACATGTGACACGGCAGACATGGGACCTGGTTATCCTGCCGACTTCACAGCCCGGAGCTCAGCAGTGTAAGTTGTTGCTCAGACCTCCCATAATGGAACCTCCAAAATCCCTCGTCGTCTTCTTCTTCTCTCTTCACATATCATCAATACAGCAAACTTCACAGTGCTTTAGTGGTGCCTCAGTAAAGAAATGACTTTGCCATGTGCACAGAATGTGGATGTGATACATTTGGACTAGCCCTGCTGCCTTTTATGTGGTTTTCAAATAGCAGATGTGATCCTGGCTCCTATTTGACTCTCACTTATTAAACCAAATACTTCAGTCAGGAGGAAATGGAACCAGTTGGAAATGAACTGAATGTATTAACCTGAGACTCTAAAGTGTTCATCACTTCTGATCAACAGGTGTCGATAAGCATGTGGTCAATAAAAGACTATGAATCGTGAACCAATACAGTTCTATCTGCGCATGCATCTTTTTGTCTCTCTGAGATGTTCACGTTCTTGCGTTCCTTAAACTCCCCCTGTTGTTGGAACCTTGTCACTGTAACGGCTCTTTGCTAAATGTAAAACAGCAGTGTATTTTCGTCTGTGACAAACTAATAAAATACTTGTGACAAGGACAAGCTCATCTGAATTCATTGTTTGGTCCGGGTCATTAAAGATAAATGGAACTCAGGGATTTTAGGGACTAGTTTTTGTCCCTGTCCTCTCGGCTGTGCTTTGCCGGCAGTAAAAGCCAGGCAGCCATTTGTCTTCCCGCACTTCACTATATCTCTGTTTTTATTGGGTGTGAGTGACTTGTCAGCGGTCGTCTAAAATGCGTTTCAAAATACTTGTTCCCCCTTGTGTTTAGCCTTTGTTCTCATGAAGGATAGGTACTCTGTGAGATGGAAATAGAAGAGAGAAACTTCCCACAATGTGAATCATATGCATGTGTGTATGTTTAATTACATTCAGGTGAAGATGAAGCGAGAGTCAATGTAGTATTGTAATTGAATTGCTAAATGTTATGCTCCTATAGACCCATTGCAAATATATGCAAAAGGTCAATAAAGTACAACTTGATTTTTTTTAATTAAGTATTATTTATTTGGTTTTTCAATTTCAAGTCTTTTTGGCTGGGGTTCTACTCCAAGTGTTGCCTGAAAGGAAAGACCTTCCAAACAATGACTGTTTCCTGCTTTGTTATATCTTAACATTAACACCCTGCCATTAAATCACTTTTCAATGTATAAGAAACCAATTCTATGAACAACAACAAAAAGACGTCAGATAATTTGGTATTTACATTTATTTTTCTTCCAAAGACAATCCGGAATGTGTTTCTCACTGTGGTAGATTTACATGTATTGTAAGTGTTATTCAGCAACATCAAAACTGATAGTGAGCATAAATTACGCTATTTACCATTACAACAAGCAAGTATGTATCCTTTCATAATGAAATATAGCACTGTTACAGCAAAATACAGCGAGATGGGAAAACATCTCAGTTTTTTATTGACATTTATGTTCTTTAGATTTAACACTCTTTATGGAAACTGGCACACAATTTGAGGTACACGAAAACCTTCTTACATCACTGTCAGTGAATGCTTCAGCTAACATTTTGATAGTCCAGAGTGCAAAATGTTATACTTACACATACCCAATGTATCTTTGTGCAGCTTTCTAACACACTTCTTGCCCCAGCCGCAGGTCAAAATTGGCGTTGTCAATCAATCAATCAACCAGCCATCCATCAAATGTAGTTTTTAAGTATTATTATATATCAGAAATTACAAATTTGTCCCAGGGGGCTTTAATATAAACCCTTTATTCTAAGACCCTTGCAGGAACAACTCTAACCCTAACCACAAAATTAGCATGGGACAAAATGGATCCTTTCACTGTTGCTTTCTCAAGGAGCAAAATGTACAAGGACAGCAACTTTGAAGGGATCCCTGTTTGAACCTGTTTAGCTTTCCGTTTCCCGCAAACCATTCAATTCTGGCATAACATTCATCACAAAATGTCCTAACCCACGCTTGGCTCTCTTTTATCCAACTCTGGGGTAAAACTAATGTTTGGTTTAATCTTCAGTTGCAGCTCAAACTCAAGCTTAGTTAAACCATTAATTCTGCTAACATGCTGTCCGCCGGCGCTAGCAACGCTGTTAGTCCAGGTGTAACCTTTTTTTCTGTTTTTTTTATCTTAGAATTTTAAGTTTAATGTTGATCTCTATCAAGCCTGGTATCTATCTGCAGGCAGTGGCAGCAGTGCACTGTCCAAATCTCAACTCCACTCAGCCAACATTGTCGTCATCATCACCTGGGACCATCTTGTTGAAAATCTATTATCGAAGAGGTTGGTAAAACCTTAAATTGCACTCCTTTAATTTAATTATTTTATTTACTAATGTTTGTCTATTTATTTGAACTTTGAAGGCTTTCTGATGGTTAACCTAACATTATCTGTAAGTCAGTCAGTTTCAGTGAAGATTCCTACTACCTCGGGTACAACATTCAGTACCATGATATTCTAGTTTGTAACCATATTTTCAACCCAAAATCCAGGCTGGTAAAACAATGATAAAGCAGAGAAAGAACATGGCTTGGCACATGCATCACACACTAAATCTCTAGGTAATTGCTAAACTTGTCATTTAGTAATAAACAACAGTTATAAATACTGTATACTGTCTTTGTTTCTTAGGACCAAGCAGCATTAGTCAAACTCGAGTCTGAGTATACTGCATGTCTGTGGAGTTTATCTAAGCAGGCGTGGGTGTATTTTTACATGCGTCTGAGCTTGGACAAGTGTTGGGGGGATTGTATGTTTTTAGAAGAGCTGGTGAGTTTAGTCTCAATATCTTGACTTGGCCCCGGCGTCCGTTCATCATGACAGAGACTGTTAGTCTTTGCTAATCTCCTGTGTTCATCTTCTGTGCTGGCCCAGTGTGTTGAGGCCAGGCCTCTTAGTGCCATCAGAGCAAATGATTTCTCCGGGGTCAGACGCATGGATCCCACATAGTTCCTCTTGCTGTCCTTTTTAAACACGTCCTTGAGGTTTCTGCCATGATCAAAAGCCCACTTTTGCAAAGACCTGGATGTCCAACAGGCTCTGTGTTTGTGGTTTGGGCTTGAAGAGCTGCAGTACATGCGCTCGCTGCTGTTTGATCTAGGACAGTGAAAAGCGTGCATTTCCAGATTGGCCTTTACTGTTTTCTTTAGCAGTAATGAGTGACAAGATGGAGAACGTCCCAGCATGGCCACTTCATTAGCTGCCCCACAGTGTTTGGCTTTGCTCTGATTTATGGCTTTTCCGCTTGACATCTTTCAGTTTGTAATTTGTCTCCAGACAGCAGGTCATAGTAGGATGTACCATTACTGCATAGAGCTCTTACATGTTATATTTATTCAAAATCCTGCTATAGTGTACGCTGGTGAAAACCCAGAATGCATAAAAATAAGCATTTGCGGGTTGGAAACTCTAACTCTAAGAAAAACTCAAATAATTTAAATCAAATGGTTTTCCAATAACAGGATTACTATACAGTAGTTGTATGACAAGAAAGTGTCTTAGTATTCACTGAACGGCCTCCTACTGTACGTATACTTGCACCATACTTGGCATCAATTTCAAAAGATTCCAGAGCTATCTCTGAAAAATGTGTGATTCACCTTTTCCCTTTTCATCCCTTCGAAAGACGTTCATCTGGAATGAAAAGCAATGCAGCTCAGCGCTCGTTGCTCTTGGAATTGAACGAACATGGCAGAGCGTTGGCGTGTTCAAGGGTTGAATGTAGAACATTTAAGGTCAATTACTGGAGTATTTCCATTTTTAGTAACTTTATTCTACAATATTGTACTTTGTACACCAATATATTTATCTGAGAGATTTAATAGCTAGTCCGATTGTATTTTTCCAGAGTCCAGTGAAAACTATGGAACTACAAATTAGGGGTTTGGAATTCAAAATGTTCTTGGTACTAAAGTGAAGTGTTCAATTATGTGAGAAAGTTCTTCTTAAGATAATCAAACAATATAAACCCTTTTAGCACACTTGGAAAAATGTCAAAACAGGGCCTTTTTTTAAAACTCATAAAAACTTAACTTTTAAAAGTTATGGTTCTCACAGCGATCTTATATTGCTGTAGATCAAACTACCTAATTAAACATGGGAAAACACTGACAGGTGCTTCTTCATAATGACTCGTTTTACTGATTCTGAAATCAATTTTACTTATAAAACTCTTTCTCATCATATTTTAAAAGTAATAATTTTACTTTCAGGGATTTGTACTTTTACATAGTACAGGCACAAAATATGAGTACTACCTTTGTCACAGAATGTGTTCGGAGCAAGTGCATGGATTTCCTCACAACTCTTAGCTACAAGAGATGACAATTACTTTCCTTTGTTCAGGTTCATCCTGGGAAAATCACCAACCCACAATAGGCAAAACATCCCCACACCTCAATGTTTTCACCACCATGTTTGACTGAAGGTTTTATGCACAATTGCATCAACCTCTTTCATGCACTATTGCCTTAATCTGTTATGTGGCTCTCACATTGCAAAAAGACTTGTTTGCAACCGTAAACAGTCTGCAAATGTCGTGATTTGTGAGTAAAGGACTTATAGGAGCAGAACATAATTCAAATTAATCATCGGTTTATAAAATTCACAATGTGTGTTTGAGTCAGGGGTAAATGGATTGAACTGTATACTGTAGTGCAACGGTGGTATGAGGTGTGAATACAAACATATATGGTTGATATTTTAGTTTCATATCAACATTTGTTTTTAAATATTTGTATAAATTAGAAATAAAAAATATGAAATGGCTGTAGGATGCCATAAAAGTAACAAAAATAGATCTTGGTAGTGGACTTCTGATCTCTCAACATACAAAATCTCACCCTAATGCCCTTCCAGATTATTGTATTTGACTGTATCATTTTACTTTTTGATTGACTTTAATTTATATTAACATCATTGTCACTATTGATTTGACTTCTCATTTAATAGATTCATAACATTTACCCATTATTATTATGTTTAGTATTATTATTACAGATTTATTTTTCAAATCATTTTCATCCGCTTATTTAAATATTTGCAATGTCTATTTCTGACTGTCATTTGTTACAGAAATTCACACTTAAAAATGTGATGAATGGATTATTGTCAATTTGTTTGTTTCCTTAATGCATATAAGTTTGATTTTTGAAATATTACCAACAATATTATCAATTGCTCTGATTAATGGTGATGATGTAAGATTCTGTTCTCTGAATACAGTAACGATTGACTCATTGTTTGTATTTGTTTGTAGCCTTTATTTATCCAGGTAAAAAAAAGTCATGAAGTATTTGAGGATGCAATAATGTAACTTGCAAAGTAAGTGAGTGTGCCACCTAGTGGTTGTTTGTTTAGCAAGCGGCCCTTGTTGAGCAGTGACCATGGTATGTATTATGAGATTAGAAGGAGGAATATTAATCATACTGTAACAATAGGCACATGCATTTGTAAAAAGGTAATCCAAACAGTTCACATTTATGGAGAAACACTTACTAAAGTGACAGCTACATAAAAATACTTTTAGCAAAACTACACACATTTTGGACTAATATTTGTAATATAATATGTCTCTGTCCCAGTGTCCATCTACAGACAGTACCATCATGTTGTAGTTTGAGGCTTAGTTTTGACATTTTTATAAGATAGTGGTCCCCTTGTCTGCAAAAGAATACAAAAAACACCAACCGAACCCAAGTACTTCTGGACTGAATGAGGTCCAACACACGTGAAATCATTGCACCCTGGTATTATTGATACCTGAATGAAGACCCCACTTTTAGGCAGAAGTCCTTCCTCAGTGTCCAGGAGGGGGCGACAGGCTTGCATGCTGTGACACTGTACCTCTAAACTACCCACAACACACACACACACACACACACACACACACACACACACACACACACACACACACACACACACACACACACACACACACACACACACACACTCATTCATGACTTGTGTGCCTCGTCTTGCCTGCTTTGAAAGCAAGTGCATTTTATAGGTGTGTTTATTAGGTGTTTTAATGCATCTCTTGCACTGATGATTGGAGTTAACTCAAAGCAATCTGTGCTCTCCCCTTTAGACCTGAAGTCAAACATTTGGATTGTGTGTGTGTGTGTGTGTGTGTGTGTGTGTGTGTGTGTGTGTGTGTGTGTGTGTGTGTGTGTGTGTGTGTGTGTGTGTGTGTGTGTGTGTGTGTGTGTGTGTGTGTGTGTGTGTTGTGTGTGTGTGTGGTACTGGCTTGTATAAGTGTTACAGTTAGAGGTTAGAGGTGGTGTGTTTCCTCCCCCCTGCCTGTCCTTAAAGAACAGAGGCCTTGGATTGGCCCTCTCCTGCTCTGCTGTGGACCAATGTGATGGCTGCACCTGAGCCCTGCAGCGAATCAGAGAGAAGCCTGCGGAAATAAAAGCCTGCAGAGCTGCAGCATAACAATACACACTCTGTAGACTCTTCCCAGCACCATCACACCAAGTACTGCACCGATACAGCCTTTCATTCACAAATACAGGACAGCTTTGATATTCTGACATTTCAAACAATAATTCAAACAGTTTCAATGCTGGTTTATTTTGCAGCTCAATAGGGCTTGCACAAATTATAATTTAATGGTCAACAGGTGTAAAATATTGGCCTCCAGCCGTCAGTCTCAACCTTCAAATATGCAAATTGTTCACCTTTAGCTTCCATATCATCATGATCATCTCATAAGGCAGATCACAAGAGCAACTGTACAAGAAATGGGATGTTAGAAAATATAGTCAGACCGGTTCACTTCACACTTTAATTAATCTTATTACAATTATAAAAATAATATATAAATATATTTGTTTAAATATCAATATATTATCTTTAGTGGGAGGAAGTATTCAAATATTTGATTTGGTAAAAAGGAGCTTAAAGTACAAAAACCTCATTATAAATAGAAGTTTTATTAGCTAAATGTTATAGTAAAAATATTTATTTTGCATGCACATGCATGCAGCTGGTATACAACGTATTATTTTATTCATGTACTAAATGTAAAATATGAATATGTTGAATAATGGTAGTGGATATATTAAAACAATAGAAAAATGCATTTAAAACAGGATATATTGCAATGTTGTCTATTTGATCACATTCATTATTGTAGAAATGCTAAGAAAACGAATACAAATTGTATATATGAAAATAATATTTGTTCCAACAGACCCTTATCCTGCAGGATAGAAAGTGAAGGGCAAGCCTCTGTGATGTTCAGGTTCACACAGAAAAAGCAGGAAATGTGCCGTTTGTCTTCAGTGTGGAAATGAACGGTGTAACTTCTCCTGTTGGCCTACAAAAGCTTAAATAACAACATAGGCCTACACTGATCATTTAACAAAGTTGTGAATAATCTTGGCCTTTTTACCCCACGCCGTCAGCAGTCATTATAGTTATGATCCACGGGGCCTCCACAGGAGCCTATTGATCACTCATTGACTGATTGATTTAGACAAATACTTTTTTCTCCCAGAGTGCGAGGTCGAGTCGCTCTCGCTGTTAATTGAAGATAACAGAGTGGCAACAATGGCCCCCGTAATAGAATGAGAGTTTTGTGATTATCGCTGCAGAAAGAAAAGAAAATGAAGAAGCAGGGGGATAAGGGGGGAGGAGGAGGGGGAGGCTCTCTAATTAGGAAGCGGGGCGGTGAGGAGGCTGTGGCCGGCAGGCAGGCGACAGGCGCCGGGTCCCGGACAAAAGGCTGTCTGCTGCCCTAAACTCCCCCTGCTTAACCCTTTAAACCGAGACACACACACACACACACACACACACACACACACACACACCACACACACACACACACACACACACACACACACACACACACACACACACACACACACACACACACACACACACGCACACACTCACACTCACGTTGACTTTGGTACCAAACATGCAAGACCAATGCTTTAAAACGCTAGAAAAGTTAAATAAAAACAATAGCCTACTGTTCATCGTCTACAGACGCTTACTTTATGTTTATTTAAACATCGTGACATATTAAGCCCATTTAATAAGCGATGCATGCCATATAAGTGAAAACATATTTCATGTGGAGTTTGTTTTCCAGAATATATTTCCTGATAAACAGTTCAATTTGCTCTCAGGCTGCAGAGGATGTGTATGAGTGCAGCAGAGAAAGCCTTTCCTATAAATACTTACATTACTCGACTCTTTCTAAAAATACAGAGGGCCACACAATACTAAAGGAAATGCTTATTGACGGTGACTGAGGACCTGCTCTAAATAGGCCTGCATGCAGGAGACAGGCCCGATTTAGCATTATAAGACTGACTACTGCTAAACAACCTAGAAACAGTAAAACATAAGAAGTCCCTTTTTCTATTGCTCAGGTAGATTATAAGATATCATTTAATATTCACATGTGTAGCTTTAATGCAAAATTTCCTCACCGATTAATTCAGCATCTGATTTTAATATTTGTATTTATGATTTATGGATCAAACCCATAGCATTGTGATTTAACAAACCACATGCATTGTTTCCTGTTAAACATTTGGCCAACAGGGGGCGCTCCTGTCACGTGTGTTTATGCGTGTGCACTCTACAGTGTGTAAAACCAGAGATGACTTCATTTAAAATATGCTCCATAATTATAGCTTACATCTGTTTCGCTCTAATGAGATGAATCTAACAGCAATACAAAGTCATAATATAATAAAGATAATCATACACCTGCAAGATTTCAGCACAACGATTTTTTTATTGAAATTGTGAGACAATCAAAAAAAATAAAAACCCGGACAACCAACATAAACAAAACAAGATAGGCCTACTTTCATCTTTAAATATATTTTTGAATAGATATGAATGATGCGCATAGGAGGAATTGCTTTGAATGTCTCCTGGCTGGAGTGAAGTAACCTGAGGTGTTTTTGAATCCATGTGGAGCTCTCTGTCTCTGTCGGTGGATACAGACTAACATGGCACACACGTCACCCTAAAATCTGCGATGCTTCATACACAGTTTTTCAAACCAACAAGCGCTAAATAGCTTTCATTTACAGTATATGTTCAAAAATGGGGTAGAGGGGGAGGAGGAGAAGAAAAAAAAGAAGCAACAAGTTAAATTCGAAATATATACACGCTAATATACAGCCTTGAATAAATTAATACCAATTGCATATTCTTGGATCTTAGCTTTATTTACAGAATCTTTTATCTTTAATTACATAAATAGTTCAGAAGCAATTTTTCGGGCATGAAATGATAAGCGGTTCTCTCTTTCTCCCTCTCGCAGTTCACCTTCCAAGCCTTTTGAAATATCAGGCCTGGAAAAAAAAGATAAGTTTTTGGATGCAGCTTGAGACCTGCCTGTCGGCGGGATGAGGCGTTCAGGGCTCGGCTCGGTATTTGAAAAAAACCAAGCCTGGATGCTCAACGCTTCAAGTTGCCTAATCCAACACACACTCTCCCTGTGCGTCGATCCGTGTGTGGAGACCGATATATGGGGCCGATACTGGTCTGATATTATGGATATGATAGAGTTGGAACTTAGTGGAACTCATCGATGGCATGTCCATGAGCTGAATGGTCAGTTATTTAAAATTAACCATAATTTAAGTGTATATTTCTTCAGTTTCACATTCATCTTCAATGTTAGTTTTTTTTATATTTTAAAGATATCAATTTAGGAATGTTTGCCAGTATACCTGCCTCCAAGAAGGACTAATCTACAAACACTGGGCTTCAGGGGGGAGCTTTTAAATGTTTGGTTTTATAGTTTTTAAACTATAATCATTACACCTTAATGATAGATGAAAGGTTATCTGGCTCGGGGTTAATACTTGTATAGGATTTTAAGTTAAATTGAATAATATGGACTAAGTTTCTGTCGATCCTCAGCTTTGTTCCATGAAATAACAGTTATCGGCCTTCAGCAACCCATATCGATCGAGCCTCATCCCAGTCTCCTTAATGTGCTGTACAGGACATTTGCACTTATAGTCCTCTAGTATTCAAGCCAAGTCTTCATCCTGAACAGAGTCTTCATCACTTGGGAGAGTCTGCCCTGGGGGAGGGCTCCCGCTGGCCCTCCAGGCCGCTCACCAGTCTCTGGATGCTTTGCAGCTCATTCACTGAGTCCTTCACTGAAGTTTTAGGAGATGCGGCCCTCACACTGGACCCTCCTTTCTTGTGGTTGCTGTGGAGCTCCGGGGCCGGGCTGGTCTCCCTGCTGCCCGGTTTGGAGGATTCGGACCCTGGGTTGAGGCAGCCCTGCAGGCTGGTGGTGAGCAAACTGGAGCTCTGAGGCAGCGACACTGGGAGCTGGTAAGGGTTGAAGCGGAGTCGGGGACGTGACGCAGTCAGGAAGGGGTTCCTGGAGAGGGAGGTGCTGGTGGCGGAGGCAGAGGCCGCTGCTGCAGCTGCCGCCATGTAGGTGTAGGGGTACGGGAACAGACCGCCAAACGGAGGCATGGGGATACCCTGTAATATAAAGGAAAACAACTTGGAGTTAGAGCTGTACACCCTTTTCCAGTCAAATAATCAAGTGATACATTTTCCAAACACACACCCAAATGATTCAGTTTTTTTACAATTTCAAACAGAATTTTGAAAGTCTGAAAATGTGTTTCCTAATTTTGAGTGTACAATTATTTTTACAAATAGATCCACTACAAAAAAGAAAGAAAATAAAATCCTGACCTCATGCAGCATATACATTATATTTAACTTCACTGGTCATCACAGACCACCAGCTAAAACAAAGCTAAGTACTCCCAATCCAAACAGGTGTACAGGCAAACTAAGTATTCTAACAGGTTGAACTTCCTTACCTGAGAGGCGAGCATGTGCTGGGACAGATGGAAGGGGAAGGGGTTGGGGGTTCCTCCTGAACCCTGGACGTTTTCCAAACCACTTGCTCCGGATACAGAGGCCAATAGATGCCCCATGCCCATGGCAGAAAAGGCTCCGGGGGCCATGGCGAACTGCCCGGGGTGGAAAAACAACGGTGATCCGGCGCCCAGAGGGTTAAAAAACTGCTGACTGTGCAGGCCAGACATAGCCAGGCTTTGTAAGTGGGCCGGGCTGAAGTGCGAGGGGCTCTCGGTCTGGACCATGAGAGGAGAGAAGGACTCCTTAGTGGCACTAATGCCTCCGGACTCTGAGTCCTTTGTCAACACGTCTGTGGTGTCCTTCTTGTGCCTGCTCTCCGCTTTGTCCTTCTCAAGGTTCCTTATCCTGAATAGGGAGTCGTCCTTCTTTTCTGTGCTCGGCCTGTCCCTGATGCGCTCCTCACACCTGGAGCTGTAGGGGGACACAGGTTCAGGGCCCGGGCTGTTGGAGCCAGTGCAGCGCTCGTCGTGAGGATCCAGCTCCTGCTCGCTGTCAGTGCATGTTTTATCATCTATAAAATGAGATGAGAAATTGAATAGGAAAAAAGAGGTGTAAGCAGATTTAAATAACACTTTATCAGGTATTGCAAAAAACACACAAATAACCAGTATGCACACACTAGGTTGGCCCTATAAGTCTATTGGGAGCCTTACACTCTCAAAATCCACCCTTCACATTTAATTTCCAAATTAGAAAATTCACATATAGCCTATAATAGCAAGATGCTACTGCCTTTGCATCATTTTCTGCTTTATTTTTCACATGTTTAAATATTTTACATGAAAACATCCACTTACTAATGCTGGTTGAAACGTCTTTTGTCATTTGAATTAGGATTTGAAAAATAATGGATACAAAAAAAAAAAAAAAAAATCATTAAAAGAATATTAATAAAAAATAGGATCTCGATTGCCAATAACCCTAATAGACGACTGCTGTTTATTCTAAAAAATGTTTTAACATTCAGTTAAAAATCAAGTTGACTTTACTGTTTGAGTTCACAGTTCTTATTAGATAATAATACATAATCATTTGCCAAACAGTTTCTGTATCATACATTTATTACAAATTAAACAATTTAATAAAATGTATTAATTGGAATTTCATAAAATAAAGCGGCACAATGATTCGCAGACAGCTGTGGAATACATAACCATGTACAAAATCCACTATGACCTGTGCATATATCCTACATTTTTTTAAATTATCATTTGTTTCGTGAATGCATCTAAATTCGCGTAAAACACATAGACCTGCGAAACATTTGTTTTTATCTACACGAAAATAAGCTAATTTATTTTCTGCTGATTATTTCATACAATGTAAACTCAATATTTTAACCGATTAACACTATTTGAATTATTATTTTAAAAATGGATGACAACAACAACAACACATCATAGCCATTATCAAACAGCATCGTTAAAACTGAAATAGATAAACGATAAGGTTTCTTACCTCGGCTGGGCCTGCTGAACCTCAGCGGGCTGCTGTCGGCTCCCAGCGGGGAGTGCGCGGGGTCCCGGCCGGGGGGGTCACTGGACGAGGCGTCCGAATCTGCACCATCCCGGTCCGCCTTGCACTGGTCTTCATACATCCTGAGCGACGGCATGGTTAGCTGTTTCCTGTTCATTTATAATATAGACAATAATGAATGGTGATGTGCGATATGCATGACATACGCATGACGCACAGGTGTAAGGACGCATTTCATACCTTTTCTCTCTCCTTCCGTTCCCCGTGTCTCTGAATCCTTTGGCGAAAGGGTTGTTGTCAATCTTCAGCTGCGTTATCTGTCAAAACATGATAATATTGTTAAGCCAATTGTTCCCAATATTTGGGACAACAACGCGTTTGGATAAACACGCAGAAACCAGCGTGTTGGAAAGAAGCCACGACAGGCCTCGGATCTGCATTATTAATAAAAGCGTATGGGGCGTTATTCTCATAGGCCCCTAGAGAGAAAATGTGCCACGAAATATTCCTCTATGGGGCCACACAAGCCTCCAGAAAAAAAAGACAGAGGGAACACAACAGATGACTATCATATCAATAATTAATAATGTGGTTTGGATC
This sequence comes from Trematomus bernacchii, assembly GCF_902827165.1. Lineage (NCBI taxonomy): Eukaryota > Metazoa > Chordata > Actinopteri > Perciformes > Nototheniidae > Trematomus > Trematomus bernacchii. The sequence continues at coordinate 1,883,245 of NW_022987851.1, read as the reverse complement.
ACTGCTTTTTCACGGTATGTCCTGATGTGGAAGAGGCTGGTGTGGCTCCACGGAGCCGGCACACGACTGGGTGGCTCCTGTAGGAGCTTCGAGGCCCTGTGGCCCTTGGACAAGAGCTTCAGGCGTTTGCCATTTGGACAGAGAGAGTGTCTTACAGCATCTGTCCACTGTGGCGGCGGGCTGACCAGCCCTTTAAAGGCCCTCTAATCGATGGTGACTCTTTGCCATAAACTTTTACAAGGCACCCTACCCTCTGGACACAAGCTCCAATTAGCCTCACGGAGGAGGATAAAGTGTCAGCCTAGGGGCCAATAATGATAAGCAAATACAGGCCTTTACAACATCTCTATTTAAATATGCTGTTTTTTTGAAAGGTCAAACATTTGTTATTATTAAATCTAAAAAACAGATTTTGACAAGACAAAAAAAATGGGAACACATGTCTGCCATCTTTGCTCCTGAATCACAAAACACACTCCACATGGAAAAGCATGATTTATTTACTTGTGGTCAGTGTAATAATCCATTTATAATCAATTCATAGCAGATAGCATTGAACATTTGAATTCATGGTGAGAAAAATCCGATACACCCACGAGTCTAAGCAAAAAAAAATAAAAAAAATAAAAAACAAGTGGGACATGGGAGTCCTCTGCAGGGAAATTAGGCGACCTACAAAATCAGATTAAGTCTTCGGGAGTTGGAGGTGGGGGGAGGGGATGCATGTAGGACATTTATTATGCAAAGTATAGCAGCCATATTAGAGGCAGTCGGTTGAGTGTGAACAGGGACTCACCTTGTCGTTCTGATACGCTGTCACTGCCACGAACTCCGTCTCCGGGAACACGTAGGTCCTGAAGGTGCTGTAGGGGAGCTTCAGGATGTCGTTGGCCCGCACTATGTGGAACCGCGGCTGGTACTTGTGCATGGAGTTCAAGATGGTCTGGACCAACACACACAAAAACACACAGCTGCGGAGTGAATATTTGGCGTCCATATGACACTATAGACAGAATATGTTGACGCGGATCCATCCATTGTTATTAATGTCGTTAATAATAATAATAATAATAATAATAATAATAATAATAATAATAATAATAATAATGGGTTTCATTTATAAAGCACTTCATATTTGACTTAAAATCCCGAAGTGCTACAAGCAGTGAGCATGGAACAATATAATTACTGTGTGAGCAGACTTGTCTGTAATTAGTGCGGGGTAAAGGGAAAATCCTCAGCAGGCCACACATGCTGTCATGTAGTGTTCAGAATTACAGCTAAAATGATTCGATCCGGTTTAAAGAAAAAAGAAAAGAAAAGAGGAGCACCATGAATTTTACCATAATATAGCTTATATTTTAGAAATTCCCCCCAAACTAAGCCTCACAAATCGGTGAACAATTGAAAATGGACTATAATACATTGGTAATTCAATATAAAATGAGTTTATTCATTATGGCTACACCTCAAAAACAAGACATTAGCAGCATAAGGACTACTTGCATATCTACTTGTGCAAATAATACCAGTAGCTACATTAATAGAAATCCTACCAACCGATTGCAAATAATTTAGACATGTAAATGTTACATTTGTTTCCAGGGGGAAGCTCAGTCTGCCTGCCAGATTAAGCCGATTATTTGTAGGGGGTTGTTGCATATTTAATAACCCATATTACAAACCCTAATACATATATTCAGGTTAAATAGCAATAAGTAGTAAACTATGGGGTAATGTTTGGAATGCAAAATAACACCAGTAGGCCTACCATACTATAGCCTACTATACTATACTATACTATACTATACTATACTATACTATACTATACTATACTATACTATACTATACTATACTATAGCCTACTATACTACTATACTATAGCCTACTATACTATACTATGCTATACTATACTATACTATACTACTCTGAGGTTGATGATATGCCAAGCAAGCTTGCAAACACTCAGTTCAGATAAAAATAATAATACAGAATAAAAGGGCAAGGTGACAAATGCAACCGAGGTTTACTCCAGTCCCTGAGCTGCTGCACACAGCCGGCTTTGGGTTTAAATATTCGGACGCAGAGGAGAAAACTCAGGCTGGTCCTATTCTGGACCAAAACATAAACTGTGCAGCGGCCGGTGGAAGTCAAGTGGCGAAAAAGTGTCAACAAGATAAATGTAGGCCTTCTTATCTTTAAATGCATAGTAGGCTATGTTAGATTAAAGCACTACATTCTAATTTGTGTATCAACATCGTTACTCTTTATTTACCACCATTTAAAATCTCCCTGCAATATTGTTTTGATTTTGCACATAGCCTATGTGTTGGATTTCATTTATTTACCTTTGGCTGTTTCTTCTTTTGCTATTATTATTATTATTATTATTATTTGTTTTGCTGCTGCAGCGACTCACTTTCCCAATTTGTTTCATAAGTTTTATTTGGTTTTTAAAATCACCTAAACACTGTCCTGCCTGTTCTAACATGTAGACTCAAAATGTCTGTTCTCAAGCGAGATTAAAAACTCCAGATACTTACAAATCCGTGCTTGTCTGAAATGTTGTTGGTCAGCTTGAGTTTATGGAAAGCAACAGGCTTGGCCATCCACTGCTCGCCGGTGGCCGGGCTGTCCGGGTGAATGTACATCCTCTTGGGCATCTCCGGATCGGCCTTGCCCGCCACCATCCAGCGGGAGTTGTGGAACTTGTAGCGGCAGTCGTCCGCCGCCACGATGTCCATCAGCAAGATGTATTTGGCTTTTTTATCGAGTCCGTTCATTCGCACTTTGAATGGAGGGAACATCCTCCTGCACAGAGAAACACGCATGGAGTTAACACACCGTGATTCAACCAAAACACAACACCAAATGATCTTGAACAAATTGTACAAAAAGACGCACTGCAGGCGACGCGGATGAAGTAAAACTAGAGGGAATATTGTTATTGTCAGATAATATCCTCACGCAGTTAGGCGACAGTGGTGTGTGTTAGTGTGTGTCTGTCTGTCCGTCTGTGTGTGTGTTTTTTGTTCATGCCCTACACTACAAATCTGAGCAGTAGCCTATATTTATGACCACAGCACTTCACGTCTCTGCTTTTTGAAGTGACAGTCTGTTTATGAAATCCAGAAGCTCTGCTGCCTCGACAACATGCAGCTCGGGAGAGAAAAAACGAATTAAAGCCCAGTTATGATTTCCCCCAAAAATGTCCTAAATTAGTAGCTACCTGGAAAAATATCATAAATATTGAAAACAATAAATTGACCTTTTATTAATTCACTTACTTTGAAGATAGTTTTACAAATGTTATGGGACAGTAACTCCATTTAAAACCTACATATTGAGTGTGATCTGCGAGGGTAATATAGCACATTCTTGCCGTAGACTATTCTCTGGACTTTCTGCCTATTTTTAATATGAATCTCGAAACATGTTAATAAATAAAAACTGAATAGCCAAGGCCTTACACACGCCATTTAACAACGTAACTAAATGGGTTTAAGTTGCTCTAACATGTTCAGTGCTGGTTCATTCTCAGCATATCCCATATAGGCTACAGATGAACTGATTTTTTATTTAAAATAATGTCTGAGAGATTCTTACCTCCCGGACTTGGTAATAACCATCTCCGTCCCGACTTTATGAAACTGGTCCCAAAGATCCTTGGCTTCCAGTGTAACTTTGGGGTCGTCGTCCACCTCCTCCTCGGGCTCCAGGCTCTTCATGCTACGGAGATGAGCGGCCTGGTGGTGGCTGAGGGCCGGGTGGAGCGCAGCTTCCGCCGCCCCGGAGAGGCCGTGGTCCGTCATGGGCTTGGTGAGAATCCCAGGAGGGAGGCTAAGCGCCGGGAAGAACGAAGGCTGCGCTGCCGCTAGAAAAGCGGACATGGGGAAGTCGGTCGGCCGGTGAGCGTGGAAAGGGTGATAAGCCATTGCAGTCCCCGTGAAAACTGGATCTCTCATCGGTGCATCCACAAAAACCGAAGTGAAATAATGGATAGTTTATTGGTATTTCCCCGCAACCCGGAGCGAGCGTATAGGTCCGCGACTCGCGAGAATTTCTGTAAAGCGGTACAAAACTGCACAGTTAAACAAACAGTGCGTTATCAGGCTGAAGAAAACAGCGAAGAGTTCCTGTGGATGTGATTTTCCTTTGGTTCCTCCGCCAACTCCTTCAGTAAAAGCGGCGCGGTGAAGCCAAAGCCCGGCTGCGCTGTGTGCCTCTCAGAGAAGTAAGCTGTTTCTCTGCTTTAGTCATCCCACACTGACTGGAGAGATGTGGCCCCGTTCACTGCAGATCTGTGACTATCTCACATGTCCTTCCTGCCTCCATCCCCAACACTAATGAACCAAGCCCCTTTGATTGCTGATTTTACGCTTTGTGGACCAATTGTGGGCCCCTATAGGCGTGGTTCTGACAGCTCCGGTCAGACTCTAGAAAAGGAGGGGGGACAAGAAGGTGTCGGAAGCATTAGCAGTAAGAAAACATGTCAACAGAATAAAATATTAACCAATGACAGGAGAGATCGGGAAATCCCACCCCCATTTCCAAGCCAAACACCGGGTCAGTCCTCAGTTGTTGGCCGGTCGAGGCATCACCTCTCTCGGCTTGCGTTTTTACAATGTCGCCTCCGGAGAAAGCAGTTCACAGAGTCACTGTTTTAATGCTCACCTTAACACAGAGGAACAGCAGTTCTCCACTGTCTTTTAGAACAACTCACTACAGTAAATCCACGACGATTCCGGAGAGATTTATCTCATTTCTCGGTCGTTCTCCAAACATTACAGCCATAATTATTCCATGTTATCGGCTGTTTTTTCACGCTCAGGCTGGAATCACTAGCCCAGGCTATAAATGTTAGCTGCTTGCACTGACTTCAGCTTCATTCAGACCCGGCTTCCCCAGGCGAGAGCCGTTTATCTGTGCGTGTTTCCTGATCGAGCTGACGGGAAGGCAGCCGCAGCGCAATAAAGAGACGAGCCTGGAAAAGACAAACCCAGATGCTGCGTGGAGGAAAAGAGGAAACCAGATGAATGATGATGAGTGAATGTTGACAGAAAAATCAAAGAGAAGGAAAAAAGCGGTGAGTGCTCACTTCGATACAAACTCTTCCTCGTTCCAAATAAAGTTTAATAAGTTCAGAATTCAAGTTCTTTATTTATTTATTTATTTATATCCTCGTGTTATTATTATTCCTGTTTGCGGGGATTTGTATTGTCGCAGTGATGAGATGATTTAGTGCGCACAGGGCAGGCGGTGGTAGCGTGTAATCTTCGACAGGTTGTATTTTGTCAAAACCAAGGACAGTGAGTGCGGGACTCCGGGAGCCACGGCCCCCACCCCCCCGCCTCCCTGCCCTCCGCTCTGCTGAGCGCCTTTAAACACCCAGCTCCTGATTAACTTGGACTCAGTTTGAAGAGCCGCTCGGCGCCAGTCGGCCGATGCGCCACAATAAGAACAATCTCTTTTCTCTTTATATTTACCCTCAAGTCGTGCATGTGCGCCCCTGCGGCTCCACTCTCCTGCCTCGCTCATGACTCCATGTCAGATGTGATGTGTGTTTTCTTTTCTTTTTTGGATAAACAGCTGCTATCTCCGGGCAGTGTTGAGAGCCAGGCGTCACTTCGACAAAAACTGAAACAAAAAGTGATAATCCCTCTGAATGAGACTGTCAGAGACAACTGCGCATTTCCTATTAACCCCTGCAATTTAGCGCCTCTGCGGCTTCCGCTGACAGGCAAATACACATACAAATGTGTTGAATAATATTTGAAATCCCTTATAATTAAAACTCAGACCACACGTCGTTCATTAGGCCTACCTGTCGCTACATTAAACAGTAACAATAAAATTAACAGACAAAAGGTGCAAAACCAAAATAATTGTATTTTGTAATTATAGAATATCCTTAATACGCAACTCCAGAAAGTATCAGCCACTGTGTGTCAGATACATCATGCTGTGTGTTTTAGGGGAATGCAGTGGGTGCACATCTCCGCTATGTTGCACACTTGTTGCTCGGCTTCCATCACATTGATGCAGACACACAGAAGGCCAAACAGGAGCAGCCACTGTACCTGCATGAACAGAAACAGTGTGTATAAGACCAGGAAACACATTACATCAAACACCAAGTTTCACAAAGTGGACGCATGTGAAAAAAAATAAGTGTATTTTCACTCCAGCCAGGTGTTGGAAATAAATGCCAGCGAGCATCAACTTCACATGTAAAGTCATCAGGCATGTCCTGCACATGACTCACAGTTTCTGCACAGCTACATTGCGGTGTGTATCTGCAGTAATTGGGCCGGACAGCTGACTTGTTTGGAATGCTGCACCTTCAGATTTATGAAATGACGGAGAGGTAGGAGTGCCGTGGGAGCGGCGGCAGTTTGTCAGGGGTTTGAAGCTGCATGCACGGACTGGGGAAAGAAAAAGATTAGCAACATATGGAGGTGGATAACGGTTTTCTGCCGGAATACTCAACTGGATAATTGTATCAACAATGCTTGTGCAAATTAGTCACCATTTATTTGTTCTGTGCCGTCAACGGTACAGAAATCTCCATTACGCGCGATTTAAAAGTCATTAAGTGGAGGAAGCTCCGGGCTGCTGGTACATCTACATAGAAGGGGCACAGGGCCGGTGGATTAACATATTCTCTGTGTTGAGGATAAATGAAAGCAGACAGTAAATCTGCTCCTCAGACTTGTTCTTTGGGAAGCTGTGTGTGTCCTGTCAGCTGGGGGTGAGGTACAGATCTTGTACTTGAGTAAAAGTAGAGCTAAGTAAGAATACTCTGTTACAAGTCCTGCAAAATGTAACTCAAGTAAAAGGACAGTATTAGCATCAACATATACTTAAAGTACCAAAAGTAGAAGTAGGCTACTCATTATGCAGATTGTCTATATATATAATATATTTTATGATTATAATAATTTATGCATTAAAGTGTTATCAAAGCTGGTAAAATGCAGTTGTAATGACTTTGTATACTGCAGGGTAGCTTGTGCATTTACTCCAGGTGTAACTAAAGGGTAATGTGCATGTTAATTTCATTTAATATTATTAATGACAATCTGCAAAGTAACTAAAGGCATTGCATAAATGTAGTGGAGTAAAAGTAGCCGACACTATTTACCAGTACTTGAGTAAATGTATACGTATAGTTACTTTACACCACTGGATTAGGATCACTTTGAACGGAGAATAAATTGCAAAAGTAATACTAGTTTAAATTATGCATTGATTTACTTTTTTAATTGTTGTAGCCTATACCCGGAAATAGTCAAAACAAGCAGGTTTGGATGTTTATATTTGAGAGTTGTCAGTCACCTTTTCTCTGGAGTTGTGAATTAAATGCTGGCATGACGCGTTTCATACAGTAGGAAGTTGACTAAGGGTTTTCTATGTACTTGATCCGTCCGCTAAATACAATACACTCCAGCTGCAGATGTGAACATGTGCTAAAAAGCGTCTTCCGTAGCCTACCGGTGATTCGGCCCACATGCCAGCGATCCCCGGCCAAAGACTGCTCTAATTACAACATAACGGGACAGTTTTGCGCCATATTGGCCCATAATCGAGTATTGTTATTTTCTTCCTCTCCTCGACATTGTTCCTTTCTTCCTTTTTATCTCTCCATCTTCTCCTCCCATCTCCCTGCATCATCTCTCCGGCTATATTTAGCGGCTAGACTGAGGCCTTGGCGCCAGACCGTTTAAGACCTGTCAAAGTCCCTCATATTTCCCCTTGTCACATGGAAACCCGGCGACCAGCGGCCCTCTCCTCCTCCCTCTCTCCCTCTCTCCCTCTCTCCCTCCCTCCCTCCTTTTCTTCTCCTTCTCCTTCTCCTCCCTCATCCCCATCGTACATCTACCAGCAGCCCTCCTCCTCCTCTTCCTCCCCTTCATCTCCTCCACTTCCTCCTCTCCAGTACACTCTGCTAAACGAAACATATCAGTTCTCACTTGTAGGAAAAGCGGTATGTTCCCCCCACACACACACACGCACACACACACACACGCTCAACAATACACTATGGGAGAAGCTTTTTGGGAATACCTGATGCACCCCAGCTCTTCCATAAAACAAACATTTTTACTGGACATGACTTCATGACAAACTTAATCACATCCAATCATATCATTGCTGCCCTAAAGCAGATTTTACAGGAGTATCATGAAGTGCAGTTACAGTGTTGTTTGGAGGCTGTGGGGGCCAGGTGGGGGCGCTATAGGGACCCTGGGGAGCCACAGGAGAGTGACACTGTGTCACACCCAAAGGCGCACATCAGCCCAGACTTTGATACTTCAGAAACACACACACATGCACACGCACGCACGCACGCGCACACACACACACACACACACACACACACACACACACACACACGCACACACACACACACACACACACACACACACACACACACACACACACACACACACACACACACACACACACACACACACACACACAGAGGTTTAGTCCTTTACAAAAAACACATAGCTTTGATTTATGCTCATCTCTTTACATTATAATAATTTCTACATGTCTGATTTCAGTTATTCTAAATGTGGTCTAATAATGCCGTAGGTTATTGTACTAAGGAGACTCCCTATCACTTCCCTATCAGTATGTCCAATCAAAGGTCTATAAATTCATGACGCACTGCAGAAATGCGCGCACCCACGTGGTGTGTTTACCCAGTTATAAACACATCACTGGGTGTGACGCGTGCTTCCCAATATATCACAATGACATTACCTCCTGTCATTACTGTCTTAATGTTCCGTAATAAAACAACATCTCTGTAGTCGGTGGCTGGTTGAAGGTGAGGCCCCACAGTGCCGATAGGGCCCCTGCATCCACAGAATGACTTTGTATTTTATTTCAACTTTAGAGATATAAAAGTAGGGCTATTATTTTGCGTTTGTGTATGTGGATCAACATGTAAAAAAAGAAGGGGGCATTTGATCCCATGGAAACATCTTAAAATCACATAAATATATGTTATAAATGCTGGGTCCCCGAAACTGAGAAACTGTCGCTGAGAATAACCTTTAATCCTTCCAAAACAAAACAAAAAATCCACCAACACGTTAAACATCTATTTCATACTTGCTGATTTTTAAAAACAGATAGTTTGATTTTTTTTTATCCAAGCACCTCTCGGTATACAACCTCATTTATACAACTATTTTTTTTTACGGATTCGCGGAAATGCTTTTATTCTGAATATAGTTTATTTAATGTAATCAAACTAACCCTTAAAAAATCAAATGATTAAATCGCATTTCTCTGTAACAATATGTATATCCATGTAAGTTTGATGTAACACTTTGAAGTATAGACCAGCTTGTAACGGTGCCAAGCAAATAAAGAATAATTTCACTTCCTGTTTGTTTTCCGTTCAGAAGAAGCGTATTCTTAATCAGGAAACGTTTGAACATCGGCTTGTTAATATTATCCATTACTTTTAAAGTTCGTTGAGGCTGGTTTTTTCAAACCAGCATAATAATATGTTGTGTGTTTGCAGATGTGTTGACAGCGAGGAGAAATTGAATTAGCAGCTGCAGCACCGGGAACATTGGATCTTATTAGGAGCGCAGCAGAGGAGCAGCTACCTGCAGGTGAGACACACACACAAGTTACAACACACACACAACACACAACACACACGCACACGCCCACACGCACACGCACACGCACACACACACACACACGCACACACACACACGCGCACACACACACACACACACACACACACACACACCACACACACACACACACACAACCTCATTAAAAAAAACAAGAAAGAGTACAAGTCTTACTTTCGATTCAACAGTGAGTTAACCTTATTTGGAAGGATATAAAAACCTAAATCTACTCAAGTTTCGAATTATGTTGCCATTAAAGATGATAACAACATCTTGGATTACATTTTCTGTAATTATTCACAGCTTCAAGACACAATAAAAAACCGATAAAACATCTGCAGATGTGTTATATTAATGTCATATAATGCCGCAGTAAGTGAGTTGAATGATGAGTCAGACTGCATCTCATGCAAAGAACCTCGGCCCCCTTAAAAAATTAGACTGTCAAATATCCTCTATCAGATTTGGGTGCAGACTATTAATTAATTTGGGCTTAATCAAATGAAAGGGAGCAAATATTGTAAATGGAGTGTGGGTATGTGGATCCCAGCTTTCTCTTCTGTTCAGGTATATTGAAAGGTAAATGTATTTGTAAATCATGCAAACGTTCAACATCACAGAACCTGAACTCTTATTTCTTTGTTTCCTGCAGGATAAATATGTTTGATAAAAGGGAAGCTGATCCAGAAAAATTATGCTCAAGAAACTGATTCAAATCTTATCTTCTTCCGATCCAGCAGCAACACTGATCTCAGATCAGGGAGAACCTGGACTGTACAGGTCTGAACACACTGATGGTGAGTTTAACAATGCTGTCCCTGGGTCAGTGGCTCCCAACATATTGTTAAAGGAACTACTGGAAAGGGATTTCATACTTTTAGATTTTAAATGTTTACAAAATGTACAAATCATTAAAATAGTTAACTCTTCTTATACATGTATTTATCTGCATGTTATTCAATGACATGGACCTGAAATGTATTTCTTTAACTCAGAATAAACTTAGAAAAACGCGTAATAACGCCTTCCTCTCTTACAAGTCAGCATACAGCATTCTGATCATTTAAAGAGACTCATTTTGATGAACTGTATCTGAGGTCTATGAGATGAAAACCCTTTTGTAAATGATACAATGATACATTGCCTATATGGTCAAATTGCCAACTATTCTTAAAATTGGATCAAACTAAGATGATAACATGATTTCTGATAGCTCGCCTCTAACAGGATTTTAATGTTCACATCTAAATAGCAAACAAATCAATAGTCACAGGGTCGACTTTGGCATATATGGTAGAATTCTTTTTATTAACTTACGTTTTTGACATAAAGGACCACAGCCCAGTGTCACCTGTCTCAACCCAATTTTTATCTGTAAAAAACTAATTGCTACAAGTGATGTTCCTGCTGATCTGCATTTGTATTTACTTTAGTGAGAGTGGAAACAGGAGCGGTCACATTGTGAACGAGGGCCATGAGATCTAAAAGTTTGGATAAGATTAGCAAGCGGCACAATTTTATGCATCAGCTTCAAATGTTGGCGCTTGCTTGAAAAACAACAAGTGAGTGTTTTCCCTTAGGTCCCAAAGCACTGGGAGATATTTCTGCTCGTTGCTTTTGATAAACGAAGCAAGTGTAAAGGGTTTTCTACCTAGTAAAGCCTCTAAATTAGAAACAATATAGCAAGGCTATAACAATTTGAAACTAAAGATTATAAACAAAAGTTTGCGGTAATATTATATTAAGTTAATGATAAAAACTTAAAACCCAATGTTTATTATAATACAAGTACCAGACAGACATGACATAGCTAAAGCTAAACTGTAAACAGAGCCCTAACGCTCAGTAGATGCATGTGAATAGAGACTTCCCTATACAAACATAATCCATTAACATTGGCATCACATCATTCATTATTTGAACCCTTTTTTTAAACGGGTATTTAATATGCTTGGAAGCATATATAACATTTAAAGTTATTTCAAGACAGGTGCTACAGTATATTTGAAATGAATTACTATTATTTATTTAGGGAATGATGGTTGAAAAGATTATTATTTTAGTTTCACTTGCATCCTTGATTTTTAATTACATGAGATACTTTTGTTGTGTTCATGCACTTGGAGTGTGCATAATGTGTTTGACTGCTTGTGTGTGGACCCCAGGAAGAATGGCCAAAACTAATGCTAATGCTAATGGGGTTCCACCAAACACATCCCAGAGTAAGCAATAAGTGTTAGCATGCTTTGTCCCAGTCAGATATGAGAGTTTGTTCCAGTTAAAAAGTCTTACCTGTGGATCAGTTCTTGCTTACCAAGCTAATGCTAATGTTTGTAGGGTTAGGGTTAGGGTTCATTCAGCAGAAGAGTTGTGACTGCTGGCAAGCCTACAGTTTTCTGCCATGTTACTGAAAGTTACCAAGTTTGGACTCAACATAGGTTTGGACGCAGGATGTTGGATTGGAGACTTTAAAATTCGCTCCATTAACTCTTCAGAAAATGGACTCTCTTATCCAAATGGTCTTGAATCAGTGAGTAAGGATTTAATGTAACGCTCCATGACTCTGGCAGGACATGGCTTTCTGAGTTACTGCTAGACTTCACTATAAGGTTCACTATTTGAGCATTTCTTCTCAAAATCAATACTGTATGTCTTTGCCTATGTCTGCTTGTTCAAAATATCCAAATATAAACATTCATTTTAAACTTCCATATGTACGTTTTCAGGCTTTTAGTGCGTTTTTAAATGCGATATTGTTATTTATCACCAATAGGATATCCCCAGCATTTATAATGTGTAATATATTGTGAGTATTTAAACCTTGTAAAATGTTTTGTTGGAAACAAATAAAAAGCTTCAAGGTGAAACTGTGGTTTTCTCTTGTTCTTGTTGCATAACGCTGAGCTTCCCTCTGGACCAAGTGGCGGAGCACATCCTGCCAGCTGGAACTTATTTCGACATTATTCATAAGGGAGTTTGCGTACAAACATGAAATGGGTTCAGATCTTCATTAAATCAGTTGTTTTAGGTTCTGTGCAACTATTACTTGTATTTGTAAACAGGTTAAAGATATCATGTGTTTAGTTATTAAATGTTTTAGGCATTTAAGTTGTTTCATTTAGTTTTTCTGTTTCTTTTTAAGTTTGGCATTTATCTACTGTCGCTTGGCAAGGACCCTTTTTCATTTTATGGTTAGTAGCCTATGAACACATCGATGGGAGGAAATAAAGCATACAAGGAAGAATTCACCGCTAATTTAATTCCATTTGAAATGACTTGTTCTTTTATCCCTGAGTTTGGGCTGTTCTTTCCTGATTAGCAAAGATACTAACATGGCCTCTTGTTTCTTCTCTCAGAACAAAGAGCCAGTCGCCCATAAAAAGATCCTTTAACAGCACTTTACTGCCTGTAAAGAAATATGGTACTAATTACAGGGTTACTATGTGCTGATGGTCACCGCCGAGGTAGAAATCTGAACGGCACAATTAGAAGCAATCAGACGGAGAAAAAAAAAAAGACAGACAGTTCCATTTCCTTGAGTTTTATTATGCTTTTTCTTGCATGAATGCTGGGAAACAAAGTAAGTATTTGACATATCGTCAACAACAAGCATGAATTAAAACAAGTAGATGCATGCCAACATGACATGCAGCCGCCTCACAACACTCACTGACATGTGATTGTAAACTATTATTTAATATATTTTAAAATTGGACTGTAAATACTTTTCATATCTGCTCAGGACAAACTCATTTTTATAAAGTCATTTCTGATTATCAAATCTATGGGCGAAGCTAAAACATTTAATGAAAATACACTTTCTTAGCGATCTTTATCTATAAGCAAGAAAATATTTTGGTCAAAAGTTGCTAATGTACAAAATACAGCATGACGTTTAAACTGCTCAATTAAAATGTGGAAAGGCTGAATGATGTCAAAAAGATATCTCAACACTGTAAATATCTAAATGACTTCAGAAATGTAGTAACAGTGTCATCTAATTACTGCATCTTTTGTCAAATGTGATTTCATGATAATCAAAGGCCTGAGAGGAAAACAAATGTAATCAGCAACATGTAGTGAGTGGCCATGAGAGGAGCGGCAGCAGAGAGGAGAGGAGCTGCTACACGTCACTGCCTGGAATAAACACTCCTCCTCTGCCGGCGGCGCAGCCTTTCTCATGGCTCCTTCAGACAATAGGCACACCGTAAAACTTCAAACACACGAAGAATGACGAGGAAACATCAGCTGCACAAACACAGGACGGCTCCTGATGGTTAGATTAAACTGCTCAGTTAAAAATAAAGGAAAATCCTCCCTGAACACAGATGCCACTTAATACTCTGAGATGAAAGCACATTGTAAATTGGCACTTTCAATTTTCCTGCACTTTAGATTAGCTCCCGAACGATGGCCGTTAAGCTTCAAATAAGTTTTCAAGTGTGTATAATACATTAATGTCAGTGTTTTCGCCAAGACATGAACATTTTGAATACATCTTCAAATGTAAGATGAATGGAAGTATGTACAAACTACAGAAGCAATGGCAGCCAACCCAATCATTAAAGAACTGCATTTAACTAATGTGTGGCGAACTGTATGAGAAGAACACACTTTACTGAGAAACACACGTCGTTTTGGTTTCTGCACTCAGTGTGATGCTGTGTGGAGGGACAGGGGGGGGAGGCAGGCAGGTGGGGGGGACGGTGGTGCTTCTTCCCGAGGGAGAGGTGGGACTCTTAGGGGAAGTTGGTGGGGAAGAGGCTGAGCGGCTGGCCCTCGTTGGTCGGCAGAGGGGAACGGTAGCCCTCGAAGTTGCGGGGGATGCTGCCGCTGGTGGAGCCCGAGCTGTTACTGAGGGTCTCGATGCTGCCCTCTCTCTGCAGCTCTGCAGGGGGAGAGAGAGCGAGGAGAGAGGAGAGAGAGAGAGGGTGGAGTCGGAGACATCAGGTGAGATGAACTAATCTGAAAACATGATGGTCAAAGTCCAAATGCACAATTTGTCTCCTGACATATGCCCTCAGTGTAAGGGCTGGGTAACAAACATAATATCCTATTATATATACATCATATTTCAGGAAAAAATGTAATGTGTCAGTAGCATCAAATATAAAAAAACCAGATGATAATATTAGTTTATTCTGTGCCATGAAACCGATCTGATCGGTTGCTACTACAAGTACTGACATTCTGTATGTTCTCAGTATAAGGGCAGGGTAGCAAACCTAAATATTACTTCCAATATTTAAAACCATGAACATTGGCGGGCCTTATTTGAATATTCCATGTACACTTAGCAGATATGAAATGGTGTTGGATGGAATAAGAACATTTCTAAGTTGTCTTGAAAATGAGAACATCTGTTTACTCTGTAAAATCTATCCAATCTGTTGCCACTATGAGTTGCATTAATAACTGCTGACTCAGCAAGAAGTTACTTTTAATCGCACTATCCTAAAGATGTTAGATCATTAATGATGTTTCCTTTTGTATTCATATTCTGTGTGCAATCAACAGATTGGAGATGGTGTTGGTCTGGATAATACAAATGTTTTGTTGACCTGTGAATACTATGTGAGAATGAGCTTATTTCTAATGGCACTTTCAATGAGGGATATCTTTGGCATAATGTGGGATTAACACATGTCATAGTGGACATTAAGCGTTATTCTGTTATTCCAACATTCTCTGCTCAACATCCCCTTAACTCTTCTTCCTGGTACTCTTCATCACCGGTGGACCGACCCATTAGGTACCTATTACTTTTATAACATGCTGTAAACCATCTTATTGATATACTGTATATTCACAAGATGACGTGCATGCCATTTATCTGACGCTTTAACCCAAAGTGATTTACATACAATGAATGTAAACATGCCTGGCCTGGAACCCTTTCACATGTTGACTGCAGGGGACGGGGATCAAACCACCGACACTCTGATTGGTAGACCCAATTACCCCCTGAGCAACAGTATTAGGACTGTAACGCATGTATTGTGTACAAACCCATTTTTTTATTTGCTTGTGAAATAATATTTCGCAATGTCTACTTTTACAATTTATAAATGTTATTACTGGCTGCTAGGCAACTAATTTATGAATGTTCATTAACTTGAAATGCTTTTATACCTTGTTTTACTATCTTGTGCTATATTCATATGATAGTCTACTCATTTGATTTGCCTTTTATCCGAGCTATACCTTTGCTGCGACAATGTGAATTACTGCGCTGTGGGTTGAATAAAGGGTTTTGGATTCTTCCTGTTTTGAACATGTCTCCTGTCGGCTTGTTAGACGTCTACATGTGTTGACTTCTGAAAGCTGAGTGATGTCAGCTCCTCTAAGAGAATGTGTCTTATGGTTACACATCACATAGAGACATACTTCCAGCTGAATGTGCATCACACACTCACACATTTCTAGAGTTTAATGCCACTGAGAAATTCCAATTAGCATTTAGCAAAAGAATTGGGAGTGGGGATCTTGTCACGTTTCAAGATCTTTGCTCGTATATTTAAGATAGTGAGTTTAAATAACATATAAATGCTTTTTGGCTGATACAAATGACAAAAAACTGCAATACAATTAAAACCAGTGTGAATACTGAACAGAAATCTAAAATCATGAAAGCAGACGTGCTCACTGTAAGTAAGTATCTTTCTTGTATCAGTTCAAAACGGTTTCCACTGCTGGAGTTTTTACTGTGCCAGAGAATCATGCTATGAATTCTTTCTGCTGTTTTATGTGACGGTGAACTGCACACTGCTGTCTGTCAAAAACTAACGGCAGAACAAATCAGTGACCTTGAGATGAACAGGAGCTCTAATTAGCTTAAGAGTCTTTTCAAATTCACAAAGTGTACCGACATAAAACCACAGCGTGTGTTTTGATACGTCCTGCAGATGTTCAGATGACGAGCCAACTCGGATACTGTCTCCGTGGAGCGGGGCATGCAGGAAGTGGGAGCTTCTTACTTTAGCCCAGGAAACCCTAATACAAACCACACAGTTATTATCCAGCTAACACGCAATGTGCCACGCTGCGGTGTTATCCCAGCCCGCTGCCAAACTACCCACCCCCCCCCCCCCCCGTCCCGTCCCCTCCCACTTTAATTTCCCAGCACTACACAGGGCAGATATGCTGCAGTAATCCCAGGCAGGGGTGAGGACTGCTGCTTCACACTGCTCTGGGCTCAGATAATGTGTTTATTTACAAGGCCACTTGCACTGGTACTTTATTTGATGAGATTGCTAACAGGTTGCTAGCTAATCTTTTGACCAGAAAATCCTTTTATAACAAGATAAGAGAGCATTTACACTTTGACTCTACTGCTATCATATGTGAGGGGTGACTCGGGCACATGGGGCAAAAAGGTGTCGACCAATAGCAGGGTCATGGTTCGATTCCCATACCGGCAGACAACATGTCGAAGTGTCCTTGGGCAAAATACTTGCTCCCAAAGGCCTTTCTACAGTACTTAAATGTATGTAGTCACTAGGGAAAAAGGTCAGCTAAATAACATGTAACAATAATAATAATCAGAAAATAAATTGTTTAATGCGTCACGATTCAAATCTCTCTACGACTCATATGTCTCAAGTGAAACCCAGGATCATCCTTTTGTTACAACAAACAACAAAAGAGCAACTATTATAATAGTGTCTGAAATCATATATCATCTTCATATGTCCTGACATATAACTAGAATCTACTGAACGAAAAACATGCACTTTAAAACACAGTTATTGTACAAGATTCCTGAGTATAACAGCATTCCCGCAGTGCCATGGTCTACTCGTCAGAATATGGGTCATCTGTAGTGATATCACTTTTCCAGCCACGGCTCCTTGCGAGCAGAGACAAGTGCTGGAGCCACTGAGACGGAGCCTCACCTCTCAGCCCTGCACCGCTAACTCCTTGTCTAAATGCCAATGTGACACCTAAGGGTCCTTCAGAAGGACCCACGGGACCTCAAGGGAAAATGCTTCAATGCTTCGTTTTACCCACAAGTAACTTTGTTTTATTCTTCCCATTCTTACATTACAGCTTCCTCGCTTCCTACCACACTGACTGTAACTGCCAGACACTTGCCCTCCCAGCTAGCCCTTTTGCCAACCCCATAGATCTGCACTGTTGCTGTGTTATTGTAGGCGCTATAAGCTGCTGAACACCCCAGTAAAGCCCTAAAGGCCTTTTCTAGTGCTGCCTAATCCTCCTCATTGTGTGACGCCCACCAGCTATTCAACAAGTCTTAACCTCTCACGCCCCCGACACAATCCCCCAGCACTCTAATGTTGGGGATCTCTGGGGCTGATGTCACTGGGTAAAGTAATATGGTTATTTACAAGGTGGTTTTGTCCGACGTGATATGTAGATAATGCTGCTCTGGAGGGAAGCCAATGAAGAAATGGAAACTACTGTTGGGTTTGTCACATGTGGGCTTTTAATGGATGGCGGATCTGAGCTGAATGATAAATATTTTGAGCTAATATGTAGTGGTTGACCTTTTTAAATGTTGACAATTTAGTGTTTTTGAAAATTGAAAGTTGATAGCAGCTTCCAAATGTGACTATTCAGATAACGTATGCTTTTGAGACAATGCTATTTCTGAGTTTTTTGCTTTTTGTCAAGGAAAACAACAATGGCCTAATCTTGGAAGTCATTCTGTTGTTGGTTTTGACTCTGTACGCTCGCTGGGACGAGAGCTGTGTTCTGGGGAAACACCAGTGGCCAGACTTCAAAAGAAAGTGCAAGTCAACCTTAGATACAGAGTTGAAAAAGCTATCAGTAAAACAGCACCGGATGCCACAGCTGGAGATAACAGCGGAGGTTTTTCAGACTCGAGTCGACTGGAGGAAGGGGGGCTGGTTCTTGGCAGTGTTGGACAAGGAGGACATTTAAGCTGTTTTTGGAGACACGTCTTTGCACAATCCGACAGAGACACAAATAACAACCCAGAGGCAAGTTAATACCTCATCAGCCAATCGGACATACAGAGGAAATGATCAGGAACGGGGTAGTCTGCACCCTCGGCTGTGAACAGGCCTTAATCCTCTTATACTCTCACACAAACACACACCAGCATACACACTTTCAATTTCATACAAACACGAAGGCTAAATCTAGCATGAAATGCAAAGTACAAGAAATAGTTGTAAAAAAAAACTTGCAACATGGAACACACTGTCACATTATGATTTGATTTCCAAACATACTCCTAATATTGAAGGGAAATTCAATTTCTATCACTTTCACAATTCCCTTTTACAACATTTAGTTGCTTAAATGGATTATTCCTATGAGATTGTTTAATAACTAACATACTAAAGAAAGATCCTGTAACATGATAACTATAAATAATATTTTTGGGCAAATTATTAATTCAAAATGTTTTTTTTTGCCTTTGGAATTCTTACGATCCCACCCAATCCTAAGCCCAACCTAGTCCAATATGGTCTAATAATTGACAAACTATCCAATTAAGAAAGAATATAATAATCTTTACATTTCAGCTAGCAGTTTGTTTGGGAGGCGGGCTTTCGTTTTGATAAAGGTTATAGTTAGGGCCGGATCAGGCTGGCCATGAACATTCTCCAAGATTCTAATTTTACATACGTTCACATCGTTTATCGTCATTTGGATTGCCTTTGTATAATTGTTTAATGTTTTTATGTGTCCTTCATGTTTTGTAAATCTTTTCTTTTTTTTAATATAATTTTTGTTTCATTATTACCTTGAAATCACAGGTTTAAAAACCCCCACACTTTACCACCTGTTATCTTCACCTGACATTTTGACTAAAGTTCCATCATTTATGTGACAAATGAGTTCTTTCCATACAAACTAAGCTGAGTCAGTCCACTGGGGATGACCATGTATTGTATGTATGCCGTAAACTTCAACTTAGGTTAATATGCTTTAACCTAACCCTCAACCAACACCATCACATTTGAAAAAAATCTGTGAGGAAATTTGCCTCCTATAAGGGCAGATTCACACACACACACACACACACACACACACACACACACACACACACACACACACACACACACACACACACACACACACACACACACACACACACACACACACACACACACACACACACACACACACACACACACACACACACACACACACACACACACAGGATCAAAGAGAATAAAAGGAGCTCTTAATCAGGGGAGGGTCTGCCAGTCCAGTTCCATCCATCCGTCCATCTCTCTGTCCCTCTCTTCCCCTGAGAGGCTGGGATGGGGGCAGTAACCCATAGCGATACTTATCCCAGCTGATTGTTTTTGTGTTTTAACTTTAATCTCACCGTTGGCCCCAGCTGGCTCTGATTAGTGCTCTCACGTCACATTCCAACCCCCAACAGTCTCATACACACTCTTACACTTACACAGAAGTGCATACACTCACTTGCCAATGTGAAAGTGTGGGTTCCTTCTGGCAGGTAACAGTAGTTCTTAGGTCACCCAAGACACTGAGGTAGGTTAAGTCAATGCTATCATGTTGAAGATTATGACATTCAATTGTCATTTTTTTTACCAGACATTTATTGGGAGAGTTCCCGGTGTTGTGTGTGAACAGCAGGAACTTCCCTTTATCCTGCCCTGGATTGGCCCCCTCTCTGACCTTCTACCATAATACTTTTTGATCACATATCTTATAACATTTCAATCTTAGGCATCTTTTTTATGAATGATATTGAAAGTGCAGAGTGACATGGGTTTGTTTCCTTAAGTGGTGATGGTTTTCACTCAGCTATGACATACCTGTTGAAATAATGTTCAAACTTGAGAGATGATGTTTGCACTTTCCCATTGACTAACTTCTATTCCTCTCATCCAGGAGAATTACACATTTCCGAAATGATATGTCCAATGTCATGACTTAAGTGTCTCTACGGATGATTTGACTATGTTTGTGGACACTTATTATCATAAACAAATAGTACCTTCTGTATTTACATGTGCTTTTCAACTGCTGCCTTTTCCCCGGATGTTGCCAATCTTAGCTCCCAGGGAGGCAGAACACGAGGAAATCACGACAGAGTTCTACCTCAGCGGGAGCTAATGATAAACTGAATTGGTATTCTGGGAATAAACTGCAAGAACCAATTCTCAAATGTCTTTTCTAAAAGGCTAGAGCATTCACCACCACCAACAATGTCACTTAACTGGTTTTCACCAATGTCCATAAAGCAATAGCACATGCCTACTATAACTTACTCAAAGATACTGCACCAATCATTTATGTAAAATTCCATTAATACTGTCGATGTGTTACACATGAAAGCATGTCGGCATGCTACGTGAGCCCTTGCTCTGCACAATCCTTAGAAAGCCGGCCAGTTGAACGAATGAGTCCACATTAGTGGGAAAGCTCATTAACATCTACCGGAGATCATCCTGATGGACTGTGAAAAGCCTGGCTTAACACACCCTCCTGTGTAAAGGACAGCACACTATAATGCGGCTGGAGACACACACACCACATACATTACATCAGGAGAGATACAAGAGTTTAAATGGAGCCCTAGCTGGATGGTGAAAGCGCTTTCCTTTTAATGCACTGCTCAAACACTCTGGACTTGCTGGGATCAAGCTCAATAAAAAACTCATTTGAATTTGTTTTGCAAGCCAACAGCAAACATCACGACGAAATGCACTGGTGTTAAGTTTGGATTATCAGAACAAGACATCCTTTCTAAGACTCACAGTAAGGAAATGTGCACACCTAGAAAAAACAAAACCTCACATTCATTCAAGTGTTTGAAGTAGTCCTCAGATCCTTTACTTAAGTGAAAGTACAAGTACTACGGTCTTAAAATACTCCACTACAAGTACAAGTCCTGATTTCAAAGTTTTACTCAAGTAAAAGTATACAAGTTTTGGCTTCAAACTGAATTCAAAGTACAAATGGTAAAAATACTTATTCTGCACAATGGCCCATTTCATAATACTATGCATAATAATAAGTATAGAAGAATTAAAAGCTAAATGTACTTCAAGTATCAAAATTAAGTATGAGTGTTAAAATAATTGTAGTGGAGTCAAAAATATGACATTTGCCTCTGAAATATAGCAGAATAGAAGTATAAAGTAGCATCAAATGGAAATACTCAAGTAAAGTAGTAGTAGCTCAAAATAATATTTAAGTCCAGTACTTAAATAAATGTTTTTTCATAATAAAAGTTTTACACATCTTCAAAAACACAGCCAGCTCACATTCTGTCAAATCCACAGAGAATGCCGGCCTCTTGCTTGAACTCCACGGGGCAAACCACAGCGAGCAGCGAGCCCCATTCATCATGACACTCAACAGGTTGCGTGATTAAGAAACAAATGAAAAAGAAGAAAGTGATTCATGGAGCTAATTCAGGCCCTTGAGCAGGGACTTTCTCTGCGTCTTCTCTGACCGTATATTCTGAGCAACACCCGCTCTGAATACACAGCTGACCACAACTTTCCCAGCGGCTGCTCATTAGAGTGTGCTATAAGGGGTGCCAACATCAGGCCGGGACACTCCTGACACTCTATGTGGGCCGCTTTGAATTAGGCCTCTAATGAAAACCTAGTGCTGACCCAGGATTTGACTGGCTATTTACCCAAAGCAGACTGACGGCCGCCTCACCACTGGACACTGTATGGAAGTGCTTTTATAGGCAGGCTGCTGGTCCTGAGCCAAAAGAGAGCAACAGCAGTCTGAGACTGGGCGATCGAATGAGTAACAAAAACAGAAAATATGGAAAATAATGTATTGACTCTTTTCAAATTTGTATTTGTCAGCAAAAAAACACATACTGTACCATTAAATAGAAACAAGTCAGATTTGATCATATAAGGATGTTCTGAACAGTTAAATTAAACTTGAGATTTATTTATTAATTATAAGGCCTACCGTTAAAGACATGTTTATGATACTTACACTTTTTTTTCAGCAGGATATTAAGGCAACTTTTATAATAGTTTAAGCATAAATGAAATTGACAGAAATAAAAAGTAGTGTTCAGATCAAACTTTTACAATGATGCATGTCAATACATCTGAGACTCAAGGTCCACCTGTTCTGGATGAAACATTATGTACATACTGGTAGCTAATCAAAACGAAACATTTGACTAACTACATGAGGATGCTTCCATACAGGTCACTGGGCCCAGTGAATGCTTTTAAAATAATGATATGAATCACATGCTATGGCTTTTACAGTCACCAAATCTCAACCAAACTGTGTCGCACAAAAATGGGAGATTCTGGATTGTAATCATCATAACTGAAATACCAAATGACGGAATATCTTTTGGTATTTATCCCTCCAGTAGAGCAAAGAGACTTGGAAAGAGAATGCCAAGAAACAATGAAGACCCTTAGTAAGACTTTCTATGTTGGATTTCCAAGAAGAAGCTACCTCCGTATCTCAGTTGATGCAAGGCGGGGTTAGCGGAAACTCAATCTCTTTTCTTTATGTATCAAAAAAGTGCTTGAGGCTCACACACACACTTCAAAAAAGACTGTAAGCACATTCAAGAAGTTTTACATGTGTATGCACTTTACGAGCAAACTGCCTATGGTAGAAAACAAATCACACTGAAGACTATTGAACACACAAGCACACAAATACATATGCACACTCCCACACATAAGGTTTGATGTCCTTTGACAAGCATCTTAGGAGACCCCTGTCAATGGTTTTGGACAGGAGGGCTGGTCTCAGCTGAAAGAGGCTGCTGGTGTAAGTGTCCGCTGAGGAAACTGATGGACAGTACAGTGTCAGGAAACTGTCGCTCATCATCACATCATGTAGCTGACCCACCCTACAACTACGCCAAGGTGGGGGCAAGATAAAGCTGCTGCTTAACAGTGTGTGTGTGTGTGTGTGTGTGTGTGTGTGTGTGTGTGTGTGTGTGTGTGTGTGTGTGTGTGTGTGTGTGTGTGTGTGTGTGTGTGTGTGTGTGTGTGTGTGTGTGTGTGTGTGTGTGTGAGAAAGAGAGGGGGAAAGTGCGTCACACTTTGAACACATGGTTTAGAGATAAATATGGAAACCTACCTTTAGATGTGCTTTGACTGAAAATAAAGCGTTATTCTTAATGTAAGACACTTTGCCTATTTCTTCCCTCCTTGTGTATATATTTTTTTGTTTCTGTCTTGGCTACCAAACTTATGATCCTTATCCAGTTATATGCCATATATTCATGCTTTTTGTAAAAGTTATTGTCCAAAACTGTTGGAACAATGATCTCTCTTTATGTTAAAGATTCATTGTGATGTTGGACCAATAAGGAAAGGAGTAAAGTATTAAACAGGAAATAAGCAGCGGTAATCTGTGTGAATGTATGATGTTGTGTCACCTGAATGAATTGATACATGAAGCCTTGGAATACCATCAAATGTTACAACATATTGTGCGCTGTGAATGAAGTGCATGCGTTTTGACTGGGTAGTGTTGTCTCTAATCGCACATGGCTGTGCCCTAACCAAGAGTGATGTTGCTGATGTTAGCCAACGATCGTTCGCCGTACCAAATCATTGTAGGCTTTTCAATTAACCCTATTTGTGGCCTATTATTGACACCGGTCAAGTTGTACATTCCTACAAATTTACAAAAACCCCAAATGTGTAACTGTATTTGTAGTGCTGAGCAGCCATAATCGGGGCTTCCAGCAAATGTACAGAAGTATGCTATTTTTGAGACAGCAATTGTCTTAATGCAGGTAACGCTACTGTCCTATTTTCCTGAGGCAATACACTTTAGTGTTTCTTCCCCAATTTCACATCCCAGCTTCTGAACTGGACTTTATCTGCTAAAAACCTCAAATGGTACAATTTCAATGGTGTGTGTTAAACTGAAGGCCAGGAGGCTTTCTGACCCTAACCATGATGTTGATGTACCTACCTAATATTGCATGATTCTTTTCACGCAAAGTAGTCATACTGAAATCAAACCCGCACATATACTCACAAACACCCACATATCAGGTTCTCTGCGATGCTTTTCTCAGAGCATGTGTGAAATTGGAACAACGGTAAATGAAAGCAAACTTGTGTAAAACTACAGAGCTGGTAAGAGGAAAAACAAGGCTCCATTAGGCACAACACCAATGTACCATAGGTACTTGTGTACAGGTTAACCCTGAGAGACACACCAACACATACTGCACACACACAGACACACTATCAGGGAAGCAGTCAGCAGAGGGTCAAAGGGACAAAGTTCATGGCATGTATAAAGGGGGTTTGATCGTTGATTTCCTTTAACTGCTGTCATGTGAAGCACACATCATTTCTTTGAATAGTTTAGATTCGGTTCAAGATAGCAGAGGTCCGAATGTTTACATTAGAAAACAACAGAAGATGAGAATAACCTGATGCACAGCCAATCAGCCAAAGAAACACCGATTGATTTCAAAACTGACCAACCCACCAAATGCTTCTAAGTTTGAATTGCTGTGAGTGGTTCCATAGAGATATTAAAAGACCAATTCTGATCTGTGCCATTACAGATTCTGGATTAGTGACACAAACAAAATGAAGGACATTTCCTGCATAAGGGCGATGTTTGTTTTCAGCGATAGAAGAAAGTCAAGCAGTGGGAGGAAGGGGTCCCATTCCTAATTAACAGCCAGGACCCTCTGTAAACCTAATTCGAAACGGATGTTCAAATGTTATATACTTATTTTTCGAGCATATATCATTTGTAATTGTGTGATGTTGTCTTATAGTTACTTAGATATGAGTATATCTACATTTAGGTGCACAATAATTCAACCTGCATAAATGCAAGATGTCCAAATTGTAATTAGATATTATGCATAGTTAGGATAATGAAGGCTATGAAGGGCAATTTCACTATATCATTGAAATTACATTTGATACATATATTCCTTTACTTTTACTGATATATATGAGATGTATTTCCGCTCACACTACAATGAGAGCTTAGATAAATGATTATATGGGTGGTGGTGGCGAAGTCGATAGGGACTTGGCTTGGCAACTGGAAGGTCACCAGTTCGAGTCCCGACAAGACCAAGTGCTACCGAGGTGTCCCTGAGCAAGGCACCGTTCCCTACACTGCCGTCCACGGCAGCACACTGCTCCTAACACTAGGATGGGTCAAATGCAGAGGAACAATTTCGTTACATAGTACCTGTACTGTGAAATGGCAATATATTATTATTAATTTATTATATCTATAGCAGATATGTATGCCTTGATAGCTTAAAACTAGAAGGCTTTGACGTGTATCCATAATTGGGTTAATGACCTAATGAAAATAATCCTTTTACATTTCCAAATATAATCCACTTCATAGACCAATCCAAATGCTAATTTCTGTAATTTCTGTTTTTCAAAACTTGTATTACCTCTTAATAGGAAAACACAACATACACAAACCAATTAGAGTCTTGAAATAGCGCCAATGTACGTGTAGAAAGCTCTTGCTATCTGGACCTTCCTCTCAAATTACTGTCAGTCTGCGGCAGAAGATTATAGTGCTCATCATTAGGGATGATTTCAGCTCATTTCCTAATTACCAAATTACACATCCTTGTATTGCTTTTGTTTGCATTTAAGTGACCTGGAGTGGAAAAGAGAGATACCATTATCTGTATAGCATCAACATGAAGCTTTTCATATGTCAGCTCTAAGTGTTTTAATGTGTTATAATCATGGCTCGGCTTTCATCTTGGACATGTGGCTTCAAAGATTCTCAATGATGTCTTATTATCATATCTGTGTAAAAACACAGAAAATAATAACATTGCTTCATTTGTATTATCTGCCTGTGGTTCACTCAGTCTAGGTCTGACTTGATTGATACACTTTGATTGCCAGTGTTGGGCTTTAACTTGAAATCAATGCTCTCCACCTTCCTTTCATAAAGTAGAGGATATGAGGGAGAGGATATTATCCTATTCAAAAGCCTCAGAGAGGTAGCAGCCTGTAAAACGTGCTAATGTATGTCTCATCTTGCTTCACTCTGGAAGGCAAAACCAATACCAAACCATGATATCAAAGCCAAACACTACTCTAGGATGGGGTTTATCAACATGGGTTTCCTAATGGTCTAGTAATTAAGACGCAACATGTGACCCTGACATTTCCAGTCGACTCCAGCAAGGAATCTTTTCTGTCTATCATGCTTTGTACAGTGAACATGTGGTGTGCAGCCGGATAAGATGAAATATATCATCCACTCAAGGCCCTTAACAACACATGACAATATCCACCCCTTCACACCAAGCTGCAACCTCCAGTGCCAATGCGGAAGAGCTCAAAATGTCCGTTCCTTGATTGGGCATTTAAGGCTTTTCTTAAAGGCGAGTTAGCTCTCATGCATTTTGAAATGCCAAACTTTACATATTGTCCATGACGTTATAGAGACTACGCCCATGATTCACACAAACACTTATAAACTGATGACAGTGGCTGCGAAGTAAGGTGCCAACCTGCTGATCAGGGGCAGTTAAGGTTCTTTGGCGCCAATTCCAATCAATACCCTCTCCCTACCTACCTCCACTCTGTCTGTGTGTTTGTGTGGAGGGTCTGCCAAATTAAGTGCCATTTCAAACCAACTAGAGAGAAGTGGGAGTTATAAAACTCTGGTTTATGGTTTAAGTGTCCCTCATGGAACATTCTGTGTACAAATACTTCTGTGAAAACATCTAAACTAAGATGATAAAATGGAAATGTTATAATGACATACAGATGTTAACAACTTAAAAGTTACATTGTATATTATTCTTTTCCTTAAGATCCTACTGTAACTGCATCTAATATAATAAATGGTAGTAGTTTGCATATTAGTGTACAGTTTTGTATATTTACAGGGAAGCAGCAAATAAACTTTGTTGTGAAAAGTTCCAGTTCCTGTTTCTGCCGGAGAGGGGAGTTTGTCCCAAAGCTTTTCAATAGGCGCTTTCACACTGGAGTACTTTTCCCCCCGAACTAGGCCGATAGGGGGGGGGGGAGATTTGGTTTCCCACCAAAAAGGATCTGGAACTAGTCCCTAGTTCGCGGGAACCTTTTCACCCCCAGATAGTCCCTGCTAGCGAGGTGGTACTTTCCTGATGAGGAAATGGTTTGTGGGTGTGTCGGCCACACTAACAATTTCTGATTGGCTGGGCGAATTGCAAAAAAAACTCAGAAAAGTTTTGTGAGGCCACCATTTTTTTTGTTCGCATTCATACGGCTTGTTACAACTTGTATTTGCCGTAATCGCCATGAACTGTTAGCTCAGGTTAATCTCGCCCCCCTCCGACGTAAACGTGACGTATGCGGTTCTTGCTTCTAGACCGACTATTTTTTCGGTTTCCGCTGCAGTGTGAACAGGAAGAACCGGTGCTTATCAGGCTCTAGCTCCGAACCGGCTCTGGAACCGTGTTGGTGTGAAAGGGGCATAACTTATGGCAACACAAAAGAAAACATGGGAGCGGTGGAGTGATGAGGAGGTGTCGGCGCTTCTGGCGATTTACTCATACGCGACCTCGACCAGACGTCGAAGAAAGAAGAAGAAGAAAGAGAAGAAAGAAGAAGAAGAAGAAGAAGAAGAAAAGAAGAAGAAGAAGAAGAAGAAGAAGAAGAAGAAGAAAGTGACGTCAGCGGCTCTAATTTGCCAAATCCTCCCTCAGGGACTTATTCCGGTGAGAACACGATCTACTAGGACAGTTACCGGGGACAAGTATCGGCTAAGTATTTGGTGTGTGAAAGCGCCTAATGGTTCTTAACAAGCTACACCTTAGAGAAGGAGCCTCATGCAGCTGAGAGGTCACTACACAAATATTTTACTCTGTCAGGGTGTTGGAAGGGTGTATGGTTGGGTTTTGGAATTGGGGCACTGTCTAGATCAAGGACACTTCGACACTCTCTCTGAAGGGTCCAGGGATCAAACCAGACTGTGTATATAGGGGCTGGGCTCCGGAGGTAGAGCGGTCATTGGGTAATTGGAAGGTTTCAGGTTTGTCTGTGTGTCTTTGGTTGGACATTGTATTGACAGGAAGTTCCAGTGTTTTGGAAAGCTGGCCTGGCTCAGCTCAGCTCAGCTGCCTCTCCATTATGTATCTTATCACTTATTCATGTAACCATATTTTATTGATACACACACACCCACATGCAGGGTCATGTTAGGAGAGATTGTGTGTGTGTACTTTATGTGTATACATGAGTCAATATGACAGGGTGTGAGCAGAATGTGTGTATACATGTGGGCTGAGTGAACGCACTCTCCAGAACACATTATCTGTT
Organism: Trematomus bernacchii; assembly: GCF_902827165.1. Taxonomy (NCBI): domain Eukaryota; kingdom Metazoa; phylum Chordata; class Actinopteri; order Perciformes; family Nototheniidae; genus Trematomus; species Trematomus bernacchii. The sequence goes on along the minus strand of NW_022987851.1, from coordinate 1,854,321 downwards.
CAAAGTGTGACTTTGCGTGTGCATATAAACACTCTGCCTCCACTGTAGGTGTTGCCTTAGTTTGCTGGTTTCAAATCAAATGCATTCAGTCTCTGATAATGATGAATTTGATACAGATTGCTGGATTAAAAAGTTAAAGCAGCTCTAATAGTATTTTGTCCCTCTACTTGTGACATTTACATGCTTTAATGTGCAAAAATGTATTTATTTTTCTCATACTGCCTGTGCTGCAGCACCTCTTTTCACCCTCCGTCAGAAACCAGAGTCCAATCTGCTCTGATTGGTTAGCTGGCCAGCTCTGCCATGATTGGTCAGCCAATAATCATGGAGGAGGAGGCTTAATGCCCAATAATAGTAAAAATACTGTTTCATCCATTTTAAATGTGGGTTCTTTTTTGCAAGAGCTAGTAAGATTTATAAATGATTTACATGAAGTAGATTCTTCTGAGTTATATTAAAGGATGGACCTCAACATATGTTTACACCCTGTCTAATTGCAGAGAGTACCAGCAGAAGTGGACTATATTGCACTCCAATTTCTGACAATTTCCTGGACCAAGATACAATATTACCTTTCATTTACATGAAATGTACACCAAAAAACACTAGTCTATGTCAAAAGTGAAACCACAGGATCATTCAGAAGTAAAGAGTATTCAATGTCGGTTATCCAACTTAGTGTGTCCATAACGGCCGAGCGATAGATGTATTATAACTTACTCATGTTCACCAACTACTCTGGGGTCAAATATCATGCTTGCTATTCACGATTAATATCCGTAAGTTAGCATCACACTAGTGCACAGAATGTCATTTGAGAAAAAAAAAAGACAAAGGACTTGTACTTAATTGTAAAAAGATCATAATTGTAACGTGATCTAAGAATTTTATTTCAATTGTTAATTAACAACATACGACAAGATCATCGTGTGTGTTCTGTAACTTTACACCTTGCAGTCTGAACCCCAAACCACTCCAGTCTCACACAGAGGAAGTGTCAGCTGGAGTGGCAGTTTGCAGAGAATGGCCTGGGTGCAGTTTGAGTGACAGGTCACAGATCACAGCGAGTTATTTGCTCCGGTCAGCAGAGCAACAGAGACGGCAGCGACAAGTGTTTTCACTGCGTGCTGCCGGTGGTGGAGCAGATTGGGTGAAGTGGATCGCCCTCAGCCACAACTGCATTTCTGATGCTCTGTACAAAGTGTATCCCCGGCTCTCTTGTTGTCTGACCGAGCCAAAACAGATGCATGAACATGGTTTTAAAAAGCGCTTCCCACCACTCTCACCATCTCCCTCTTTTTCTTTCCTGCTATAATTCTTCCCCTCACTCTGCTCTCACTTGCCCTCCTTTTCTGTGAACCCTTACAGCCCCTCGTCTGTGTGTGTGTTTCCCTTGAGCGAGCTGTTAAGTGCAGTCTCCAAAAAAGTCCACAAAAGCCCATTTGCAGTCAGCTCGAGCGCCGCACACACAACGCCGACACAAGTGCGCCGTGACAGTAACACGCAGGGACACACATACACACAAGTACATTCACACTGAGAGCCTCACACATGTAGACACGCACACGCACACTTTTCACACTTCCCTCTGGGCAAATGAGGCCGAGCGACAGAGGCGAGGCTGGGATAAATGATACAATGATATCCAGGCCTGACTTGTCAGTGGAGCTAAGAGAGAGGATGAGGATGAGGAGGATGAAGAGAGGGGGAGGGGCCAGCAGTGGCGGCTCTGAATACAGGAATTATTCTTCATCGTCTCACACTGTCACCGCGGATTACCCTCAAACTCTCTCCTGGCAAGATGGAGAGAGAGAGGGGAGGAAGAGGAGAAGAGAGAAAGAGGTTGGGAGGAATGATGGAGGGGGGGCACTGAAGGGCAGATATAATGACCACACTCTGCTTTCACACTCGTTGTCTCCTCTCTCAGCACCATACTCTCCGGCCTCAGCCAGCCCCGCATTCCCTTTTCTGTTCTTTCACTCAGTCCCTGACGTCTTCCCCCCCTCCCTTCTCTTCCTCCCTGCGTTTGTTCTTTCTGTCTGTCACGCCAGCGCTGAGTAGCTTTCAGGGAGAGAGTGTACTCATTTGCTCTCTCTCGCGCTTTCTTCCCTCTCTTTGGTTAAAGCAAAGGGGACAACATGGCCCTCTGGGCATGTCACAAAATGATTAACTAATAGTTTTGAGTTAGTCAAGTATCCAAATGGTGTGCGCGTGTGTGGTCCATTGCGTGAGTTCTTCAGTCTGTACATTAGGCCTGCTATTGAGATCATAGTCACAATTATGCTATGTACAATATACATGCAGCGGTACATACATGGAAGCCGCGAGAGAGCCGGTAGCTAAAGACGGGCCATATTTACGCCAACGTCAGACGCTGAAAGACTTCAATGGATGGTTGAAGTTGAATTTTGAGAAGGCATGTTTGATTCATTATTTATCCATTCAGCTTTCTGTGGACAGATTGAAAGGACTTGGAGTTCATGACAAATCAGACTGGTATGTTGAAAACCTAAACTAAGTTCATTTTGCAAGAGGAAACCAAAAGCAGACACATTGACTCTCCAATCTCTTTTCCTTGTCTTCCACTGGCCAACATTTTTTTTCACTGATGTCCTGTAAATGAATCTCTACCTGTCACCGCTAGACCACAGCAGGTCAGTGAGCTTAGAATGGAGCCAGTTTCATAACAATCATGTGTATGTGTGGGGCAGGCACAATTCATTTCTACTACACAAAGCACCAACATGTTAAAACATCCAAACACCAAATGAGGAAATATAAGGACATAAGAACTATTCATCCCTACAGTTGAGTTCCACACACTTGGAGAACCTATTAGTTGATTTTGACTGTATCTGTGACACATTCATAGTCATTTACTTTCTTATAATATTTGCTTTTGGCAATAGGCTTATTAGCTCCAGTGTCACAGCAATGTTCATCTGCACTGGATGCTTGATGATGAAGTGAATATTCCCGGGGCTAGTGGGTACTGTAGTTTTTCTAGATAGTTTATCTCTAAAACACAAGCCAGTCAAGAAACTTGCTAATGTTAACAATGAACAACTCATGTGTCTCATGTGTCACCCAAGCTGAACTCAATGCGAAAGATTCACACTTTGTAGGGCCGCTGTAACAAAATAATATTAGCCGTTAAAAGTTCTTATGTGATTGGACCATAAAGTTAATATTCTGTTGTTGGGGAACATAGTAGACATTTACAAGAGTATTTTACGCTAGAACTGAACTTTGCTTAACCATGTTCTGTTCTCTATCCGTACCAAAACTGAGGTAACATTCGACTACACAAAAAAAGTTTACATACTTCATTTTTAGCTATACTTGAATTCCAAGACTATTTACTGCCACATTAAAGACACTTGATTGGAAACTAAACTTCAACAACACCCTTCCCAAAAAAAAGTTTTACCAAATGTGCTTTTTCTCAGTGACTTTTATCACGTAAACTGTCAGTGATTTGCTTACAGCATGTCATGAACTCCAGCAAGAGAGTATGCTAGCCAGCCAGCATTACACTGGAAGAAGTGTATAAAGCTTGCATGCATGTTACTCTTGTTGGTGTATGTGACTGTATGATTATTTGTCCATGTGTACAAATTAAGCCAGCGGACGTCTGCACTGATTTAAAGAAAGAGAAGGACCTCCAAGCCTGCGCACCCCCCCCCCCCCCCCCCAACCCCCCAACCCATCCCTGTGCGTTGTTGCTCTTATGATGGGTATCAGCGTATTAAAAACAAGTCTGAATAGCAGAGAAACCAGTCAGTCGGCAGGATGGATAATAGCTTGGCTTTGTGTGAATGGAGTACGCGGCCAATTCAAATACAGGATGTATTGTACAACCATTAAATTACACAGCTGTCGGAACAGGCGTGCAGTCTAGTTTCCATGTTTCCTTAATAGACCAATTAATGAGGTTTTCTATGGAAAGATTGATATAATAGCAAAACTTAAAGAGGCGATTCATTTTTATATAATCATAACAAATTACGTTTCTGTGCAGCTCGTTTGCACTGCTTCATGCTTCATTGGAAGACACAAATTATATACTTTATTGTAAAGTGACAAGAGACGCATATTGATGGTATGATCAAAGCATACTTCAAGCTATTAAAAGATTGTCTGGATGGTTGTGTTATCTACGATCTGTCTACATCTGCTCACCTCAATATAAAATATTTCATATAAAAAAGGACATTATCTACCGGCCAAAGTTTAGCCATGTTAATTTGAACAGTGGCTTTCAGTAACCAAGCATTGTTAATCACAAATGGATTGATTTTGATCTAAGGACTATGGACTCCAAGTCCAACCAACCTCTGTTAGTGATTGCCACATTTTTGAATGTAGGAAACTGGATGCTTTTAACTGTGATAAAAATGCACTGTATATGTATGTAGCTGAATGTATGTCATTTGGATTGGCTAAAGGGTGTGCATTATTTTCCATATGGTTCATGTAGCTCCAACAATCTACATCAATAATCATTGCTGGAAGACAATTGGACTTTGGTTTTCCACTAAGCAGTACTAATGGTCATTTCAAAGAGAGATGTGGCCAACATAAAGTCTATATTTAAAATATTTATTCCCCAAAAAATACAGAATGTTCAGATTTTGGCTAGTTAGTGGCAGTGGTACTGTACAACTGGGATATTTCAGTCTGACAGTTATACGTATTATAACTTTAGGGTATGAATAAACTTTGTGATACATATCTTTTCCAAAGCCGGACTTGAGTCTTGGTAGGTCTGAGGCCCTGTTATGCATTGGCTTGAATCTTAGTATTCTGGGAATAGCTATTCTAGCAAAGATTGTAAAGCACTATTTGATACAAATACAGTTGAACCCTCAAATCATATGTTTGTGTGAGAAATAAAATGGCATATCAACAGCCGATTAGAGTATGACGCACAGCCTAAACAGCATTACATTCATTTATGATGGATGTAAATGGATGGTGCGGGCCCTTTGTGGTATGAGGAACTGTTTGGCTATACCTTTTTACACACCAAAAACAAGCTTTGGGTATCATCTAAAATTCAAAGTCTTGGTCATATGCCAAAAGATGCTTTTTCCATAACTCTCCAAAGCAAACCTTTTGTGTATGGGTAGAAAGACAACTTCCAAAAATGGGTGTTTTACTGATATTGATTAAAACATTTGTACTCCCTAGCATGGGAAAGCTCAGCATATTAAGTGAAAAATATGAACGTAGCAGGTTTAAATAAGTCCATGTTGTTTTAAAGGGAATCCCCAAACTAGACGATCAACATAAAGACAAAAATTAGTAGATGAAGCAATTACTGCCCAGAGGGATTAATAACTTAAGCAGTTATGGTGTTTTAGAAATGAGTAACAGTAATGAGTAATGTATTTCATTTTTCCAGTCAAGTGCTAAACACTGGTTAGATGCATACGATAGATTACAGGCTCTTAGCAGTCCACTGGCATTGAAACATTGGAGCACTATATTTGATAGGTCATTGTAATATACAGAGCACATTCATCAAATGGCAAAAAGAACTCTTGGTCCAAATGGAAAAGCAGCATGCTACTAAAGCACAAGGCCGTCTAGTGTAATATTGATTAGTAAATGGGGTGAGAGAAATAAGCAACAATTTGCCATCTCTATAACCTTTAGAGGAAACACTCAAGAAACTCCATCAATGGACGAATTCCCTTGAACCTTTATGCATTCCCCCAAATACATACGCCCACAGAGCAGCATATGGACAACTGAGCTAATATTTTCTCTGATGTGATAACATCAGAAGTGCAGTGGAACTCTCCCAAAGTCGACATACAGTAGGTCACCGAGCCAAAAGCCCACAGTCAATGTTTCAACATCAAATGACCAATTATTAAGTCAGTGCGCATGTTTGGACCACCGCCTGCTAGCTCATAAATAATACGACTATTTTAAGAGTGAGTGCGGGACACACAAACACACATAAACATACACACACAGACAGACAGACAGACAGACAGACAGACACACACATGAACACACAAAAAAACATACTCACATTCTCTGAAAGCTTCAAGATTCATACACACACACATACTGTACAAAAATATAAAATAATTAGCTGGAATCAAAACACACATCAACAGTCTTGCAAACACACACTCTCACACATGTTGAAGGCACCAACACACACACACACACACACACACACACACACACACACACACACACACACACACACACACACACACACACACACACACACACACACACACACACACACACACACACACACACACACACACACACACACACACACACACACACACACACTCATATAAATGCTCTCAACCTTTGGGTGCTGATAAGGCTCCCCTAAATATTTGTCTTGAGTCGAGCGTTGAGAGAGCCAGCTGAGTCCTGTGCTGTTCAGACAGTCTTACTATTATTACTATTATTATTACTCCCAGTTTCTTTGTGCCGGATTCGGACAAACAAAGCTGGTTATGACCCAGAGGGTTTGGGTGGTCCCCAGCACCCTTAACTCATCAATCAACCAAATTTATCCCGACACATACAGTGCTCAGTACAGCAACACGAAAAACAAACGGAGCACTGTTGGCACCCTGAGTACCGGATATTTAACCCAAACCATTATACAGTTACATGAGTTGTGATGATACTGTGACTCATAGAATGTCGGCTCGTATCAAGAGAATCCTGACAAAACTCTAAGTCATGCTATTACATTTCTGAGACATTTTAATACCGGAAAAAGTATAGGTTTGCTCAAAAAACTAAACAGCAGATAAACTGTGCGCTTACACCAATTGCGCCGCATATACGTCTCAGATGAGGAGGTGAGGCCCTCTCATAACTGCATGAACCCGTTTGGCACAATACAACTCAGTACATTTTATACCCTTTCTTTAGTAGAATTGTATAAATTGGCTAACTAGGTAGCAGCTCGTCTGTGATTTGCAGCCCATGCGTGGTGAACTGCGTGTTAGAAAAGATGAGATCTCAGACTGGCTTACCTGTACGTCAATCAAGATAAAAAAAAAAGTTAAGTAATAAAAAATTATTATTATTATTTTTTTTTTTCAATGCCATGCGATCTACCCACACTACCTTCGCGATCGACGTATTGGGCACCCCTGTCTTAGACCCTCAGTGGAGGACCCGGGGTGCGATTTCGTCAAGGGAACTGTTTCAAGATCCCGCATTCAAATAAGTCTCAGTAATAAATGCGGTGTGTGTTACTTTATCTTATACAAAATCTTAATCAACTAATAAATAAACATCGCAGCAGTTTACAAAGTAATTATTAGTAAGTATTCAAATCAGCTCCACCTTAACCAGTTGATGTGGACACATTAATGCATCATTAATCATAATTTATTATATAGTAGTTTTAGTTTTGGTAATTAAGTGTGAAACAATCAAGATTCTAATGGCTAGCGCTCCAACATATTGTACGTGATATGCTAAGGGTTGGGACATCTCTAAGTGGCTGACCAATCACAACAGAGCCAGCCAGCTAACCAATCAGAGCAGACTGGGCTCTGGTTTCAGACAGAGGGTGAAAAGAGGTGCTGCGGCACAGGCAAAAATAAAGAAAAAATAAAGAGCTTTTTGAACATTAAAGCATGGAAACATGTCACAGTAGAGGAACAAAATACAAATATGAACCTGAAAATTAGCATAATATGGCCACTCTAAGTATAAAATCTGAGTACTTCCTCCACCAATGAGTAAACAGATGATATAGAGATATAGACAGCGCCTTTGTTCCTCAGCTGGACAGGCTCTCAGATGGGACACCGGGTCGTGTTGAGCAGTAGTCCGCTCTCCATATGGCTTCAATGGAATTTATGTTGGACAGGCACCAATAAGACAAATCTAGTTAGCAACATTATATCATCGGAGCCAAATCTAATTTCAGCCCCAGTGTGTTTTAGTCGTCAGTGGCTCCCTCACTCTCCCCTTCCTCCCCTGCAACATGTTCAGTTCTCTTCTCTCCCTCCGTCCATCCGTCCATCTCTCTATGTGAGTGTCACCTGCCCTCCGAGCTGGCGACGCTGGGTCTCGGCCTTAGCGTGAGAGCCCCATTACCCTGACTGGAGGCTTTGTTTTCCCTGTGAATCTGCGAGAGAGTGTGTCTGTGTGTGTGTGTGTGTGTGTGTGTGTGTGTGTGTGTGTGTGTGTGTCTGTGTGTGTCTGTGTGTTGGAAGAGAATGTCAGAGAGACGGTGATTTGTTACATCAGTGAGCATTCCAGCTCCGAGATACTCAACAGTAGACAAATAAAGAGTGAAAAAAATCTCTTGTTTACATTCTATGTTTCCGTCCAAATCTATTTTCTGTGAATTATTATAATGCAAATTGTTTTTGGGATGATAAATCGCCGTGGAATTGAATAAATAATGACATAGAGTCAGTTGAGACTGATTGTTTATAAAAGTTTGAAAGGTTTGCAGAGAAGTCACTCAACAGTTGCATGGCAACACATGACAGAGAAATAGATGAGGGAAATGTGTGTATAGGTGAGGTAAGAGTGTGTGTGTGTGTGTGTGTGTGTGTGTGTGTGTGTGTGTGTGTGTGTGTGTGTGTGTGTGTGTGTGTGTGTGCATGAGCGTTTTTGTAATCATGTTCAAGGTCTGTAAGGGTAAGCGCCACTTTGCTGTGTGTGTCTAAGCGCGGGGGCCACAGCTAACACCAAAAGGAGTGAAGAGATACCATCTGCCTTTACCCATCTAAATCTATGTCTCTCACACACACATTTTTTCAAACACGTGCATATTGGAACCTTAGATGTACTTTCACTGATAAAAGAATAGCATTTCAAGGCAACAAACTATTATTTCACATTAATATAATCCATAACAGCTGATTCAGACTCATTTTAAAACACACATTTCATTCAACTACTATCAAATACACATATTAATGGGCATCTTATACAATAGTAACATTTTAATTGCAAGTACAGCAACTATAAATAACTCTTTGGATGCCACAACTGTGACAAAATTACTCATATGTGGATCACAGTACGTAATTACATGTTGACCATCGCCTTATTCCAATAAAATGTTACATTCAACCAAATCTTCAGACTGAAGTCCAACAAGACGATAACTAAAGTTCTGCTAAAAGGGACCCTATAAAACTCATTTTTAAGATTCTTAATTGTATTTTGTGCCTCTACTGTGACATCTTTACATGCTTTAATGTTCAAAAAGCTTTTTATTTTTCTCATACTGCCTCTTTTCACACTCTGTCTGAAACCAGAGCCCAGTCTGCTCTGATTGGTTAGCTGGCTGGCTCTGTTGTGATTGGTCAACCACTAAGAGATGTCCCGTCCCTTAGCCTATGACGTATTTAATAATTTGTAGAAAAATCTGACAACAACAATTTTACAGGGACCATTTCTTTGTATAGGGAAAAACTAAATAAGAACTACTGATTCTGCATAGCTGGAAATGTTTTGTTTGTAATATTGATAACTTCAAACAGGTAATCTGTATCGATTTGCCTACTTTAAGCTAAATGGCACCGATCCCACCAGATCCTCTTCCATAAAATCCCAACTCTTGACCATCTACGGCACTCTCCTCCTTACAGCAGACACGGGGACATTTCCTATGTCACAGCGCAGAAGTGCTGTGCTATTAGATTAGCTGCAGAGACTAAAGCCTCTCCGCCAGCATGAATGCGAATGAGCGACCAACAAGTCCATCACATTCCCTGTGGATGATGTCTTCAGCACAGCTCAAGGCGCCCGAAAAAGTGTGTGTGTGTGTGTGTAGAAGGCAGAATTTTGATGTAATTTGATCAGTAATGAATTTTGTGGGGTCAGGATGCAATGCGATGGGGGGGACAAGACCGAGAGGCGACTGACTAGTAGTGTCCGGGAGTCTCTAAAGTCTAATCTAATGAAGAAACACGGAGTGGGGGGACAGGGGGGGTGGGGTCGGCTGTAAAAAAGAGCGATGAGAAGTGAGAGAGAGAGAGGGCGAGAGAGAGAGGCTACAAATGAGGTTAAGTCCTAACAGAGGGAAGTTGAGAGAAGGGGACTGGATATGGCTAAGGATGGTTTTTTGGGGGGGGGTGATAGTCGATGCTAAATCCATTAGGGCCTTGTGACCCTACCCACTCCCCTATCCCCTCCCCAACACACCCCACCCCTGTGGCTGCTGCCGCTATGGAGTTACACGAACCCCCCCCCACACACACATATTCAAATCAAAGGAACTCTTGTTCACTTAAGGAGGGGGGAAAGAGAAAGAGAGAGCACTGCCACTTCCTAAACGAGTTAACCATTTGGACTGTCAGGGCCAACGGCATGTCTGCTGCACACACACACACACACACACACACACACACACACACACACACACACACACACACACACACACACACACACACACACACACACACACACACACACACACACACACACACACACACACACACACACACACACACACACACACACACACACACACACACACACACACACACACACAGGCAGGAAGTGTCAAAGTAAAGCAAGGCATGTGCAGATATACCAAAACCTAGCAAGCAAACATATGCACACACACATGTATCCATCACTGGACCTTGACCTGGCAGCACTGTATTCTGGGTAATGCTACAGTGAGGAAGTCAGGCTACCTAAAAAGTAATTTAGCTGCACTGGACCACAACAAATAGTTTTTTCGTGTGTGAAAATACTTATACTGCTAAAAGATGTTAAATCACTTTGCTCAAGGGCATTTATGCACTTTAAGAACATATTTTGGTTTGAGGTAGAATTATTGTATCACTGTAAGCCAAATGTTAAAGATATTCTTTAAATTTACAAGGTAAAAAAGTTATTTAAAAAGAAATATGATAAAAAGGGAGAGGCACTCATCTGAGTCATTATTTTGACAAGAGATGAGGTCGAAAAGTATTAGAAGACATTTGAAACTGTAGATTCTATATCTAAAAAACGGATTTACTCTGCGGTATATTTGTCACTTATGTATCAATAAGTATATCTTCTTTTCATTACCAAATCATTGTCTTTAAGCTCCCTTTATCAGTAACCACACCCTAAAAAGTTTATATAAAAAAATTGGGTACCACTTTACAATAAGACTACCCTTATAAAGGGTTTACGAATAGTTTGTAATTAATTAATTAATTAGGTTGTAAACACTTTATAAATCCTTAATAAGCTTTTATAAGACATGAGATAAACAGGGCAACTGTGACCGGTTGCTTGCCAAATAGTGAGCCCACATTTATCTGTACTGCTAAGTCTTATATTGGCTACTTAGCTTACTTCATCTTCTTCATCAGCCAGCATCCTTGGTATCTGTTGTTCACTGAGTTGATTCCCCCCTTCCATCTTGATGTTTCTTGGCATCTCTTATGACCATGTATGAATGAGTTACTACCATTTATAATTGGTAAAAGGGAGCCTTATTGTAAAGTGTGAAAGACATCACCATCTATTGATGAGTCACTAACATTTATAACTACTGAAAGGGTGCGTTGTTTTTAAGTTTAATACACATGTCCATTTATGAATGAGTTATAACATTCACGCTGACCTCATACACATTTTTCACATGAAATGCAAAGTAAGATGCAAAAGAGCCAAGCAAAACATTTTATTCACACATGAAGAAAATTAGGACTCAAAGTAATGACTGTTTAGTATGACTGATACACATATTTAAACATAAAAGCTTTTCTCAGACATAAATGAAAGACTTGGTAAGACATACTGGTACTCAGACTGGAAAGGCTTTGTGTATATTCTTGAACAAGCATCCAAGCAGTCCATCAGGGTGAGCAGAGCCAAGCCAAGATGACCATTCAAGAACCTTGAGGTGTTCCTCCAACAAACTCTCTGTAGGGTTTCCTCTCAGTCTACGGACATCTCCTTTGACGGTCGACCAAGCTCTTTCTATATGTTGGGTATGACTGCCGTCTGGGGGTTCACAAACCACCTGCTGTGGTTTATGGTGCAGTGGTTGTACCCCATGTTACTCAGCACTTTCCTGTATGCCCTCCACTCATCACTAATAATGCTAATTCCTGACTTAATATGCCGCCTAATCAGAGGGACAAGGTGGCATCTTGATCCTTTCTCCACTAGTTTCAACACTAGTCTCCGCTTTTTTTCTTTTTTCTCTTGTACAAGAAAACCCATCTCTAACTGCCGAACATAGGAATACTCTAGGGATGTTCCGATCGATCGGCCGTCGATCGATATCGGACGATATTCACTCTCGGCCGATCGATCGGTGCTCTCTATAAATGCCGATCGCGAGAGCCGATCGCATGACGTAAAATGATGACGTAAAATACATGACACTTTTCTCTGTGCGCGGCAAAACAAGCTCGCCAAAATGGCTTCACCAGTCTGGCAGTATTTTAAGGTGTCCAAAAAAGACAATAAAATAGCGATATGCAACGTGTGTGAAGCAGAAATCCTGCAGCTCCACCCGCTGTGACGGACCGGTGAGCGGAGCAGAACACACACTAAGAGTTAGACCTAACACACTTTTATCTACCTCTGGAATAAGCTAAACTAGTTATAAATATGTTTATTCTTCACTGTCGGATCACTCATTACTGGATCAGTGAGCTGAATGAGACGGATAGGGACCGGCTGTCAGGAGAGAGAGAGAGAGAGAGAGAGAGAGAGGGTGAGGGAAAGAGAGAGGCTCCCGTGCTATTATCCAAAGTTAAAGTGGACCTATCATACTATATTTAAATGATATATTGTAGGGCCATACCTATACAAGGTATATTTATACGTTTCTGTTTTCAAAATACCAAACAGATCATGCATTTTAGCCATGCCTCATTTCGCTCTCTGTGCTGTTTGCTGTCTACGGGTCTGATTCTGCTGACCACGCCCCCCTGCAGGAGAGGTGAGCCGTGCTCTGATCAGCTGCTGGGCTGTCAGAAGAGGGGGAGAAAAAGAGATCTCCGTCCTCCGTGTTTTATTATATAGAGTCGTTATTCATTTGTTTTAAAGCTCAATAAATAACAAAGAAGACCTTTGACCGGCACTTTTCTAATTTTGTCCGGAAGATTTAAACTTTAACGGACATCTTGACCGGCGAAAGAAACTGAAACTCTGTCGCACGGTCCCCTCGTTCCTTGGAAGAGGCGGAGAGGTGGGTGTTTGTCATCTGCTGGTGGACTAACCGGAGAGAATTACAGTGCTTGCCTCGATGGGGAGGGATTGCATTGAATTAAAGCAGCGGGAGCAAACGCTTGCCTCGGGGAGGGAGAAAAAAAGCCACAGCAGAGAATAAACAGAAGGGTAACCATGGTAACTATGGGCGGGAAGTCTTCTTCGCTGCTTTTGTGGCAGACTACAGCGCCACTTACAGGCCTGGCATATGTACTACAGCGTCTCCAGTGCTGTCGAGCGGCAATGGCCGGCCGTGGCCCAACCCCACATTCCCCTGATAGGTGGAGAGTTGGCCCAATAGCCGTAGCGCCACTTCTGTGACGACATAGAAGTGTTCAAATCTGGATCAGTCTGTATCAGATCTGTTGCAGCCCCTTTTTTAGAGATTTGGGTATGGAGGAAAATAGAGAGGGTTGTGTTTTCTGACACTTGGTGAGTTCCCTGGAACACCGGGGACACATATTCATGTATAAAAGACGTACAAAAGTGCATTTTGCATGATAGGTCCCCTTTAATGTACACTTGAATAATGTACTTCATTTGAATGTAATAATTATGTTGGTTGTTGTTTGTGGAAGCGCCAGTGAATGAGCCCCATTAACTGAGCCCCATTAACTGAGTTTTAAACATCACTTTAAATGGAAGATCCCCATAGGCCCCGCCCACTCGATCGGATCGGCGATCGGTATTGGCCGATACTGATTCCGGCGATCGGCCCCAAAATTGGCGATCGGAGCATCCCTAGAATACTCAAATAAAATAGTTTTCTTTATCAGCATTGGTGTTACCAATGCTTACTATTTATTTGATACCAATTTGGTAATACAATTAATAAAAAGAACAAGGTTTGGGTTCGTTCTTCAGATGACTGTGACGTTAACGTGTAAGCTCAATAATGAACTCCAGCTCAACCAACCATATTGTAATATCTAAGTAATCATCTTGAAATATGACATTAATATTTGTAATATACACACATCTTATTGTGAGGTTGATTGCACATACACTACGCCGCTCTTCAACACTGCTTTGACGTTAGCTTGTCTACATAATCGATCATAGCACATTTAAATGAACCTTATCAATGCATAAAGTTACCTACCTAATAAAATATCTCTCTAACTTACAAGGATGACCTTATTTTACCAACCTCAAACAGAAGCCGTTTGTTCTACAGTATTATCCCACTTAATGCTTAACGCTTCTCTATTACGTTTGAACTTGGAGGCTACGATTAGCATCGTTAGCACAGATGTAACAGATCTAACCCAAGCCTTAACATTCATTAACGTTAGCTGACTCAAAACATAAGCAACACATAAATAAAGTACTCGAATTTCACTCACCGTAAAACTGCATTCATGCACCGTCTGTTTTAAACGCGGAGCGAGTCACAATAGTCCGATCTAAGCATGAAGAATAGTCCACAAGGCACCAGCACAACAAACACGGCAGAGTTCAAGTTATGTTCCCCGGATGATCTGAGCAGGCAGAGCCCCTGTAGCATCACGGAGCTGCTAGCAGAACAGAAAGCTAACAGCAGCAGTCACTGGACAGATCTGTCACTCAATGTGATCACGCCCTAATTTATGCATAACTTTGAGGCTTAATATAACTTAAACTAATTATAAATGGTAGTAACTCATTAATAAATGGGAATGTGTTTTACACTTTACAAGGCTCCCTTTTGGCAGTTATAAATGTTAGTAAACTCATAAATAAATGGTCATAAAGAGGTGCCAAGAAACATCAAGATGGAAGGGGGGAATCACCTCAGTGAACAACAGATACCAAGGATGGTGGCTGATGAAGAAGACGAAGTAAGCTAGGTATCCAATATAAGGCTTAGTCATCTTGCCAAATAGTGAGCCTGTGTCGATGCCTTCTATGTTAGAGCTGGTTTATAAATGGTTCTTAATGATTAATAAAGTGTTTACAACCTAATTAATAACCTAATTATAAACCCTTTATGAATCCTTTATAAGGGTAGTCTTATTGTAAAGTGGTACCAAAAAGGGATCAGAATAAATGTAGCAGGATTAACTTCCCTGTATTCCATTTGCATCTCAAGTAATCCCTGAGTGACAGACCTAGAAATAGCAACGGAAGAGGACATTCAACATGTTTGTATGTGCATGCATTTGTGTGTTGAACAATCTCTAATTACCCGTAGCAGATCCCACTATATCCCTGGAGGGGGACTCGGACATGGCGTCGGCCAGTCTCTCCCGGAGGCCTTCGTCGCTGGCGTCCACGGAGCCATAGTTGTGACGCGGCACGCCGAAGCTCTCCGGCCAGCTGCCACACACCTCCAGCAGGGTCACGCCGCGCCCCTCAAACTGACCTGCATGTAAAAAACAAACACCTGGTTAGGACTCTTTTGATGACCAGATAGATTGAGGAATGCAGCAATATTTGCAGCTCTACCAACTATCCAATAATGAGCTGAATTGCAGGATCAGGATCGAGGCAATTTATTACTTGATTACAATATCTTGCCCATGACATTTGGACATGTTGACTGCAGAGCATGGGGATCAAACCTAGGCCTGTCACGATAATTAATTTTGTTGGACGATACATTTTCCCGGAAAATTATTGCGATAAACGATAATATTGTCGGCACCGTTGTAAGACCATTTTAGACCACTGACATAATGATAATATATAATAATAATTCAAGTAGATCCTTTCAAACAGAACTTTTTATTGAACATTCAAGATTGCAAATGAAATGTGAAATAATATTCAAATACATAAATTATATATAATAAATAAAACAAATTCATTAAATTATAAAAAATGTATTAAATCACACACAACCAAAACAATAAAGTAAATAGACTCAGGCTGGAAAACAGAGCTGAAAAAAGATTAGGTACACTTGCAACGTATGGCGAAAATATTTATTGGGCCATTGCTAAACATCTGACTGATACAGCATCTTGTTTTTGCTTAATGAATGGATTTATCTGACTACCTCAGTAGTGTGTGTTAACTGTAACCTTTTTTTGGAAAGTAAACACTTTCCCACACTGAATTTAATGCCACATGTTTTGACACCAGATCTCTTTTCTTAACAAAAACAAATTGAATTTACATTTCAAAGTATGACTCTTTGTTTCAGTATTAAATACAAAAGCCAAACATTTCTGCTTGAACGTAAATGAACTACACACCAGCTCCACTGAGGTCCACCGGTTCAGCTGGTTTAAAGTCACAAACACACACATTACAAACAACTTGTGAGCACACCACAATCTTCATGCCTGTCAAACCAAATCCACACAGACCTACACTGCACCTTAATCTTTTCTCCTTTCTGTCTGCCGTAATTTCTGCAATCAGAGAGATCTTGTGCTTTGGAGCCAGAGAGTCTGCAACCTGTTTCTCTGTGTGTGTGTGTGTGTGTGTGTGTGTGTGTGTGTGTGTGTGTGTTTGTGTGTGTGATAAGGCAGCCAGGCACGCCGCCATGCAGACACTAAAACAACTGGATTATTCTATCAGTGTGTTCATTTGAATTGGTCACTGTGGCTGCCAGCACTGAGAGGTGATAAAGGCTGAAAGGGACGATTTAGAGGTGATGTCAATAAAATGCTCCCGTGACTCAGCATGCTAAAAAGCAACGATACAAACACGTGACCTCTAGGCTTCCTTTTCTGCTTTATCTTTATCATCATGATTATCATCATCAGGTCAATTATATCTCTATGTGACAGACGGTGAGGCACAGGAAACGACTCCAACAAGCACACACGCTTCTCAATATCAACTTGATTTAAACTGTTATCTGGTGGGAAAACCTGCCCAAGTGGCAAATCAAATCCAAGAGGAAGAGTCAAACACAGACCATTCAGTGACACCAGTATAAAGGTGAAACAGACCAGGTCTGCTAAAAAAAGGTGTTTCTATCTATACAACAAAACGGCATTTTCAACCATGCATTTGAAATGTTGACTGCTAAAATGTTTTATTAGTCCATTAGTCCAACTCAGTCAACTAGTGAAGAGAATCCATGAGACCATTATGATTCATTCAAGTCACATATATAATATATTTTATACAAAATCATTATCTGTGTTATTAGTGATACAAGTATTATCAATACCCTCATAATGTGCAATACACATGTTTTTCATAGGAAATTAAGAAGTCCCTTTTTTTTTCTCATGACAAAACACAGAACAGTACAAAGAAGACAAGGAAAGTGGAAAAAGACTAAAGTGAAGACAAGGACAGAAGAGATCCTCTAATCCTGCAAAGTTCCAATATTCCAACCCTCTCTCTTTTCCTCCTTAACCACATCTCTAAAAGCGGGGGTACAACGGAGCTGATCCAGATTTGCTGCGGTCATGACGACATTACTAAAATGTGGGCTGGCTTTACGTTGTACTCCTGGAAACGTCCCGCCCAAGGCCCTATCATTCCCTATCAGAAACGTCGCTGTTTCAGAAACAATGCGCAACGTATTTTGGAAGTAATATGGTCTGTGTTTACATTGGCAAGCATCGCTAACACTCAGAGCTAACGCTGTACTGGAGAGAGTATGTGTGTATGTTACTCACCTTGTGGTAAACCCGTGAGAGAGAAAGCGTTTGTACTCCATACTGTTTCAGAAATAATGCTTGATGTGTTTTGGAACATAATATGGCCTTTAATCACGACAGCGTTTAGCTGAGTTTCTGCCGTTAGACAGCCTTCTCTTCTCTGCATGCAGACTCCAAAGGGGCGTGGCCAGCAGCAGCTCGGTTACATTTAAAGGTCCAGACCCAGAATCAGCACTTTTGGAAAAGGGCTGAAATAGAGGGGTATGAGGCATGCTACACTGGTGATCTGTTTGGTATTTTGAGCAAAACACTTGAGACATGTTTTGTATAGATATGGCCCCATAATATATTGTTTAAATATAGCATAATAGGTGAGCTTTAAGATACAGCAGAACAATGATTGAAAAAGCATTATTGCGTTGAATGCCATGAGGGGCAGAGGTGAATGCGCTTACATCCCACCATTCTACAAGTCTACCTGCACACTAAGACTGGGGTGCTTTGAATGGATGATTTAATAATGTTTTAAAATACCTAGGCATGTAAAACCTCCGCCAAATGGTTAGCTAGAGGTTTAAGCGTGTTTATAAGCAATGATCCACACTAAGCTGTGTGGTCCAGATGAGCTACAAAATTAAATTCAGCCTTTACACACATATACACACACATCCCAGTTATTCAGCACTAAATCAACCTTGCGGGACATAATAACATCATATCACCTCTATGGCAAAACACAGGGCTGGTTGACACACATACACACACAGACACACACATCTAACAGGCTCTCGTGGCCGGCTTTGATGGAGGGCCTGCTGCTGGCACTAAAGGGGAATCCTTTGAAAAATCAATCCAACACACACACAGGCTGCTTCTGAAGTGCAGAAAAGTTATCAGGAGGCTAAGCCAGTGTGTGTGTGAGAGTGAGTGCGTGTGTTTGTATGCTTCTGGAGGTCGGTCAGTATTATCGCAGGAGTGAGCATGGAGGCCCGTGCAGCCTCTCGCCCCAGCATTAGAACCTGTCACCGGCCTGCATCACAGCTGAGATTGGCCAGGCCTCCGGGTGCGGGTGCGGGTGCGGGTGCACACACACACACACACACACACACACACACACACACACACACACACACACACACACACACACACACACACACACACACACACACACACACACACACACACACACACACACACACACACACACACACACACACACACACACACACACACACACACACACACACACACACACACACACACACACACACACACACACACACACACACACAGTAGTCTGCAGTCAGATCAAAGGTTTTGACAGTGGTGGCTTTTGTGGATGATAAGAGCTTGGAAGAAGGTTAGGAAGAGCTTTAGGTTTATCAGACCAGGCTTTGACCAATACGGGTATCTGAAGGCCGTTACTGATAGCTTCACACTGAAAATACCCATCACTGTTCAGATGTTACTTACTTACACATGCACTCATTTACATTGCGTTATTAGTCTGAAAACATTTCTCCTTCCCATCCAGGATCACCTTTCGAAAGAGAAATCCTGACCTGACTAAAAACAGTTTTAGAGAGGTGTGAGGATGATTGTTGTGCTGTTTGCTGAGTGATAGTGAGACCTAAATTACCCCCATAATTATTGTTAGGCTAAAAATAAATATCCTTTTAATAACGTACTCTAATCCCTTCTTACTTCTAGATTTTGCAAAACGAACTGTACTTTGGACAACAAATGGGGCGGTAGTAGCTCAGTCGTGAAACTTGGCTACCTTGCATAAAGCAGCATTTTAATGTTGAAAACAAACAAAGTTCTGATACAGAAATTAATCATTTATAGGACTTTCTTTCATAAATGATTCGTAATATTATAGATAGTGATACTTTAATGCAACATTTTTAATCTGAAAAGTAATTGTAAACAAGCCCTTTTATGTTTTTTTGGGGTTTTCCCTTTCCTGTAGTGTATAATATAGGGTTTTGTGCATGTAATGGTTTGCAAATGCTCAAATCCAAAAGTTCCCCCAGAGGGAGTTTCTCTACCAAACAACCCTGCCTGAAACGCCTCCATTGGACTCCTCCATTCATTTCTGTATGATAGTGACATCACTATTTAACACTCACACTCCTATTGGCTAGCGCTTCAACACATTACAGGTGATAGACTAAGGGGCGGGACATATCTAAGCGGTTGAACAATCACAACAATGATCACTTTTTGAACATTAAAGCATGTAAACATGTCACAGTAGAGAAAGAAAATACGAATATGACCTGAAAACGAGCATAATAGGGCGCCTTTAAGCTGTCAGATACATTGAATGGAGTACAAATAATACATTGCCTTTTTTAATTTAGTGGAGCCAAGTACAAGTACTTCAGTATTCTACTTAGGTACTTTAATATACGTACTTAGTTACCTGCAACCATTGACAAAAACAAAAAGTAACAAGCATGCTTAATTTATGAACATTTTGGAAATGTTACAATTGATACAAAGGGGCATGTACTTAATATAAACATCCACATGTGATGCGGAATTTATTTGTATTTAATTTTCCCCTTTAAATCTTTGGAAATGCAGGGATGCAATGTTAGCAGGAGGAGGATTCAGAACCCACGCCCTGGATTGCTGTTTTTCCCTCCATCATGTTAAAACCCGGCAGGATTAAAAGCCACTCTCCGCCCAGCTGTTAGCCCCCACATACTGGCCCTACTTATCCCTTCAGCCAGTGCTACTTTCCTTAAAGATTTAATCACACTGCGGCCGGATGTTTGTGTGTGTGTGTGTGTGTGTGTGTGTGTGTGTGTGTGTGTGTGTGTGTGTGTGTGTGTCTCTGTGTGTCTCTGTGTGTCTGTGTGTGTGAGTTTGTTTGTACCTTTACAACTGGGGCAAAGGATGGCACAGTTGGATATGAACACACATCACATGTGCACCTCACAATGGCCAAGCAGGAATGAGTGCTTTACTGTAACAGGGTATGCAGGAATCCTGAAGTCAAATGTAATACCTTCTAAGACCTTCTTTAAGACCCTGTCCATACATTTTAAGACCTCATCGCCACTTTGAGTTTTAACCGGTTACATTGGCGACACACTTTACCTCACATTGACTATATACAGTGTTGATTGTCCTTCCTCCTTATCTTCCAACCATTTGGACGCAAACTTGCGTTTCCCCATAACGATGTTGTTTAACAACCGGCGTAAACGGACCTTTGCGCGCTATCAAGCAGTGAGCGCGCGATGTCCGTTCAGATGACGTCAAATCCAACGGGATGCCATAAATAAATTACACAGAATCACACACCTACGCAATGATTACATTCAGGCACACTTTAGAATACACCCTCTTTGGACAATTCATATACTTATTGAAAACAAGCTACAACATGCAATACCTTGGAAAATGCAGTTTAATACTTTTTAATAGCCTTAATTTTCGCTAAATTGATTTATCAACTTTTAATACTTTTTAAGACCCCGCGGACACCCTGTGTAATACTGTGGCCATTCAGCATGCTGATTCAGTGGGCTTACATTATTACGTTTTAAATACAAAAAAACAGCAAACAAATACAAAACAAAAAAACAAACATTTAACTTATTGCTCTCTTCAAATTCTGTTTACCATATCATAACTTGTCAATTAACTAAGTTCAACAGCATTTATTCTTTAGATTTTAGGCCGTGGCGTATATACATTTATACAGTTCAATACCGGTTGAGAATATTGTCTCAATCAAAGAGCTACCTTGGGGCCTTAAAATAAGTTTGCCAGGTTATCATTTTCGGAAAAGAAAGTAATATATCAACTACTATTTGATATTATTTTTTCCATCTCGATTTTTCCATCATCCCTCCAAGTCACCACTTCACTCCAGCAAGATGTGTTTTTGTATCTAGGCTGATCACTGTCGTTATAACCCATCATTGACAGGCCTTTAAGCGGGATTTATTTTCTTTTTAAAACATTATATGCAGTTCATAAATTATATTCCTGAATTGGCAAGTTGAATCAAGCAATTAACTATGTTATGTAGTAACAGGGGTACTATACATCAAAGTGTATTTCCAGGTGTGTCCCAGTACTCAAGCATGTACTCTAAAGTGAGCTATGTAAGATCTGACCAGAGGTGGCGTTAGAGTTTTTCGTTGCCCGTCATTTTGACGGACAGGATCGTAACATTTCCATCATAATCCATTATTACCCGTCGGGTCTGAACACAACTCGTCACTAACGTGTCGGAGAGAGCACGCTCGTGAACTATTAGCGCCGGTGTTATGCCGTGTTATGCATGCCCACCGAGACATGCATGCACCTCGCGGGAGCGCACAAAAACTCCCAGACATTTCAATGATCTGTATGGCAAAGTACGGTTTGGAAACTATATCATTTCCTTTTTGACGGGCATGCATAACACGGCATAACACCGGAGCCTCGCTGCGGGGAAACTTTGGCACTGTTCCGAGTTTGTTCTAATCTGTCAAAATGCTGACTGGTTTCAGATTTTTCCATCATTGTTAATGATGGAAAAATCATTCTAGACGGAAAATATTCGGTTAACGCGACCACTGGATCTGACAAATTAATTTCTGCTCAAGGCTACATTAGCCGCCACTAGCACCACATACTTGAAGTTTTTAAGAAGGGAAAAAAACATTATCTCTGGTTCTGCTGCATTGATATCTATACCATTTATTTTTAAGTCCATTGTGAATCCAACAAGGTAATGAAAGTCGAATAGGAAATCGTTGAGGTTGTAGTGGTCACTGATTCATAAACTGGGGTTACATAATCCAATCATGGAACTACAGGTTGGGGGTACTGTTTCCACACGGACATACTTGGTTGGTACTTACTGCGTGCCCTCCCTTTCGCTTTCTCTTCTCTTCCTGGGCTGCGACCCGACAACATGTCTATTTCTGTCGCTCATTAAAGTACCCATTTGCACCTTCGATGCACCGCCTCCGACTCCTATCTCTCGGCACTACATTGGTGACCCCGACATAAGTCTCGCGAAGTATCCGAGACTGAACCGAACACGGCAAAAAACAAACGCTGTTTTTCTCGGAATGCCGGAGATTTTTGGAGACGTCCGTGGCTGCCACGTGCACACAGACTGAGGCTCGGTGCGCCCCACGGTATGGCTGAGGACGTCGCTCGCCATTCCTGCGACCTGCTAGGTATGGAGGAACCCGACTTCTACCTCTTGGAGCTGTTTCTTCGGGACATGCGGCTGCATGTCCAGGCTGCGCTAGCTCACGCGGCTAGTGTTGAGCCCCGCTCTTTAGCCGAAGAAGCTAGCCGGTTCTTCCTGGCCGCCCGGCGATTTACCCCTGAGGTGCTGGCCACTATACGCTGCGGCACCTTCCCTGGTGGGGGCACGCCGCCTAGCAGAGGCTCCGGGGCCGCCGCCGCCGCCGACAGCGACTAACGGCCGTCGAGAACGGCTAGCCACGACTGCTAACAGCTAGCAGCTACCAACGGCTAACGACAGCTAGCCACGACAGCTGACGGCTAGCAGTTACCAACGGCTAACGTCGACAGCTAGCAACGGCTGACGACGACAGCTAACGACTAGCAGCTAGCGGCTATCGACATCCGACTGTTTTTTTTTGTGGTGCCGGAGAGGAGGTTCGATCAAGTCTGGTCAGCCTCGTGTGGATCCTCTCGCAACTTCGCCCATCTGTTTTTGATCGTGGACAGGACGACCCTTTTGAGTTTTTTCTGGTGCCTGAGAGGAGGTTCGACCATGTCTGGTCGGCCTCGTGTGGACCCTCTCGCTTTTTCACCACCTCGACGGCGGCTTCGGACGTCGCCCATGCCTTCTTCGGCCCGTGGGTGGCGCGCTTCTGGACCCCGTCTCGCCTCAACTCTACGGTTTCGGACGTCGCCCATGCCTTCATCGGCCTGTGGGTGGCGCGCTTCGGGACCCTGTCTGGCCTCTTCCCTCGCCTCGGTGGTTTCGGACGTCGCCCATGCCTTCATCGGCCCGTGGGTGGCGCGCTTCGGGACCCTGCCTGGCCTCACCTCTAACCGCGGCTCACGGTTCGCCTCGACGGCGGCTTCGGATGGCGCCCCGTCTGGCCTCTCCCCTGTCCACGGCTCCCTCCTCCCGGGGACACGGCTCCTTCCTCCCGAGGACTTCGTACCAGCCGCCGCTGTGCCTTCGCCTGCGGCCGCGCAGCGCTCCTCCCTGCTGGGGACCACCGGGATATTCACGCCCGTCCCCACGTCGCAGCACAGCGGCCCTGTTTTCTATGGCTGGCGGAGGTTTTCTTCATTCGCCACGACGCCTACCGCGGCCCCCTGACGACGGCCCGTTCCGGCCCGCCCCCCACCCCCCGGTGGGGATGCCCTCGCTTGTGTAGTGATCACTGATTCATACACTGTTGGGGGTACTGTTTCCACACGGACATACTTGGTTGGTACTTACTGCGTGCCCTCCCTTTCGCTTTCTCTTCTCTTCCTGGGCTGCGACCCAACAACATGTCTATTTCTGTCGCTCATTAAAGTACCCATTTGCACCTTCGATGCACCGCCTCCGACTCCTATCTCTCGGCACTACAAGGTACTCTTTTATGAGAGACCTGAGCCCTCAAGGTATTTCTTAAGGCTCCTGGTGGACAAACACTTTAAGCAAGGCTTGATTTCGTTCCTTAAAATTATCAGCCACCTGTATCTCAGATGTTGGAAAATGTTTTTTTCTTTTAGTTGAATTGACCCTCAAATATTTCCATCACATCTCAGCTGGTGGCTGCGGGTTTACAGTGCAGAGACTGTTAAATGTCTTAAAGAAATGCTACACCCATAGTGACTACCTTACAGAAGAGCGCCACTTTAGTTCCACTCTACAAAAAATGTCACTTCAGGAAAATCACATATTCAACTAATTTCCAGAGTAGTCTAAGAGTAAGTCTTAACCTGACCCTAGCATACACACTACACACACACACAGGTGAAGGTATAATGTTCTGGGGCCTCATGCCGCTGTTTCTGGGTTACCAGAGCAGTTAAAATGCTAATGCCCGGTTAATGCTAATTCAATTAGGCTTAAGTGCGAGGGGCCTGATCGAACTAATACCTTTATTATGGGTGTTTTATAATATGTAATGGTGCGTGTACGTATGTGTTAGTGCCTATGTGTGTGAGAAGGAAAGAGAGTGTACTTGAGTGGTGTTACTGGAAAGTAAGGCAATGGGAAAACAGGAACAGTCTGTTACTGACAAACAGATCGTAAATCAGGTGGGGGTTCAGATGGGAGTTTATTAGGCACACCTCTAAAATCGAATGTGATCCAATACAACAGCTTTGCCATTACATTGTTCAACACAGTCTCACGACATTTCGTGTTATAGTCACGAAATTAATTTAATCTATTGATTCGTGTTCACCAACACGATTTTTGCATTTCTTTCGTGTCACACACAACGATTTTAAAAGCAATGTACTTCTATTGGTAGTATGTTTCGTGTCTGCAACACGTCTTTTTATCCGGTCGGGTCTTGGAATACCAGAAGCTGTGTGGTTCATAAAAACATGTTCTTACTCAATATCTTACCCTAAGCCTAACCCTATCCCTTTTATTTAAAATTGTATAATGTCGGAGTTTTTTTGTCGTCGGAAAAGAAATGGGGGCTCAGAGCCTCAGAATACTGAAATCTGTATTTTTTGTCATCTTTTTTTCCTTCTAATTTGTTATTATTTGGTGCAGGCACGAAACATACTACCAATAGAAATACATTGCTTCTAAAATCGTTCTGAGTCAGAATACTGAAATCAGATTTTTTTTAAATCTGTTTTTCCTTCTAATTTGTTATTGTTTACATTGCTTTTAAAATCGTTCTGTGTGACACGAAAAAAATGGCGAAATCGTGTTGGTGAACACGAATCAATAGATTAATTTCGTGACTATAACACGAAATGCCGTGAGACTGTGTTGCATTGTTACCTTGTGGATTTGCTGTGGTAAATACGTTTTAGATTAATTATTATGTCAATCTGGTTAACCACAATAATAATAATACTATTATAACATGACTTGTGTCACTTAGAGCTGCTGTGATCACCCTCTGTATAATGTGTGCTATACTGTACAATGCATATCATCTCTGCCAGTAACATATGGCGAGCACTATCTGTTCCTACAGTGGTGACTGTTTCCACTATCTCACACTACTGTGCACCTTCAAGAAACTTGAGCATGGTTCGACAATATGCCTACAAAAATGCTAGTGAACGAATGCGCCATTAAATCGAGGTAGTTATTGTTATTACTCATATTAAGTCGTCTCAAGTCA
Source organism: Trematomus bernacchii (assembly GCF_902827165.1). NCBI lineage: Eukaryota > Metazoa > Chordata > Actinopteri > Perciformes > Nototheniidae > Trematomus > Trematomus bernacchii. The sequence continues at coordinate 1,828,268 of NW_022987851.1, read as the reverse complement.
ATTCAATGCATTTCTTTTGGAATGTTAAGTCAAACTAGGTAATGTGATTTGCGTACATTTATTTTAATGTGTCAAGTTATCCAGATTGATTGCAAGCCCAATCATTAACAACCCTAAGATACATGTATCTTAAAACTTGATCTGAAAAAATCTAATTTTTCAATCAGTCTGTTTTTAGTGGAAAGGTGAAGACATTGATCATATGAGAGTGAGATGGCACTGAGAGGTCAGCGTATATCAGTACATCAGCAACATTCTGTATTGCACCTAGCATGGTGTAAATGCAGAGTACATTCATGTTTTCATACTCAAGTAAAATGACACCATTCACATGTGATATAGATTTCTTCACAGAAACACACTTTAATAGACTTTCTCTTTCACACATACTTCCTTGACTGTGCCGTGAACCCTCACTGACATCCCCTCAGGCTGCGTGTGTCTGTGTGTGTGTGTGTCAGGGAGACAGTGAGCGGGAGAGAGTGTCTCTGATATCCTCAGGGAAACACTGAGAGTGCTAGCTAGCTGGCGGAGTAGGTTTGTGGTGCCGTGTTAATGGAGATGTAAGCTCACAGGATTAGCACCCATAGGTAGGTATGTGTGCGCGCGTGTGTGTGCAAGTGTGTGTGTATTCTTGACAGGCACAGCCTTTCTTTCATTACATTAAGGGCAATGCCTCTAAATCATTTACTCCCTTTGCAGTCTCAGTGGTGTCGGTAAAGTGTTAGTAATCCCCATCAATACCGGGGTCTGCCTCAAGGCACTTTACTCACTACCACTCACACACTAACACGTGAACACATACTCACACACCAAAACACATGGCGTTCAGATATTACGACGCATTAACCTTAACGCAGTTAATTGCAGTCATGTCCACAGACTAACCCAGCACACACACACTTACCACCCACTAAGCTAATTCGAGGCATGTCAAATGACACATCAGCAGTGCTTTGCTAACTATTAGGCTTAACGCTCTAACGGCAAGCTACGGCTTGTATGTGTCTGCCTCACTACCATGTATTTTCACATTCACACACACATACACTCTCACAGACACATATACAAACAGAGATTTCCTTGAAGCCTAAGCCTAATGTTAATATTTATGTTCAAACCCTAAGCTGGAGACCAGAATCTGTATTTCTTTTAAATGTAGTAAGTGTTGGACCATTTATGGAATAATGGCGATGGTCTCACAAACTGATATGAGGACTTTTTAAAAAAAACATGGAAAGAAATAGTTACTATTTCACTAAAACATGAAGATAGCTTTACCTTGTTCTGTGTGTCTATTAAAGGGGCCGCTTACACACAACTTCAGATTACTCATCATATTGACTTAGACAGTGAAATGTAGCTCTCTGTAATTCAGAGATAATAATTGATGATGTGTAAAGATATCATCAGGGTTATCTCATCATGGACTTATACATGTATCAAAAAGTGAATGGTACAAAGTGGAAGTGTCAAGTTTGAAAGCCGTGGTCATTAACCTGGCAGAGAGTGTCTAACAAATGGTGCATTTAAGATCAGGGGTTGCTATAGACTTGCTTCTTGGGGTAATTTTGACAAAAACTCTGTCATAATCTATTATTAATGTAGCTCTATACTCATTGGACCTTTACCAGGACCTCTGGAAAAGTTGTACTTTTGGAGAGGAATGATCAAGTGTCGCTGAAAAGTCGGTCTTGGACCATGCTGCATCAATTTTGACCTTTCTATTTTTTGTATCTGTCTCTTATGCAATGTTTTTTTATTATTATTATTATTCTAAAATAGTTATATTCCATGGGTTAGTTAATTCCAAGTAAGGGAAATCTCAATCCTACAGCAAACAGTGATAATTATAATAATCTGCTTCGAACAGATCCATAAACAAATGGTTTTCCCAGCTTGGTGTGGAAGACGATGAGTGGCACATACATACATGCATACACACTCATTGCAGTTTACTGTCATGTAGTGATACTTGTGCCATATGCTTGCGTGCCACAGACTTGAGTGTTGATGGAACGGCACATACATGCTCATGTTTGCACAGAGATCAGGTAAACACACATGGACTGTGTGAGTGCATGTGTTTCCTTGGGGGCTGATTATGTTGGTTTGTTAGATCAAGTGGTGTGCAAACACAGTGATGTGGGCACCTAAGAGAAGACAACCGCTGAGAGGGCTTTAACGATTATGCAATAACAAATAAACCCATACCAGCCATTTGTAAATTGCAGGGTGAGAGACACAAACACCTCACCTTAAGACAAACTAAGGTGTGTCAAAGTAGAGAGGGACAGTCATTTACCTCAAACCCCAGTCACAAATTATTTTATTCCTAATAAACATATTCCAGAGGGATTAAATATAGCTTTTTGAGACATTTTAAAGAAACAATGCATTCTTTAGAAGTTTGCTTTACATATCCTCTAATACAACAGTTTACCAGGCACATTTTCAACACCTATTGGCGGCCTCAGCATTGTGTGCAAAGCGGGTAATGGTAGCAAAAATGATAAACTATATTAAGGATTACAATGTATTTTGTAGCATTTCTGTATGAGTAACAAAAATTCGTCAAAAACAGTGCGCAAAATAGCAACATATGACTTTATGAGAGAATGAGTAAGGCAACATATCGTCCTTTCTCGAAGTCTTACTCAACAAGGGACTGTATGCAGCAATATCACTTCAGTAAATGGTTCTGTTATTCTGGAAAGTCAATAGAAAGGCAATAAGTAAGACAGACAGCGTCCAAAATATGGACAGCAGCAAAAGTTTGGTCAAACAGATCAATCATAAAGTATCATCGTCAGCAATGAATAGGCTACAGATTGTTTAAGACATGTATTCAGAAAGTTGCATCTAGATGGTCTTCATCTAGAAAAAGGAATCCTAGGCGTACTACAAGACAGTAATAACTGAGAAACACATAAGGGTGTATTATGGGTTTTAAGATAGAAACAAATGGCAGCAATGGTCAGTTTGCTATGTCCAACTTGTGAAAAATAAAGAGATTAAAAGACAGGGAGTACATTTGAAGCAAACAACATGCTTTTTGTATCTGGATAAATGTCAAGTGTACACTATGTAAGGGTCAGACTATCACTTATTCAGGCTGGCTGCAAATTGACACAGTTGCAGACGGGGATAGTAATTCAATATGCTGATAGAAAACAGCTGAGAGTAATTAGGGAAGTTACTGTATGGACAAGCTTGTTTTGACAATGGAACATATACTGTTGAGTAAACCAAGCACTGGTTCTCCTTAACCATTTAGTCTAAAATCGTTTGCACCCAAATCAACAGGAATCCAGTCATTCTGGCATGGTTTGACCCCAGCTCTGGTTGACTTTTGATGCTTTTGCCTCAGTAATGAGTGTCGTAGGAAAAAAAGGGTGTGGAGTTGAAAAAAAAGGAGTAAAAGTTGCTTTGAAAAAGATCTCTCCCTGGTCCTGTTGTTGGTTTTCCAGAGACCATTAATAATGGCCTGAAGGGGACACTGATTAGAAGGCGGCCATATATTTAACACTAAGCAGACCTGTTAAAGGGTGTGTTTACTGACAAATGAGGAGGCATGCTTTGACAGCCTATAAGTATAACCTACATTTGTACAAGTGTAGCGTATGTATGGTTCTTATGAAAGTGGTGGGTTTTGGTGCAAATGAAAAGTCAGATTTCACCGTAAAAATACGGGCATTTAAAAGTGAAAAGGTTTCATTCTTTGAATCGTCCAGGAGGTATCATTTTCTTGCTAAATAATTGTGAACCAATCACAATTAGTTGGATGGACTTGCATTTACATAATACTTGTAGTATATTGATTCCCGAAAAAAATCTGCTCCTGAACCCCAATATGTTATGGCTGAACCAAACCTAAACCAACTATGTCCTCAAAGACATTCAGCCTCCTAACTTGTTGCATGCTGGTTACTGATAATTACTGGATAACTAGAGAGTTGTCCCACTTATCTGCCTGTATCTTCTCTAACTTATGACTAACAGTTTTACAACATTACTACACTATTGAAACACACAAAGAAAGGTAATGCAGAAACCAACATCTACAAGGTTCGAAATGTAAAACTGTGGATGAAATTACATCAAACTACAAAAGTAATTAGTTAAACAATGGTTTGAATGAATTCAATTTCTAAAACTATAAATCAGATAAAACAAGAGAGGAAGTCAGTGTCATAAGTAGATGATCATTGGTTGAACACTGTTAGGTTCCTGGGAATCGTCATCACAGAGAACGGAACTGAGAAATGTCTGTATTTCTTTAAAAAAACGTTAGAAGGGGAAATTCACCAGCCAGGTTTGCATCAACTTTTACAGAGAAGCATTAGAAAGCATCCTGAAACTGGAACCGTTCGGGGCATGAGATGTGCTCAGTCCAGGACAGGAGGGCTCTACATTGGGGGATTCAAACCAGAACCCAGAACATCGTTGGTACCCATCCACGAGGAGTCAGCTGGATAGGTGAGGTGCTGTCTTTGCACCAAGAAAAAAGTATTTTATAAAGCAAGGAATCTAGAAGAATCTGCTGCTTTACTTCTGTGCAATCCTGTATTGTATCATGACAATACATTCTTGAATCCTGAATAATTTCCCTACAGTGCTGATACAAAGCATCTCTCATCAGGTCAGAGATGTGGCGCCCACACAACTAAAACTCCCTTCGGGCCGCTAGACATTGTTTTTCATCAAACCAAAACAAAGATTGGGGAGTGTACACTTCATGGTGCTAGCATGACCAGCTAATTGATTTCAGGCCAGATCGTGTTGCTGTGTAATGGAGCAGGCTAACGTGATGATGAAGCTGGGATGGTCATGGTGATGACTTTCACAGGACTCCAACCTCATTTGTTTGTTTGACAGACTGCAGGGGTGTGTGTGTGCACGTGTGTTTCTCCCATTTGGCATAAAGGATATGGATTAAGCTATAGAGGTGACAGATGATATGTTTACAGGAGAATGTTTGCTTTCTGCACGATATTCAATTACAGGGTGTGTGTGTCACCGCCTATGAATAAACGCGTGTGTGAGAAAGACGGAGTGTGTGCATACCTAGTCATACGTGCATTACAGGCTGTGTTTGAAAGGGTCACAGGCCTTTATCAATCACACAGAATTTGCTTCCTTCCTTCCTCTCAGTCTCTCGCCACAATCTAACCCCCACACTACTTAACTTCTTATTTTCTCTGGGAAGTAGTCCAGTCCAAATCTAAACTGGGGCTGTCCACTGTTTACTGGAGTTCTGACACAGCACAAATAAATACCTAAATGCTTTCTACCAAACAGACTTATTCATATACAATGCTGCCCCAGAAACCCCATCCCCTGTAAAAGCCAGTCTGGGTGGTGGAGGGATGTTGCGGTATCAGTACAGTTGGTGCTACTAAACAACTTGTGGCAAGATGTGGCATTGCATCCTGTGATGTCACATAACTTATCCCAAAAAGCAAACAGAGCAATAGTATTTCATCTAAATGCCTTAAATAAATTATGATGACGTTTAGCAGGCACTTAGACAGGAAATGGCCCAGCATTATAACAATATCAAGGACGGTGTTGGTGGAAAATTGTTTAAGGTACATGCAAAACAATAATAGAGGATCCAGGAAAGCAAGATTTAGACGAAAATCGAAGAACTTGAAGCGTTATCAGACAGCCAAATACTGCACAGCAGTTTTTGTCACTAAAAGACTGGAGACCTTAACAAACTCTGGAAATTGTACTTGTGCATATTTGATAGGCCAATGCAGTTCCTTGCTAGATGAGGCAGAATTATGCTCAGGTACATTTTAGCCAGGTTACATTTTTGCAAGACAAACCTGAGTTTTAAGTCCTTTGTGTTCCTCCCTGAGCCAACAAAGCTGTCCTATTCATATAAATGAGAAGGCTGCGTTTAATCAAGCAGAGCTGTTTTCTGTCTGAACATGGCCTTACCTGACTAGGACCTCTTGTGGCCATATTCATTTTGTCAATGGAGCAAATGTAAAAATACTGTGACTGTTACATTTTTTTTTTGGTAAGGGTCGGAGTAGAAGGATAGGTCAAGTCAACACAGTATCTTTAAAACTGACATTCAGGTTACACTAGAGAATAACTGCTTCGTACGAAGTGTTATCCTACCATGTCAGAAACCAAAAGTATAACTGTTCCAAACGGCCACACTCGAAGATGGAATGAAAAGCTAGTAATCAAGTAGAGGGGCAAAACACAACATCATTAAATACATACATCATTTGAGTATGGGGACAACAAAACACATTTTTACAGTCCGTCCTTGTAGCTGGCAAGGTGGGTTTAAAAGTTGAATTGCCCCATTACAACATTGGAAAGGTGTTTTGAGGAGAGGGGTTTCACCTAGCTAATCGGCCATTGGTCAAGCAGATCTGAAACTGAAGTATACTGATGCCTTGATCTATAACTTCTATAACGCTAACCCTAACTTACTCATTTCCCGACTGCCAGGCTGAAAACATGCATGGTGCTGTGCGAACACTGGTAATGAATATTGTACCGTGCCTGTCCTCTCCTCAGGGGGGCAGATGAAGAGGATTCCAAAAGCCAAAGCCTTGTGTTGCTGAAAATCCTCCACAATCCCATTTGATCTTAACGCTCTGCCTCGCCTAATGTGTCCCTAAGCTGCCCTTATCACACCACAGAGAGGGGATAGACTACAGATATTTACAGTTGCATTGGTGGAAGGTTTGGGTATGCTTTTGCATCAGACACCTTCACAAAACAAGTTGTACGATAGACGTCAGATGTTTCACATGCTAAATCCTGCATGACATCCACAGGTAAGAAGAACATAATGACCAAGTGGTAGGAAATCCAGGGAGGACAGAGATGGAGACAGAGAGAGAGAGAAACAAGCAACCAGCTGAGGTGGAAAGAAAAGCATTACGAGCCAACCCTACTCCACTAGTCTGTTCATTCTAAGCAAATAAATCCTCCATTATCGTGAATCCCTCTTGGGTCTAAAAGCAAGCAACTTACAGGGAATTAATTGTATTGTAGCGAGGGGAGGGGAGAGCCCATTTCATTTCCTCGTCAAGTTTGGGGAGAATTGTATTGGAAGCCAAACAGCCACCTGGGAATGGCCTCCTCTCCTCTTTGCTCTCATCTCCTTGTTTGTGCCTCTCCAAAACCATTTGTCTGTCTGTTACGCCGCAAGACAGGCCTGTCTCCTCTTCTGTCTGTTCAGACATCTCTTTGTTGTGTTTCATCGACACACATCCAAGGTCTTTCTTTATGTGAGACAAGGTTCTGACTAAACGTGTTACCATATTGTTTACAAGTTGCTTGGATCCACAAGCTCAGTCTGTGTGTGGTTGGTGAGTCATCAGATGGAACCAGTGGCCTAGCTTGGACACTGATGAGCAGAAATGAAGTGAGTCCCCTAGTAGGAGTGTGTGGTTTCAGCTATGTGTAAGAACTTGTCAGACTGAATTAAGATGAATGCGAATCGAGCTGGAAAAGTAAACTAAGGACAAATAAATGTGTGTGAATAAGTGTGCATGTGTCCAACTTGTGGCCGGCCAAGCCTCCTCAGACCTCTAAACAAGCACCATAAATTCACCCTCCACTTACCTGCAGTAAAAATGTCAGGATGAAGGCTTTTATTGGGCCACACACACACACACACACACACACACACACACACACACACACCACACACACACACACACACACACACACACACACACACACACACACACACACACACACACACACACACACACACACACACACACACACACACACACACACACACACGCTGATCCCGCTTAGAAGTCACTGAATACACCCACCCTCACTCTCCTAAACACACACACCAAAGCCTTTTACTGCCTGTCTATCTAGCCATGTCCCATAGTTGTCTAGTAGCTTTACATTGATATTGACAGGCTGGTGGTACGCAGGGACTCCATGCTAATGACATTAGCCAAATAGATCCTGTCACAGCCACTTTGTCACCTGCCATACAACCCCCACCCTCTGACATACAGACATTCTGAAATGAAATGACATAATTGGAAACAAAATTACTAATTTAATGTCTCAAAAAATTGCTTTCTCAGAGGGATATTTCCTGACAATATATTTAGTTAGCTTTCTGCTAAACTTATCAATTAGCATTTGTTTACAGTTTGCATACGGCTAAACTAATACATTTGTCTTTCACCATCTAAAAGTACTGTATGTGCACGCTCTTCATTATTTGTAGAACGCCCTCTTCCTGAAATGATTGCTTATTTCGGTTAGGAATAGATTTGGTTAAATAAAAGTAGGAATATTTTGTGTGTTTATGACAGCTTGTGCTAAAACCACACTATTTCCCAGGGTTTTCCACACAGTGTGCACTATTCATTAAGATTAAGAAATGGCAGTATCCTTCCCATTTTTTGTATCTTTAGACCGTTTATCCTGCCAATGATGCATCATTCAATCAAACTGACTGTAGAGAGTGAAAAGATAAAGAGAGAAAAACGAAATATACATTCTCTTTTAGAAATCCGATTTTCACCCGAACAAAAATATAAAAAACTAAGATGAACCAAAAAGTGTCACAATATATACCAGTAAGTTATAAAGTTACTTGCTTTGTGTGTGTATGTGTGTGTGTGTATGTGCGTGTGTGTGTGAGGGAGACAGAGAGAGTTTTTGTCTTTGTAAAAATGTAACCTGCCAAAGCACAAAAGGTTAAAGGACGGTAACTACTATGTATGCCCCCTCCTCCTTCTCAACATACACATACACAGACATGAAAGCAAGCAGCATTTCAACTTGGTGTGTGTGTGTGTGTGTGTGTGTGTGTGTGTGTGTGTGTGTGTGTGTGTGTGTGTGTGTGTGTGACACATCTGGGAGTGTAATCAGTGGGCTTCTTTTAAGAGCTGCCAAAGCAAACAGGCAAATAAGGAATCCACTTTACAGACCATCGATCTCCGCTGGCCACAGCCAACACAAACACAAACACACACACACACACAGTGGGAGGACCGGTCGTATGCACACACAGACACAAATTACAAGAAGAATGGCTAGATGGCTAGGTTGATATGTTCTAGAAGTAGAACCAGTGTGTGCAGAGAGGTGCTCCTGGTTTCATTCCCTCACACACACGCACGCACAAACGTTCATATGGCGCATGTTCAGCTGTCAGGGCCAAATTAAAATCAACAAAAGAATTAACAGAAAAATAACCAAATGTGATGATAGTTTTTTATATGAAAAAATATAAACGTTCACAGATTTCTTTTTCAAAAACGAAAAACCAGATCTGTCAATATATTCCAATGATCAGAAGAGTTTTTCCAACTCTTTCTTTTTTGTGCGAGTGTATCCTCTGCTTGTCTAGATTTCCCTTTATTTCCCCGAGCAGACAGGGGGAAAACACAGAGATACAAACAAATAAACAATGGAAATATTGTTATGGTGAGTCTCTGAATGATTCAGAGTGTCCCGCACCGAGGAGCCATCGGCGCCTAAAACACTTCCAGATGATCCTCAGACAATGGAAGGAGAGAAACAAGACTGATACGTCATCCATTTACTTTGGGACCCAGAACAACAATACATCCTGGAAGGGCAGCATGCACATGCACACGCACACGCACACGCACACACACACACACACACACACACACACACACACCAAAGTAAGTGTGTTTGTTCATGTGCATGTTTAGTGATCTGGAAAAGGAAACTAGATAGATTGAACTGATAGGAAATTGCATATAGTGGAAAGCCAAGACATAATGCAACCCAAAAACAGGTTGTTTTCACAGTGCACACACACACACACACCCACCCACCCACCCACCCACCCACACCCACACACACACACACACACACACACACACACACACACACACACACACACACACACACGCCTGCCAAGTGCAGGAGACAGCCTCCATTGAGAAAACCAACGAGCTGTGCCTCTCCTGAGACTGAAGCACACACACATGCACACTATAACAAAAAGACACACACCAATGCTATCACTGGCAGCATCAAAGTGAAAGCCAGTGGCTGTGACAGAGCTGCCTGCAAACACCATCAGTTAACGCACATTCATGATATTCACTTCCCTTCATAGACACTTCATAGAGTGGAAACGTACTGCGTGTGTGTGTGTGTGTGTGTGTGTGTGTTTCTCCTTGGACCATTGCAGCACACAAGGAAAATCTCCCCAAAGAAACCCCCTTATTTTGGGGGGAAAATTAGATCAAGCCTCAGTATACAGTATCATGCAAAAATTATACCGGGGCTTAACTTTATTCATTTAAAAAAAAATAAAGACAAATACAAAATCAAACTGATAAAAAGTGTTGACATATATCATCATGATATCATGGACCTTGCATCTTAAATAATTAAGTTTAGTAATATATAAGTAATACATATTGTAGTAGATTGTTTGTCCATGAAAAGTGCTTGACTAAAATGAGCTATTTTGAGATATAAATTATGCTAATTTGTAAAACTATTGGGTTCAGACCAAAGATTTAAGCCTGGTTTAACAAAAATGCATTTTGACAGTTTAGATGATGTCTGATTATTTTAAAACTAAAATACCTTTTCTAAAAAAACCTCTATCCAACATGGTAACCAGCAGGAACAAAAAGTATTACAATAAATAAAATTAAGCAATAACATCTGAATGATGCATGATGCATGATTGTTATGTCCTCTGTTTTTCCTTCTGTTTTACATGCATTTAAATATCAATTATACTCCATGTACATTTTAATTCCATTTAACTTTATCATACATATCAGTTTACTTGTGGTACTCGTTTGTGTATGTCTAATATAAAATGATTTAGTTGACACTTGCACTGTCAGGTTTACAAAAATAAACCATTTAGAGTGATGTGACTTCTTCACAGGAAGCTCTGGACAGAAAGAGAGAATGGAGACACGAGACGATAAAAAAGGCCAACAGGGTGAGGTAACTATGTGCAGATGGACCCTGTGTGTGTGTGTGTGTGTGTGTGTGTGTGTGTGTGTGTGTGTGTGTGTGTGCGCGCATTTGTGTGTGTGTGCAGGCAGCTGCAGGAAGGATCCCGCTGAGAAAGAGCAGGACGTCTTGTCATCCACTGTGGCCACAACATCAAGACACACTCACGCGCGCATACACATCAAAGAGTGTGTGGCCAGTACTGTTCCAGCACTATGGCAGTGTGGGGAAACAAACAACAGCGCCACACACACATACTAACACACACTCAGACATACACACACGATCTTCTGACTCACTCTCGCAGACCAACACGCTAACACACATATACAGTATAATCAGTCACATTCATACATACAAAAATACACATTCTCACACACACATTTACATACACACTCACACAGCCCACATAATGGGCCATTTCAGCACCCAGACCACAGCTAATACAGTAAATGACAGGGAAGGACTGGGGGAGAGCCAATCTAAATGTGACACTGATTTTCTGTAGTGTGCATGTGTGTACGAGTGTGTGTTGTGTGTGTTTACCGCCCTGACATCATGACTCTACAGGCTGGGGCCCCAGATGCTGGTGTGGCTGTTGTTTGGTTCACCGTCCTGACCTACCATTGGCGTCCACACACACACACACTCAGATCAGACACACAGATACGTGCATGAGTATTGTCCTTAAACAACATGGCTGTGGTGTTGGAAACTCTGACCAACGTGTCAGTGGAAGCATCAAAGCAGCGTAATGAGAGAGCAGAGATAAACCAGTCAACAAGGCAGCTCACACCAGTCCAAAACACAGAAATACACTCCACTAGCAGTAAACTGCACTGGGGGGTCAATGGGTGGGAGTGTACGGCATCATATGTGTGCGTTTAGGTGGGAAAGATGAGGTGAAGACATTAGATGATTGTGTTGTGTCTTCCCATCAAGTTTGTATTGGAGAATCCCTTTTTTCAGACCAAAATGGTAAATGGAATGAATTTAGATACCAGCCTCTGTGACCCCTCGAAGCACTTTTTTATATACAAGTCATCGTTCACCCATTCACACACATTCATACAGAGGCAGCGGCTGCCAGACAAGGTGAACCCACTCTAGAGACTAACATACACACACCGTTAGCCATGACAACAGGAGAAATTTGGGTCAGGCATCTTGCCAAAAGACGACATATACATGTCCCTTCTGAGCCACAGCTGCCCCCGGTTGGCTACCAACTACTAATTAGGAATTACAACTATTAGATCATCACTTCTAACTTCAGTTTAAAAGCCAAGACATTTTAAGAAAAAAACTTTTTTTACCTCAATAATTCTGATAATCCCTTCTTATTTGATGAAGAATCAAATTCTGGGTCCCCAAACTATTTCCCTTGGAAACCATTAACTTCATCTAAATGTTTGAGCAGGGCCAAAGGGAAACACCTATTGAAATGTTTTGTTGAATAGCAAAATGGTAATAGGATCCCAAGTTTTGTTAATTAAAATCCCTTCTGTCCGTGTGCAAAGTGTCAAAAGGCCCGCCGTGCTATGAAAGATAATACTAGGGATTCAGAGAATCAATGAAAGAAGTGATTGATACATAAACTGGATGTTTAATATAGCCTATGTTTGTTAATATGTTTATATTCATTTTGTGTTTCTGTATGAATAGTAAAATATAGCAGTCTGAACAACCCCTCTCCGGCGTCCTTGTTTAACCCAAACCCTTTTTTAACCCTTCCAGACCTTCCCTGGTAACCAATGCAATGACTGGTGGGTTATTCCCTTACTATTCCCATTCAAGTGGGTATTGTCCACAGTATTGATGTATTACATGTCTAACATATGTAATATGTAATGTAAAGCACTTTGAACACTTGGAAAAGCGCTAAAATAAATGCCATGAATCATTATTATTATTATTATAAGACTTATGGTAATTGTGCATGAAGAGCTCTACAGGTCTGCAGGTTATTTCTTCAAGAACTTGAATAAAATGTTTCAAAGTCTGTGAGTCTGTGAGTGTTTACCTTGGGATGGGGCCCCTATCTTAAATAACCATGTGGAAAATGTCTACTATCACAGATTCTTGAGGTTAGTGGACTTTCACACCATATTTTTCAGTGCCAGACGTCTCTTTGGAGAAGTTCAGGCGGTCTCTTTGGTCAGGTGGGAAAGCACCTCTTAAAATCTTAAACACTGCTACTAATAGTAGTGGTAGACCACCAAACGACACCAATACACACTGTAACACTGTTGTACAATAACACTGCTCATGACTATGAAAAACTTCTGTGCCATAAATGATGTCCAACAAAACACTTTCACAATGAATTAATGTTATTCTATCCGCTACTTCAATACTTATATATGTTTACACATTTTTAATAATGTTCCTTATTTTATCAACCGTTGCTTGCCTCTTTTTTTAACTAGAACGAAAGAAGGATATCTGATTCTGTTAAAAAATTGTGACTGGATAAAAGTGTAGTAAACACAGGGAAATAACTTTTAATAAGAATGATTGAGTATTTGGTTCCGGATTCATCTGGCATCTGACTCTGCCACACTGACAAAGACACTGATTAAAACGTCAGGCTAGTACTAATTTACTACCCTAATTATACCCGGTACATAACAAATAATGTTTAAGAATGTATTCAAAGTTACAATTATTATATATAATATTCTTCCATAAGAAATGATGACAAAACGTACCGGATATTTCTATCTATCTGGTGCCATCTTTGTCAGTGTATGTGTGTGTCTACAGCATTTGCCCATAAATCAAATCTCCTGCCGTGCATGTGCCTCCTCCCCTGCTGTGCAAATTTGTTCAATTAGCCACGGCCCCCGAGGAGTGTTAGCGCACGCACGCAAACACACACACACACACACACACACACACACACACACACACACACACACACACACACACACACACACACACACACACACAACACACACACACACACACACACACACACACACACACACACACACACACACACACACACACACACACACACACACACACACACACACACACACACACGTCCCCAGAATCCAGTGTGAAATGGGGCTCTGCCACAGTGTGAGGATTATACGACAATAAAATGCATTTCACGGCCGCAGTGCTTAATAGGCCCGGCCTCCATAGAGCTCAGGCCAAAACACTGCATTCAACCCGCCCCTTAATCTCTGCCTTCTCTACTCAAGCACAGTAGAGCACGCACACACACACACACACACACACCATCAATCCACACACTGAGAGAGAGAAAGCTTGAATCAATCAACGGCCTTCCCTGCGACTCTGGATTGACCAAGATGTTTTCCCAAATTAAATTGTATACTTTCCTCTGCCAGCAGATTATCAGGGCCAGTTGCTAACACACCAACAGTTGATAACAAACTCAATATTCTGAAACATAAACCTTCATTATAACACTTAGATAAGGAATTAAAGTCCTAAATCTTTTAGCATACATAGTTTCTTGTTATTTAAAATTAAAATATATAAGTACCACCCTGAAGAGAGCCACACACACACACGATGCTGAGAACTTTGTTGTATTATAGTTTCAAGCTTCGATTATGAGTCGTTCTTTACAGTGGCCGACTGTCACTGTGGTTACCTAAATATTATTGCGGATCTGCAATAAGCTAGCTAGCTAACCTAGTAATATTGGAAAGAATCATAGGATCTCATTGTTAAAATAAGCCAGTAAAATATTTTAGGTAACTTTCCAACAGCAGTGACAGTTGGCCAACTTTTGAATCCCCGAACATCAGCAAGCGCTCCAGCCCGAGCTGTGTGCATGACTTGTTGGTGTCCCCTGGAAAGTGTTTCCATTGTGTTTTGAGCTTCTAGCAGCATTTTTTATTTGCAGTGATTTTATTTGCAGCATTAGGTTTATGTAATATTGTCAAGTTGGTGAATGTTTTCTAAATGCTGAACATGTGTTGTCAAGTAAGTGAAGCCTTTTTTTCATTTGCATGTGTTTTGGCACATTTGTGTTGTTATATTTGCATTGTTTCCAAATTTGCAGCGCGTTACTCCTCATGAATTTTTTTAGGGCAGTTGTAATGCATTTGTATCTGTCGACCACCGTAGGTCTTACTATTGGAACAGTAAATAAAGTTCCCTTTTGCTCTCTTTAATTGGTTTTAAGTGTTGTAACCAACTCTAAATGATCTCACGTGTAGTATTAAACACAAAGTACAATGTTGAATCAAACCAACACCTTTAAATTACTCCAATCAGTGATTATCAGTAGATTCTCACATGTTTAACACTTCTTGTATGATCAGAAGCCACACACAAGTATGCTTTTTATTTTCTGTTTCTTACCATGAGCTTGTGCTTGAGACCCTGCCCCTTCCTCTGAGGTCAGCATATGATTGCATTCTGTATGTGTGTGTGTGTGTGTGTGTGTGAGAGTATATGTGTGTTGATCTGGATGCATACAGTAGTCCTGTAGTGCTGGCCAGGGATAAGGCTCTTATATGGAGGATAATCCAGGATAGCCAGGGGGGGTTTAACTCACCCCTCTAACACATAGGGTGTCAGTGGGTTGGAGGGAGAGGGGGGGGGGGGGGCAGACGGAGGTGTGAAAGGGAGTCTAAAATCTCTCTCTCTCTCTCTCTCTGTCAGCCTATCTTGATCCTATCTTTACTCACCGATGTTCCCACATAACCCTGCAGGACTCAACAAAGATATATCAGTGTCAATAGAGTACTGCTGCAGGAAAGAGTCCTAGAGCTGGAAACAAGCTAGCATTTTAGCTCGGTTCCCTCATCTTAATGTCAATGTTTTTTTGTATGAGCTTTTGGAGAAGATTACCCTTTTTTTGTTCTGACATAAAATAATAAAGTTAAAAACCCGACAAGTGAATGGCTGAAGCTTTTACTTGTCTTAAAAACAGCAGTTATCAAGTGGCTAAATGAGATTAATAAATGCATCACGCCAAAATGAACCGCCTTTACCTTAGCGATAGTGACATGAAGTTGTGCGACCATCATGTTCTTTAGTTCATAGCATTACGGTAGAATGTACCATACATGTTTGCGAGCCACAGAGCTTATTTCGGAATAAATACAAAATCCAATGGAAAAATTACCATTGTTTTTGAAAGGGAAGCCCTTTAGCGGCTCACTTCCGTTTTGGCCGACAAAAATACTTCATCATTGCACCATTCTTTAACAGATTAGTGGTGTCAAAATAGAGACGGGTGGGGACTATTTGTAATTGTGTTGTAGTTGTGTTGATATATAGCTGTGGTACAGGTAATAAAGTAAGTTACACACAAGTTGTAACTATCCAAGCACGTAAAACAAGCTAATTTGTTTTGCAGTTGATTCCCAGTATTATAATATCAAGGAAAAACATTTGAATAATGGTTAATCATCAAATGAAGGAATTAGGAAGTCATAAGAAAGGGAAAAAAAGAGGAAGCATGTAAGAGGACAATGAAAGATAGGAATGTTTGACTGAAAAAAATCTGTGGTTATGGAAGAAGGAATATGGGAGAGGAAAAAGGTGGTTTCATTCTAGGGATGGAATGAATGAGGAATATACATTCATACAAAGAGTAAAGGGAAGCAAAGAAGAGGGGAGAAACGCCTGCTTTTCTGTGAGTATGTTGCATGTGTGTGAGTGATTTGACAGTTCTGGCGGGGCCGTTATCAGGCGAGGTAAATCGGCCTAAACCTGGAGCTAATGTCTTGGTGGGGGTGTGGGAAAGATTAATAAGGACAAGCTCCAAAAGGCTTTAGCTGGAACCGCTAAGATTCTTAACCCGCCTAACCTCCCCTGGCGCCACCCGGAATCCAAAATGTCCCTGAATGTCAACACAAAAACACTCTCACAAGTTTAATTTTCCAGTGCAGAATCAATCAGACCGTGTGGATTTGTTTTACTTTTGAGTTTGGGTAGTAGTGCTTGAAAAAACACAACTTAAAATGCAGTTCAGTCAAACAAAACAAATTGTATGCAGTATATTTTGTAAAGATGTACACAATCTACTGCATACAGTTTACACATTTCCCAAAACATATATTATTACCACAAATTCTTTTTCAAATGGGATATAGTTGTTCACGCCCATTTTGGATTGTAAACAGAGTTGGAGGTTTTTTGCATATATGTTGTAAACTCCATGTTTCCGTAGTGTGACAATACATTACCATTGTTTTCTCCACTTTCAATTGGATAACAAAAAAGCAGAATTTGGAAAACCGTCCCTTCGTCGACATTTTCTGGAAAATGTATAGCTTTTCTTAATGACAAAACTATTTAAAAAAATCTATGAAATGTAGCAAAACTAAAGCAATGTAACGAGTTTTGTTCTTTTTGTATGTTTTTTACGTTATTTATTCTTGTTTCTTTTTTCTGTGCATAATGCCTTTGATTTCAGTATATGAACATTGATGTGAAGTGCCTTTTTCTGGTGTCTCTGAAATGTTCAATAAAGATAAACCTTAAAAAGCCTTTAAGAGTAGACACATCTCAGGAGAAGAGAAAGCAAGTGACTTCCTGTGTTTGTGAGATTTACAGAATGCATTTTCGAAGAATCAAAGGCAGAGGTAGCATGACATTTTAACTACACCAGAATCTCCTACCAACACTCACCATTGGTTTATTTTCACCTTGACCACAAGCTTTAACAAAACAAGTCATTCATGCTCTAGTTGCCTGGATGTAATCAGATCTTGTTTGCCACAGCAAAGTTTCTGACTGCAGCTCAAACTAGTTAATATTAATGCTGATGATGCTGTTGTCTGCATATATAGTAACGTTTTGCCATTTTTAAACAAAGAAAGTCATTATTTTCCGAAAATAGCCCAAAACCACTAACCAGATTAGAACTTGTTACAATTGCTAGCTGATACACTAGCGGATGTTTTTTGTACCCTTGGCTCATAATGATTTCACTAAATATTAAAGACTTAGATCTTGTGTTCAGTCATTGACAAACCATTCATATGAAAGTCATGACCAACTAAGGTAATCACATGGACCATTTAAAGGTTATTATTTGCACTTCATTTTTGATGGATTGGTTTGTCAAAATATATTTTGCCATTTTTATCCTTATTTCTTAGTTATTATACAGAACAGGCCAAAGGGGCCAAAGGAGAACTGTTGCTTTGGTGCCTAATATGAGCAATGTGATTTATAAAATGTTGTATTTGATTCTTTGCTTAGAAAAGACAACTTCTCACGGAGGATTTATTTTATTCTGAAGTCTGAACCTGCCCTCTGCTTAAGACTCAATGGAGTATAGAATCAAAGGCAATATTTACCTGTCCTTAGGGTTGTGCGATATATCAAATATACTCTATTTTGTTTTGCGGTACACGTTAATACGAGGCAATACAGTAAGAGTGTGAAAGCGATGACTAATAAATGTGACCTGATATTAAACATTTACTCTGACATTTATGAATAAACAAACAAAAGTAAATTCATGACTTCTTAAGCAATACATAAATGAATAATAGTTTTTCTAGAATTACTACTTGCAAACTTTATTGCTGTGGATATAGTGGTGGCAAGTCAAATATATATTCAAAATATATTTCTAAAGACAAATCTTACTTTATAATCTAACAACTATGGAATCAAACTCAATGATGTACACAAATAACAGACATAGAGTACATGCTTGCAATGTTGAATAACATTTATCTCTTTCTTTGTCCATTCCAACTTTCCGGCAACTTTTCCGTATCTCTCATGGAAACAGTCATTGTTGTTTTTTCCTACTGACCCCCTCTATTTTGATGCTGATTAATTACAGAAGTTCATTCAAGCTTTAAGCATGCCATTCCCTCTCTTTATGTGGGTGATATAGTAGTGGTTGATGTGGCTTATGTGTTTTGGTTGCCCCCTAATAAGAGATCAAAGCGCTGAGGTCCTGACCCTGAAAGGAGGTGCTGGGAGACGAGCCTTAAATCTCCTGCTTCCCATAAACCCTTGCTCCCACTCCCTGCTCTCTGATGATACACACAGACCCACACACAGGTACACTTTAGAAACTCTTTCAGAATGAATGTCTCTTGGCACTGATTAGAATGGGTTGAAAGTGATGCCAGCTAACAAAAATAAAGTATGTAATGTAGTAAAAAAGTTAGTTGTGAAAATAGATCAAAGACCATGTTATAACATTTCTGCTGCTTATGTTGGCCTCTGTGTACTTTCATTGGTGCAATCAAATGTCAGCTGGTGGCAAAATTAAGCTACATTTCGTAAGATAACATTGAGTTATTGTGATGATAAGAATCCAATACTTTTTAATTGGAAAATCATGTTTTTGATCCCTTTTTCATGTTTTGCCTGTTTATCTCATACATAATATCTTAAAGATATTACATGATACATAAGATGTGAATTATATTTTGTGGAAAGCTAAGTCATTACAGTGCTGATAAATAACCAGAGGCAAGATGCATACAAATGTACATATTACATTTTTGTTGCATATTCATTTATATGTGTTGCTATGTAAGCGTTTTTTTTTTTTTATTATTCGTTTTTGTAGTCATAAGTTTGTGTAACGCAGCATCCACACGGCGGCGTGCGTTGAAGCTTGCCGGTAGGCGTGTCTGAAACTCGACCAACAACCAATCGCATGAATCCACCGCCCCGGACACACAAGCACGCGGTTTGATTGGCTAGAGCTTGTACTGGCATATGATTTGATTGGCTGATGCTTCCGTCGTAGCTTCAAAAGTTGAACATTGCTCAACTTTTGAAGCGAGCAACGCGAGCAAAGCGAAGCGACGGAACCACAACGCAGTTCGGCAAAGTGTGACATCACCCCATTCAAAGTGAATGGGCAGAAGCGTTGAAGCTTCAACGCACGCCGCCGTGTGGACGGGCCGTAAGGTGGGCATATTTTTGGAACACTTTAAAAAAAAAAGAAGAAGCATTTACCATCGTGTACATTAAGTATGGCCTTTTAAAATTGTTCCAGGTTATTATTTGATAATATTTTTAGGCATGTCTACATTCAATTTAGATGTATTTATCAAACACTTTTTAGAAAACCTTGAAATAAACCTTGGGATTTGTCAAACCCATTACAGTCGATGATATCAGGAGACAACCTTCTTAGGTATGAAATAATTCACAAGAAACTGGTCCTAATGTTCCTTCCTTTACCTTGGAAGGAGATGAACTATGTGATTTGGTAGTGTCTGGGTGTGCTCTGTGGTGGTACAGAGACATCAAGCCTTCACATATTCCAATATCCTCCCTACAGGACGCGGATCGATGGGAACGCTGGCACTTAGAGAGCAGACTCAGACAGAGTATTGTGAAGGGACTGTCAAGCCACGGACAACACCGTGGGTAAACACACATAGGACTATTCACGGCATCATCACACACCTACGTGTTCATATGAGGGCGCACATTAATGCATGCACTCACACACATCTTTGACATACAGACGCATCAACTGGGTGCAGGCCGCGGCTCGGGGAAGTGTAATATTTCAGTAATGTGATGGAGTTTGATCCACGGTGTCCAGTGTCCCACAGAGCTGCTGTTTTATTAGCACAAAGAGCACTCAGGGGCTCTCCAGTTCGCACACACACACACATACACACATATACACATGCCCTTGTGTGTACAGTCCAATAACCACAGCAGGCTTTATAGACTACAAATGCATATAGAGAGTGTGATGTACTGTAAAATACAAGCAACAGCTTTCATTTGGAGATCACAATCAGGCAGTGCCGCCATTTGGTATCAATCAAAGTCTATTGGGGATCAATTTCCTGATTTTATACTTTCAAACTTCCTCCCACAGTTGAATCAAAACACTTATTCTGAATGGCAAGAACACTGAAAGTGGCAGATATTGAACTTAGAGTGGATTGAAGGCTATAGGTGCAGTGTAACTATCACTGTTTTACAACAACTAATGTGAAATGCAAGGATAAGCTGCGGAGTTCCAAGCTAGGACTGGAAAGGGACCTACAGAGGAAGTGAGCCCGCGCCTAGAGCTCTGCAACTAGACCCCTTCTTGGGATATTCAGCTGATGATGTACAGCTGAATATAAAAGCTAAGAAGTATTGCAAATACAAAGTAATTATTGGTGCAAGTGGTAGTTTGCCAAAATTATCTTTGTTCAAGGTCAACTTAATATCTTCTTCCACTCCATATAGTTAACTTGAGTGTATTTTCTTATACTATATAAGTATTAAATAAAAAAATGACTATAGTGAAGTGTGTCCATTTTGATATTTCAGATTATGTAAATCATGTCAAATTATTGTCACCAAGGGATTGGTTTGTAAGCAATTGGGATTGGGTTTGGTCATGGCATAGTCAACTTTTTGTCTTTTTTTACAAGATGATTATATTATTAACAGTATACACTGAACATTAAAGACTTAAGCCACAAGTGATCAAAAACAAAAATGAATGGATATACTTTAACGTATAAAGAGTGACCAAGGGTCTTCAACCGTAACATCGTAGACTCATAACGCCAATATAGGGGATTGCCTGACAAAAACAACAGCGGTGATAAGTTGTCAACATAAGATAAGGATAAAAAAAAACACTAGGACGAGGTTCACCCCAGTGCCTGACCGGCACCTTTTTGCCAAAAAAAACCAGTATGTGGATACAGGGCCAAAGGGCTCTAATCCTAAACTGTAAACAGGCAGCTAGCTTGCTGCCAGCCATATCAAAGGACGTCAACATTTCTTTAATGAGTGAAAAGGATCCAGTTATTGAGTAATTTACCCTAACCCTAACGTGATTTAGCACCACATTTCATGGATCTTTTGAACCACTTGAAATTGTCCTTGTGTTAATTTTCTTTGCCTTTAACATAATACAAAGGACACAACCTTGGGTTTGAACCAATATATTCATTTAAAATGATAACCGGCCAATATTGATGTTTCAGAAATATATAAAAAATGTAATATTGTTACAAAAATTAAACCAGCCTTAAAACCAGTTGAGCCCTGAGCCTGTTTTTCAGGCCTCAGGCTCGAAAATGACATTCCCAGAACAATTGACTATATCTTCCCTTCTAAAAGGGGTAAATTAATAATCTTTTTTCTCAAAGCAATGATAAACCTGTGAGTTGGATGTAGAAAAGTCAGAATCAATACAGATTTTTTTTATTTTAAAGTATATTCAGATTGAACATACTAAGATAATGTAAATGATAGTGCCCGTCCAAAAAAAAAAACATTACTTATAGTGAAAACCACCCTTGAATGATAGGATAGTAGATTAAAGCTTTAGGAATCCAAACTATAACATATAACAAGTACCCTGTATCAAGATTGATGCAAAAAAGTGACATTTGACCTTTGTAGAGAGATTTAGGAAAAAAAACCCACTTCTGGGGTCATTTGGGTGCATTTTCCATATCTATGGCCCCCCTTGGTCGATTTTGATGATTGACACCTCTTTTGAACCGTTAGAGCCAATAGAATCGAGGGGAAGTTCCTAAAATCCATCTAAACATTACCCATTGGTGAATGAGTGATGCGTAGCCAGAATGCCCAAAAACCGGAAGCTGTCTCGTAGCAGCTAATATGAAATCTCCGTTATTGACATAAATATGAAGATGGATTATCAGTAATCGTTTCAAAGTGACACAGACACATTGGATTAACCTATGGATTAACCTTCAGCAGCGTTTTTATCGTTTTAATGCCATTGAACACAACTTTTTATCAGAACAACAGCTAAGGTAAGAATTTCTCCCGTGTTTCCTCCGTGAAGCTACGTGTTGTGATGTCTGTTTTCGCTTCCACTGTCGCGAGTTCTGATCGCTCAGTGATGATACTTATATGTCTGTGGAATCTCAGCTTGCTAATCGATATCTTGTTGTGCAGATACGATAAGTAAAACGGGTATTTTAACTTGAGTTCTGTGCTAATTGCGTTAGCATTTTTTCGCTCAGGGCTAATTCAGAGCCTTTGTTATGACCCTTGTGTTTCGTTTAGCTAAACATGGTTAATATTGTCTGAAAGCTTCCTGTTAAGTGAGTATGACACATTCATAATTTATTAAATGTTAAGAAGCTCTCAGACGCTGTTTCTTGCAAGATGTTGCGTTTTGCCCCCGCCCGTGGGGCCGTGGGGTTTAACTTAAAGGGGTCCGAATATGCTTTTGGGGTTTTCCCTTCCCTGAAGAGTATTATATGGGTTTTTGTGCCTGTAAATGGTCTGCAAAGGCTAAAGTCTGTAAGTTCCCTCCAGGGGGGGGTTTTCTCCCACACCACCCACCCTCCCCTGCCTGTATCGCCTCAACTGGACTCCTTTGTTTGCTTCCGCAAAATAGTGACATGACTATTTAACACTTGTGCTTCTATTGGCTAGCTCTCCAACACATTGTACGTGATAGGCTAAGGTGCGGAACATCTCTAAGCGGTTGACCAATCACATCAGAGCCGGCCAGCTAACCAATCAGAGCAGAATGGGCTCTGGTTTCAGACAGAGGGTGAAAAGAGGGGCTGCAGCACAGGCAGTATGAGAAAAATACAGAGCTTTATGAACATTAAAGCATGGAGACATGTGACAGTAGCAAAAAAACAAATATGGAAGCAGAAAATGAGCATAAAAGGGCCCCTTTAATAAGCTGTTCTTGCTTTATGATGGTCAACATCATTGTTCCAGAGGCTTTTCCACCAAGACAATAATTCACTCCTGGGAGAAACATATTGTACTCATCTTTCAACATTTTCTTTGGCTAATTGCTTCTGATTGTCAAGCTGCATTGATTATATGGAAACTGGCCATATGGGCTAAAAGCAATGATACTGGATCTACTCCTGCTTCTGTAAGGGGGCTAGTTAAGTCATCACCATTCCCCTGGCTACATCCAGAAAAAAGTCAATGTGAAATTTGAACAACTTCCAATATTGATATGAGCTTACTTTGCATACTTCTTTTATAGTAAACACTATCAGGGGAGAAAGGAGTCTGTGGGTAATGCATAGACTGTGACTGCAGACCGGATCATATTAACACATCTTATTGATGTGGCTTTTAACAGCATATTCATACGCAGCATGATGTGTGGAAATGGTCCATATGAACTGGTGATGTAGCGCGGAGTTTCATCTTGTGATCACATAATAGACTAACGACATTATGGAATCATCAAATTATGTGAATCATCCTCATAAGACTTGCATTTGCTTTTCACTGACACCCGTACAGAAAGGACCATTCAACTGGCACTCTGCTTTTCCTGGGAAATAAAACAAATCAAAGGGATTTACCTCTAACTACTCACTTTTTCTACACTTTATACACTGAACTGCACTTATTGGAAAAATGGTTTCGATATGGTCCGTGTAAATGTTTTCGAGTGTCACAGCTTTTCATCTTGTGATCATGTTTGACATGACATGTATACGCGTTATACTGTATGATTCATCATAAGACTTGCATTTGCCTTCCTGACACACACATTATATATATTACAGCGGTAGTGTACGCTAAAGGAAAGAGGCTGTATTTCTGTCACGAAGGAAGGAAGTAAAGCCTCCAAAACAACACTTTAATTACACTCCCCTGAGAGCCAGGCTGATGAAATTAGTTTGGGTGGGTTATCAGCTTCTTCTGGTAATCTGCTAGATCCTTGATTTTGTGTTTATCATCTCCATCTTTGGGGCTGCGGTGTTTGTCTCCATCTGTTCTGTTAAGAGCTCATTAATGTGGTGTTTTAAACTGCACGTTAAACTCATTCTGTCAGTCAAATGGAGTGTCTGATACCATGATATATAATTATTTTTTGTTCCAATGAGTGTGCGTGCGGGTTATATGTTAAGCAACTTGCCAACATAGACATACTTGGAATAATTGGAGAAATACTGTGAAAGCTGTGAAACTTTTGCCAAACCGTTATCCTTATTTGGAAATTGAAAAGATATATGAAAAAAAAGCCTGTATTTTGACACAATAATCCTCATTTAATTAATTTCCAATCCTTACATTTGGTAAATTAGTTATTAGGCATCTCATGATTCAATTGTTCAGCTAATGTGATGTACAGTAGACTGTGACTCCCAACTTATATCAAGATATAAATATATATCCCAAAATATATATTAATCACAACTTTTGGGATGAACAATGTCAGTGTGACTTTTATTCCCTAATGGACAAAGTTGAGTGTCATTTTAATGATATTCTTGTGCTCAGACTTCGGTATGAATTGTGCTTCTGTTCGGAAACACTCCCTGGCAATTGGTTTGTGGCAATTAATACAAATTCGAAACACATTTTCTATTAATCTAATAAAGACAAATCAGCTGACATGGCCTGAAGCTGTCTCTTATGTCGCCCTTGGAAACTAACAAACAAAGTAATTCAACTTTTACTTGTTGACTTCTTCAACTTCTTTGGTACAACTACAATTAAAGAAGGGCAATTAGGAATTAAAACTCATATGATAACCATTTAAAGGATTTTATTATATTTCAGCAATATTAGCCTGCGTGTCACACACATGCCCGGGCATTTTTTGCTTCTGGCTTTGTGAGTGTTTGGGGATAACCTCAGCACCGTCCAGCAATAATCTGCTGGATGTTGAAAAAGCCCAGCGATGACATGAGCCATGAACTGGCAGCGATACACCCTGACAGCAGACGCAGCGCCCTCCATAACCCTTACCAAAACACCCCCGCCCCTGCTCCTGATGGATTAGCCCGTGTCCATAGGGTCACACACAGGGATGGGCCGGCTGAAACTGCAAGAGGGGAGGGGGGCGGGTGAGGACAGCGAGTGTCTGCCCCATCTCACCTCTTCTGGCCTTTGGGGTGGACTGTGATAGGATTGGGCCTATCTGAGACCATGAAGATAATGAATGAGAGTGTATTATTGGTGTGTGTGTGTGTGAGTGCATGCTGACAGTGCCTGGGGAACATGTGTTACAAATATATCAGGCCGGGGCGCCCGGGCCATCATCGGGGGGGACGGGGGTCTGGTTCCCGGACTGTGAGGATGACTGGCATGCGTGGCGGCTACCTGACCCACCATCCCCCCCCACCCCCCGACACCTCCCTATGTCTGTCACACACACACACACACACACACACACACACACACACACACACACACACACACACACACACACACACACACACACACACACACACACACACACACACACACACACACAACACACACACACACACACACACACACACACACACACACACACACACACACACACACACACACACACACACACACACACACGAGCTTCCCCAGCACTCGACACTTTAGACTGATTGGGCCAGCAACTGCAACAGCTGGCTGGGGATTAAGGCACGGCCAGATTCAGTGTGTATGTATTTCTGTGTGAATGTGTGTGTCTGTGTGTCTGTGTGTTGCGAGGGGACTGGCCGGTCCCTCTGGCACCTGTCGCCTGAACCCAATCCTTACCCTCCTAAGCTGGTTGGATGAGCAGAGCCCGCACCTCCTCTGGGACCCTGCACTCCTGGGCTCGCCAGGCTGATGAGTTCAGCGGTGAAGCGGGGGGCATGCTGGGGGCATGCTGGGGGCAACTAGCGGTGGGAATAAGAGTGTCGGGGTGGATGGGAGGGGGGGGTGCAAACAGATGTGGGGATATCCACGCTCTGTAAACACACTAAAAAGGCGTAACAAGCTAACAATAGACTAAATAAAGCTAAAACAAATGCGGGACTGCTATGCTAGTGACATCGCTAGCCAGAGGTGGGAGAAGTACTCAGATCTTGTACTTCAGTAAAAGTTGAAGTACCAGAGTGTAGGAATACTCTGTTACAAGTAAAAGTCCTGTATTCAAAATGTTACTCAAGTAAAAGTACAAAAGTGTTAGCATCAAAATGTATTTAAAGTACCAAAAGTAAAAGTGCTCATTCTGTAGATTGGTCAATTTCAGAATAAAATACATCATATGTTTTGATTATAATGATTGATCATTAAAGTGTTCTCAAAGTTGGTAAAGGTGCAGTGAGTTTGAATGACTTTGTATACTGCAGGGTAGCTTGTGAATTTACTCCAGGTGGAACTAAAGTCTGATTTAACACTTGATTATATTTCAAACCATTAATCCAAATCTGCAAAGTAACTAAAGGTATTAAATACATCTAGTGGAGTATGAGCACACAATTTATTTTTTAATTGTAGTAGAAGTACAACACATTTAAATATTGAATTAAAAGAACCTCAAATGTGTACTAAAGTACAGTATTGAGTAAATGTACTTAGTAACTTTCCACCACTGCCGCTAGCACCCTTTTGTGAAGAACAGGGTGAGGCGAAACAGCTTGAGTGGATCAGTGCGCTATAAACGGGACTTATGACACGTGAGGGTGAAAAGGGTCTGACAATTTAACGCCCCTCATCTGCAAACAAGCGTGAGCACATATACTGAAATACTGGCACGGGAACACACATCAGTCTCATTCTGCTGAGAGAGGGCGGGCCTCAGCTCTCAGCACCCTGCCTTTCTATAGTTTGATGACTCTATTTCCCACACACACTCCATGCATCTTCATCAGCTTCTATAGACCGAGTTGACACCGGAACCATGTTCATGCATGTATTTGACCATCATCGCCACGTTATTTTTCAGGCGAAACTCAACAGAAGTGGAAGAATTTGATAAGTCTAGACCAGGGGTCGGCAACCCCTGGCACGCGTGCCACCAATGGCACGCGGCACCGTAACCAGTGGCACACTAGGAATAAGTGGAATAAGTGTACAAAATATTTATTTTATTTTCGGATCCTGAACGAGACCGCCGCCAGAGCGCGTCTCCCCGTTACCTGCAGAAGGAAGCCATGCGCGCAACGCAGCCCCACTCAAAAAGGCCGATCGCGAGACGTAACATACATGACACTTTTCTCTGTGTGCGGCAAAACAAGCTCGCCAAAATCGCTTCACCAGTCTGGCAGTATTTTAAGGTGTCCGAAAAAGACAATAAAATAGCGGTATGCAACGTGTGTGAAGCAGAAATCCTGCAGCTCCACCCGCTGTGACGGACCGGTGAGCGGAGCAGAACACACATTAAGAGTTAGACCTAACACACTTAGCTATTTGATCTACCTTTGGAACTAGTTATAAATATATTTATTCTTCACTGTCACTCATTACTGGATCAGTGAGCTGCATGAGATACTGACAGGCTGTCAGAGAGAGAGAGGGGGAGAGAGGAAAAGAGAGCGCTTCCGCTCATTTCTCCCGTGTTATTATCCAAAGTTAATGTAAACTTGAATAATATAGGCTACTTCATTTTAATGTAACAATTATGTTGGTTGTTGTTTGTGGAAGCGCCAGTGAATGAGCCCCATTAACTGAGTTTTAAACATCACTTTTCACGAGTGTTTTCGTCGAGCTCTTCAACACCCTCCCCCCCCCCCCCCGTTGATAATTCACGATCGTCGGCACGCTGATACATTTTTTTTTTTAGAATGGCACTTCATATCAAAAAGGTCTAGACCATAATATAATAATATTTCATGATTCAAAAAGTTATAGGTTAAGATTGTTTTAATATAAATGTTATTTTAAAAGATTTTTCACTTTTAAGGTAAGATAAGCTAGAACTTTATATAACCAGAGGGAACTTGTTGTGCAGCAGTTGCAGTATAAGGTAGCAAATATAAAAGTGCCAACATAAAATATTGAAAAACGTATTTACCATGTATACAAAATCCACATAATGCACAAAATATAAACAAGGTTAATAGTAAGTGTGCCTCTTGGTGAGTTGCATAAAGATATTTATGAGGACTTATGAGTATTTCATTATTGCTGATTTAGAGTGTTAAAAAAACAAAAATAGAAACTAAGTATTGCTGCTTTCTATTGGTAAAATCGTTCAAACCGTAATTGTTGACGTCACTAAAACCGTATTGGATTAAATGAAGAATACTTGCTCTGACACCACCGATAAGGACCCTTTTTATATGAGTTGTTTGCCCTACTGTGTAGCTACACACTTTTATTTAGGATGAACAAACAGTCGTATGCAAGTGGCATTTATATGTCTTGCTCACATGTAAATTGGAGCAAAAGAAAACTGCTCATTATGTGATCATGGCTTTAAGATTTAACAAGTGTTTGAGTATTACAGCTAGTCTTACTACTCCAAATACAGTCAGTGGCATGTGGAGCAGTATATAACGCTTGCAATGACATGTTTATTACAGGATGTCACCCTGGCTGTTGTAATGACATTGATGTGTAGTGTTGAGCGGCGCTGTATCACATGTGACTTCATTAAGCTTTCGACCACAGACATAAAGTCCTTACAACCCTTATTATGTAGTTTCTACTGTTTGCTAATGTATACAAAAAGTGTTAAAATATGTATTTAATGAGATGTTCTGAACACAAAAAGAGTATGACAGTGTTGAAAATCCAATCAAACATACAGTACCGTATTTAAGTCCTTAATTATTTGAAACCTCTTTCATTCAACACAATTTGGATGTAACTTAATCTTAATTTTACATACTTTCTTACTATGAAACTGTTTTTATAATAGGTATGGAATCTCCCACTATAGCAACCTGTTTGTGGAGGGTATATCTCTCTTTCAGGGCTGAAGTGACTCAGTTCAAAGGGATTTGGCTTTGGAACTGGAGGGTCTTTGGTTCAAGTAATGCAACGACAAGTACTGCCCAGGTGCCAGGCAGCAAGGCACCGACCCCTAAACCGCTCCCCAGCCTCTGAACATAATAGCGGCCCACTGGTCCTTGTACGAGGATGGGTCAGATGCGGAATCCAGGGGCGGCAGTAGGGGCTTGGCTTAGGAACTGAAGGGTTGCTGGTTCAAGTCTTGATCGGACCAGAACACATACGAGTGAGTGTGGACTAGTAGCTGGAGAGGTGTTCAGTCCAATTCACCTACAGGGCCAAGGAGTCATTGAGTAAGGCACTAAACTAGGGCTGTGCAATTCATCGTATTTTAATCCCAATTACGATTTTGGCCTGCCACATTTACGAAAACAACATAATCTAAAAAAATGATTATTTTGCTTTGCTAGGTCTAATTTATTTTAGTCTAATTTATTTGTATTTATCATATTTATATATGTTTAGTAGCTTGTTGAAGTGCGCTCCAAAATATTTGTTGATCTTGTTTATTGGTATTTATTATTTTTACATTATTTATTTAAATGTAAATATAAATGTATCATTTATTTTATTCATTTTTGTATTGGTTTTTCAGTTGAATTATACATTCAGGGTAATCAACAGTTAAAAAGAGACTGTTCAAATTATTATTTGTATTTGTTTTAAAGGATACCGGATAAACCTGGCAGCCTCTTGCAACCCTATATAAGAAAATGCATGTGTTTGTGCATTTCTGTATTCCTATGCAGGTGTGTGTTTGTACTGTACTGTGTAATTCTACAGAGTGAAAAACTGAATTTCATCAAAGGGTCATCTTCTACTTCTTCTTTCAACAACAAATGCAAAATAGTTGATGTGTTCTATGCGTTTGTGGTTTGTTCTTGAGAAAATGTTTTAGGGTGATTTTCAGAGACAATTCGGTTTTATTTCCATCGACTGTAATTCTGTGTTCGAGATCAAAACGGAGTGCAAGTTGTAAGAAAGCGAGCATCAGTTCCTGTGTACCTGGAGAGTTCCCATAGGATGAACCACTAAAACGCTAGCAGTGCCATATGACATGATGAAATTAATCAAATAGATATACCTACTTTCTCATTATGTAAACGTTTGTCATTTGTAAAGTTAATAATGTGAATAAAACTATGGCTTTGAAATACCACTGCCTATCAAACTTCTCTTGTAACATCTGCTACTTCGTCCTTGTTTTACATAGCTGTAAGTAGCTCCTTTATCTTTTATGCTCCACTACATTTTCTAATGATTGTACCTACATTCAATTACAAGATTTGTACAAGACTTTACTTGAGTATTTTCATTGTATGCTTCTTTATACTTCTACTCAACTACATTTTAGAAGTCAATATTGTACTTTTTACTCCACTACATTTATCTGACAACAGACTCAGATTATAGCTAATACAAAATATAAATCAACTAATTATTAGCATTGACATTTAATCATAGGTTAAGATATCAAGCAGCAGTTTACAAAGTAATTACCTTTACCAGCCGTGATGGACGCATTAATGCATCAATAATCCAGTAATATATGATTCTGAAATGGTCTACAGAGCATACTTAGTACTTTTCCTACTTTGAGTATATTTTACTGATTAATATTCTTTTAATTTCACTTGTTTTTAAAATCAGGACCTTTATGGTAACAGAGCATTTTTTACACTTAAGAATGGCTACTCCTACTTACAGTAAATAAGTAACTTATTTCTTGGAACACTGTGTATGGAACTGGGAAACTTCAAAGCTGCTATGTGTACAGGACAGTAAATGCAAAACCCTGCAGCGTGACAATGTTGCAGATATGAATTTGTTTTTAGGATTATCACAGATTACAAAACATCATTATATGAAGTCTATTTGTAGTGAGGTGCCGTGTCTGTGTTCTACATGTGCACCACGTGAGGTTTAGTCATGTTTCGGCCTTTTTGTGAAGAGTGCTGCTGTTTAGCTATTGGCTGCTTTAATCCACCGTGTGGATAGGTGCCTGTGTGTGTGTGTGTGTGTGTGTGTGTGTGTGAAGTCAGGTCTGGGCAGCTCAGTGTGATGCAAAGCAGATCAAGGCTCTGCTTCTTCTCACCCAGTGCTCACAACATCCTCAAACCAGAAACACGTACACACATGCAAGTAAGCAAGAAAACACAATGCAATTCACACACACACACACACACACACACACACACACACACACACACACACACACACACACACACACACACACACACACACACACACACACACACACACACACACACACACACACACACACACACACACACACACACACACACACACACACAAACACACACACACACACACACATCGGTTCAATCACATGCAAGGACAGGCTATAGTCTTACTCACGCTAAACACACATATACACACACCCACACAAAGGAATTTCATAAGACCGGCAGGAGAGCTGGGAGAATATGTCAAAGGAAAACAGGGGCTTTGTCAAAGGAGGGTGAACACACTAAATAAATAATATCAGAGCATGGCTATAACTGTCACAAGTTCAATTCTCACCCTGAGAAAAGAACATGGTGGCAGGCGGTGATATTAGGTGTAGTGAAACGCAGACATGGGGGGGGATCTCTGTAACATCCTGAAGCGGATTTATAAATCAACTCTTTGATCAAGATGTTTCACTGACAGAGTTTTAAAGCCACAGGTGACATGGGGGTTTTAGGAGTGGGAATTGCCTCTTGAATAATCTTATTCTCTTTACCTCGAAAGGGTATCTTTATAAAGAAATGAATATCTTGACTCAAGGTCTTAGAAACGTTTTTTTAAAGACAAATAAACTGTGCTGATTTACTCTGAATATTACTGTTGCAAGCTTAAAAAAAAGAAAATGTTGCATGTTAAATATTGTATGAAATTTGGAGTTTAAGCTGAGGTCCTTCGTTTCAGTTAGTTATGGTGAAATATTAGTAAAATGGTTTGTAATTAATCATTTAAACAAAGTTGAGTTTTGTATTAATTATTTATTATATATAATTAGTTTAAAAAGTTGCAACAGTAATTACATTAAATAATTACATTATTAAAAATGTCTCTCAAACCATGAGCTGTCATTTGAGTAAAAGTGAGAAAAAAATCTATTGTTACAGAAGTAGATTTATGTTATATACAACATTAGATAATCTATTAATGTAAACCAATAGAAGCATTTGATGAAATGTGGTAAAAGTGTAACTAACTTTTTCTTTGATAGGATGAAAGGGTTTTCGCCCCCTTTGGACTTGTGGTACCTCTCAATAAATATCAGCAGACTTAACTTCATTCAGCCTCAGCAGCAGCAGGGAGAATGTGATGAATTTGCCTTATCAGGACTTCAAAGTCCAACATTTTCCAGCGTTTGAGGAAGAGTGTGAGAGAAAAGCAGCCAGGCTTTCTGGCAAAGTGTTGCTGCGATGCCTCCACTTGATATGAACACACACACGTCTGACTCATTCTGCCGGCCCTGAGAGTTCACCACTTGAAGGAAATGATTTACGTCCAGATCCTCCCTCTTGTTTGATCCCATGGGGAGCTGGAGCAGGAGTGGGGGCGATGCTAGGTTACCAAAGTGTGTTTTTGCCATCCTTTCCTTTCCTTTTTCTTCCTTTTTTTTATGGCTCCTCTGCTTCGGTCGGCCATTTTGTAATTTACGGCTGTCAAAAGGCCCGCCGTCGGCCACGAACAGTAAGGGATTATATGAAACGCTGTCCGACGGCATATTTCATAAGGAAGATCAAACATGAAGCTAAGTGATTTCTTTTTCTGAGGGCAATAACTTTTAGTGGAGCCCCTCTTCACAGCCTTTGTGGGGATGACGTTGCAAGACTTCAAACTAAAGTATTCATTGCACTGCGCAGAAAAAAGGCCCTCCACAAACTACAGACACAGATTTTTCATGCAAAAAACGTGATAGTGTAAAATACTTGATACTTCTCAGGAATAAAAAAATATGCAGGCCTTTTCCACCTCATCCGTCAAAAAAGGCGATCTCGACTCCCTTAAGTACATTTAAATCCAATCTTTGGATCTTTAGTTTAGGAAATCCCTACAGAGGAGAAGTGGGCAAAAGTCCAGTCAGAAAAAAAGAGCCAGAAGAGGAGCATTACTCACGGAGGTGATCTCTCCACACAGAGGAGAGACGACTACAGTCTAAAGCCTAGACAGTTCTGTAAGGTTGTTATGATCTTTATGAAAGGAAACCAAATTGAAAGATGGATAAAAGTTAAGGCTAAAAGTTGAACTTGAATCATTTACAGTTGTGGTGAGGTAAATGTAAAAAAGGTAGTGGTAACTTGCCGATGTTAAACAAGTCGTTTTTTTACCCTGCTTACTATCTGACAAATGCTGATGAATTGATGGAAATTAAGTCATGAACTATTATTGGATTTACATTTTTTGACCTGACAGTAAGTAAGATTCAACAAAGGATAACAAGTTCAAATTCATCTTGGTGACAACACACATTTCTGTATCAAATTAAAAAACAATCCATCCTAAAGGTTCAGATACGATTTATTTCGAGTATATTTTTCAGCAGACTCTAGAGTTAAAAGGGTTTCTAACTAAAGGAACTTTAGTGCAAATGTTCTTCAATTGACTTTGAAAGTACATTGGACTCCCTATTGCACATAAAAAGCACCTTTGCAAATAAAGGTTTTACGTTATTTCCCCCTGCTATTCTTACTCTTATTGCATACATATCTTAAGTATTATAACAGGACTAAATCATATTTTTTTAGTGTGGTAGTTCATAACATAACAATATTGATTTCCAATTCTCAAACGTAAAACTGTAGCTAATCATTAAAATACAATTCTTGAAAAAGTTGTTGAATATTGAAGTGTATTTAAACGTTAGACAAAACAACCTACACAGAGAGCTCGAGTCCCTTCCCCAGAAATAAGTTCACTTCTGGTTCCCTTGCCTCAAACTAAAAGTACAAAAATATATATATATTTTTAAAATGAAAAGATTTTCAAGTTTTGTTCTACAACATAAAACATGTCAGTAAATACCCCACTGGTGAATGTCCGAAGTTTCTAAGTGTTAATCAAACAGTCCACATTTGGCTTTGCGTTGACATGGCAGTCATGTGTCATTTTGTCTTTAGCCTAACCTTAGCTTTTTACTTCTGTTGCATTCATGCTTCCAAGATCCTAAAAGTAAGGTTAACATCTGGAGATTATCCTGCTGAACAAAGGGGGAATCATTCCCAAGGGTTTTTTGGCCAACAAGCTTATTTTCTGCAATATTCAAAAATCCAATGGAAAGATCCCATCGCGCCCATGCAAGGAGCCCATGCAAGGAGCCCATGCAAGGAGCCCATGCAAGGAGCCCATGCAATGCTAATTTGAATTTGTACTACAAAAATACGTCATCACGACTCTAACATTTAACAGTATCTCAGGAGTTTTGTTGCAGTTGTGTTGGTCAGTCTGGCTAATAGCAAACAACACACATTCAAACATACATTAAAAGGGTGCACTCATGCAAAACAAATACCAATTGTAAAAGAAGGCCAACACACATACTATTCAAGCAATCATTTCTGCAACTACTGACAGACACACAAATGGAAAAACAAGCGTGATGAGAAACTCCAGTAGCAGTTCCGCTGTGCTGGTGTCAGCGCTGAGCAAACAGAGGCCAATTGTTGACATGCCAGATATATGAGTGTTATTCTTCCTCTGTGCATATATGTGTGTGTGTGTGTGTGTATTCCTGCTGGGACTCCCCTTGGCTAGACCAAGCCTCCTACACCTTCACTTCCTCAGAATTCTCTCTCTCTGTGGAAGGATTGATGAGCAGCCTAACTTCCCCTTATCCTCCCGACTTTCTGACCAAATAGAGGGAATAAGGAAAGCTGAGTCTGTCGGCCATCATTCATTCCTCTTCACCTTGGGAGTGTGAAACCTGAAATGCTGGCAGTGACAGATAGAGCAATAAAGCTTGGCCAAGAACACGCAACCCTGCTCATGTTGTGGGAAGTTATTCAGGAATGACATCACCAGCACAGGGACGTGGTGACTTACTAACATGATTTATACAACTCTGTGTTTGACCAAAGCTGTCTGTGGCAACAATTACATATCTGGATGTCTGGTATGCCGTATAGCTCACTTGGTAGAGCTAGAACTGCGGAGAAAACCGGGTTCGAATCCGACCTCGGGACCATTTGCCATGTCTTCCCCACTCCCTCCCCCTTTCAACTACAGTTTGTCTCTCCAATAAAGTTGCAAACAAAATATGGTGTTTGTTGTGTTTATGTGAATATAGTATGTAATGTGTGTTAACTCGTTTGTGTTTGGACCCCAGGAAGAATAGCCAATGATATTGCTAATGGCGATCCTCATAAAGAACATGGCTTTTCAATAAAGTGTTAAGGTTGGTGAGGTCAAGTCCACTGTATTTTTTTCTTGGAATTTAGTTTCTTCGAAAACTAGCCTAGCTTTCCAAAAGTTCCAACGCTATCTTATTTCCACAATATATACTTTCCGGCATGTTGAAGTTAAATGGAATGGAGATCAAATATAAAATAATATTGGAGTATTTTCTTCCTAAACGTGATGTCGGGGCATGGCAAAGCACAGTTAAGGGCCATTCTAGAATGTCAGCTAATGAGTTATGGTGAGAAATGCTTTAAGTTTGATCTGAAAATAGTGGTGCAGGGACAGGACTGATCGCAAATGTGTGTGATGTTTTATTGGCTGTACATTTTTATTTACACTCGTGAAGAAGGAGGTCACTTATAAAGATACACTTAAATGGCAACCTCTTCACCTCTCCATTTCATGGGGATTTTAACCAGACCTCTTTGCCAGTGATTTTTATTTAGAAGAGTTGTAAAATAAAAGAAGAAAAAGAGTGAAAACTGACACCAAGGATTTTGGCGGATCATCCTTAGGAACAAAGAGATGGTTCCAAAACTGTTTTCAGTGGTTTGAGCACAATACAATTGTTCATTGAGGTTAAGTGGCAGCAGAATTCGTAATTCTGCAAATTATTCTGTGTTTTGTAGTTTGGCTGATCAAGCCTTTTATGTACTTTTTAAGCCTAAATTGCACTCTATTAAAATGGGCTAGATCAAACATTGGTAACACATAAAAAGCTACTTAGCACAGGAAGACATAACAAAAAACTGACCTGTTAGGATCCATTGGATGGCACCAAATGAAGAGCATGGAAAAGAGAAAGAGAGAGCAGACATTAGAGATGGGCTTGCCAAACAAATTGCATCACATAGAATACTCATGAACACACTAGCAAAACACAAGATGAGTGTATTACACAAATCATAGGCACATTAGTCGTCCACTCCAGGTGGTGACAGTTTCTCTCTGTGGGGAGCCCCCGTGTGTGTCAAGTGTCAAAGACCTCCTTAGCGCCTAATCACCTTTGACCTCATGGGGGCTTTCATGCTGTGAATAACATTGAAATTGCATTGGATGAACTCATATAAACTCACACATGCACCAGTTTAGGGTATCTCTTGGTGGAGATTTTAAAAGTTGGTGTCATTTGAGTAGAATTTGGCAGTGAGATTTTCACACTGATTGGATCATTAATCCATCAAATAGGATTGTTTTTGATTTAACAAATGAAGAGTCCTCAATACCAATATCAGGTGTAATTAATATAGGCCTTAACCCCAACCACTTTTCATGTTGTGTTCATTTTAGTTTTAGCTTTATGTTGAAGAAGCTGTCACTGAATAGAAAGACATTGGTATTGTTTGGAAATCAAAAGCTTGATCTTACTACAGTTGATTAGTTCAAACATTAAATAAAATAAATAACTAATTCCCTTGAAGTTCTTCACACTACAAATGGAGAAATGTGGCCGCATTCTAAAACTATCCCAACTCAACCCAGCACTAGTTAAGCCATTTCCATTTCTGTGTTTTTATTAGTGTGTTTCAGAGGTGTCAATTATACTAGTATGGGCATGGGCTGAAGACATTAGGAAAAAAGGATGATAGGTCCTTAATGTGCCAACGTGCAAAAAAGGAAACGTCTTTCACTGGGTGAGAGTTTCCCTCCGGAGCAGCCAGACCACCTAGCACTGGGAGCCTGGTGACAAGAGCTTTGATTATTATGCCTGCACTCCCTGCCAGGGCTAAATTTAAGTGTTCCCATAAAGTCCAGAAGAAATAAGACTTGGGAATGGCTTGGCCTGAGCCTGTGTGAGAGAGGGGAGAACTCTGACTGTGTGTGTGTGTGTTTAGGGTCTCTTCTGGTCAGCGTTGTCGCACAGTTTGGGATAATAATAGGATGTGCTACTACTGACTGAGACTAAAGCCGGACTTCCCACGTCTCCCACTCACTGGTGGCACTTGTGTTATTCTCTAAACACCCGCCGCACCCCACCCCCCCACCCCCCTTATGCAATTCAGCCCTCGCGCTCACATCTCTTTCTTCATTCAACGCCTCCCTCGAGCTTAAAAAAACTGTAAGAAAGAGCAAGACACTTCGGGCAACCCCACATCTCCCAAGGAAATGTGGAGTCCTTGTTTATGTTTGATTAAAAATAACTTTGGGAAGAGGCCGATCAATACTTTCCCTGCAACTAGAAAAACAAGGGGGAAAAAGGCGGTTGTGGAGGAGGAAGAGAAGCAAGCGGAAAGGAGACAAAAAAGCGTGAGAAATTTGACGACATATAGAAATGTGTCTGTGTGTGTGATGGGTCGCTCAGAGTCATTCCCATGGCCTCATACAGTCGCCCTGGCGCTGCTACCAACTGCAGTTTAACAGTGACAACATGGTGGACATATACACATAATAGGACAGTAAATGCCTTGGAGGACACGCTGGGAGCGATGTCTGCTATATAAAGGCCTTTAGAGGACGGGAGCACAGCGAGGTCATTCCTGTCGGTGCTTTCCTTGGCTTCCACCTCTCCTTTCAAAGGATCTGCTTATGGTTTCTGTCAGAGATGCACGTCCATTTTTCACCCCATTAACAACTATCATTACCAGCCCAACTGGAGGCTATAATTGGGCCCGCCATGGAAAAGAGTTGTCAAAACACAATTAAATTCCAAACCATGGTGAGAGAGAACAGAGAGAAAGTGCTGGATGGACCTAACATCCTATTGCCGGCTTTCATTGCCCAAAAATAGGAAAGAAAAACACGAACACCGTTATTTTATATTGGAAGGATTATATAGACGGGTGATGTGAGCTGCACAAACGATAGGGCTACTGAAAACACAACAAATAATCACTCTCAGTGTCAGAGATGAAAAATGGACACATTAAAAGCCCTATCCACAGATCAAAAGCCAAGATGTTGAGAGAGCCTTGATTTTGAAAGAAACAAATCTAAAACGGTTATGACCGTAACATTTCTACAAAGATACAGATACAATAAAGATATCTATGATGAATAAACTGTTTAGGATCTTGCATGAGCTGATGGAATGAGTTTGACAGAGTTTGACATTTTGAACCATCACCAATATGTTATTGTTAAAGTTTTGGCAATGGATATGTGGTATGCTGCCACTTCACATTACTCAAGGCCTACTTGCTATGTTATATGTGCCTGAGAGTAAAATAGCCTTAGGTAAGACTATTTAGTTAAAATACATTCAGTTTTTCCATTTGTATTTCAAATTCTATCAATTTTCATGCGTAAAAATGCATAACATTGCTTTCATCAACCAATGCGATTCAAAATCAAGGTGAAATTATTTACATGTGGAACAAACTCAAATGGCTTTGAGACAGCCAACCATAATTCTAAGGCGTACTGCTGAAATCA
The DNA here is from genome assembly GCF_902827165.1 of Trematomus bernacchii. Lineage (NCBI taxonomy): Eukaryota > Metazoa > Chordata > Actinopteri > Perciformes > Nototheniidae > Trematomus > Trematomus bernacchii. Next base: position 1,788,890 of record NW_022987851.1, on the reverse strand, counting down.
ACAAGATTTCCTCATTTTAAAGTCTGTTTCTTATAACAAATTGGTCCTACACTCAGTTTTGAAAACTGAAAAGGCTTTCTGGTTACCAGCTACATCATGAACTACTACTGTCTTCAATATATTAGCCACAGAAGGCAATCATTTTACATTATCAGTAACATTACCAGAACATCTCAAGCTACAGTATAATATGGCTAAAAAATTATAATATACTTATGGCAAGACAAACCATTTCTAGAAAAAAAAACTTCATACAAGTTGTTCCTCTGATGTCATAAATAAATACATCTGGTGTATGGAATAACAAAACCTGGTCAACATGCTGTAGTCTGAAGCTTTAGCCATTAGTTAAGATAGGTCATGATTAGTGCATGAATACATACAATTCATACTGAGTGTCAAAACCCGTTTGAGCCCAACCCTAGGAGTTATTTTGTGTTTGTTTGCTTTACCTTTAAATACAGTCACAGTTAAGCTATCTGATATGTTCTGCAAAATGTATTTCATTATATAGAGTATTTTATAATATGATGTGTTATAATACTTTTTTTTAGTACCCAATCCCTTCATATGTATATATTTGTCTCTTAGTGATTACAAATACTACCTAAAGTTGCTATTAGAAACGTGTTTCTATGATCAAAGCTGGAAGTATGGGCATACAAATATGCCGTATACAGTTACTTGGAAAACTGCATGTGATTGTGGCTTTTGTTCTAAATCAAAACTTAACCTGGCTACATGTCTTCTGCTCTGCTAGTGATTATCAGTGAAGGAATTATATTGGTAAGTCTCTTATGCGCTGAGTTTCTCCCTCCCTTTTTCAATGTAAAATCAATCCAGATAGTCTTCTATCAAACTGAAATGTAACCCTGGCACGTACATATTAACCTGATATAAGTAGGGCTTGCTAAGAACGTTTTAGAAGTTGTCGGCTGCAATAGGAAAGTGCCTACTGTACTCCATATTGAAGGCCTAAGATCGTGTCTACCAAACCATACAGTGTTAATGGTGTGTGTGTCGGGTGACATAAAGCAGAGGAGGCTGGGTATTGGAAGGGAGTTGCAGGCCTCTCTGTAATCTGGCCTGATTTATAGAGGCTAGCCCTGCTCTCCCCTTCCACCTCCACACTGACACACTGGGCCTCCTCCGCTGGAGACAGCCTGGCGTCCACACACACACACACACACACATGCACGCACACACACAATAAACACAGAAACAGCCATGCGTATAGACACATGAACAGATCCAGGCAGGGTCGTCTCAGTTGCACAGTAGTGCACGCAACCAAACCACAAGGGCCTGTTGCTTAACCAAATGAACACCATGCCCAGAAACCATGTAGGCACTTAAATGTCTACATGCTTTTAGAGAAGAGTAGAAGAGAAAAGACTTACACCAATAATCAATCATTTATAATAAGACTATGTTTCATGTAAATTATCTAAAAACATAAATTATAAAGTAATAATGGATGATTCTGCTGACTCCCTCTGACATGTTGTTTATTATTGACAACATTTAAAAAAAAAAAATCTAATTTGTACAATACCTGCACATTATAGCAACTATAGCATGCCCTAGATTAGACAAAAAACGGCCATTTTGATGAATAAACTATGGTAAAAGCTTGATTTTGGGCAGACAACTTTAACACTTCGTTATGGTTAGGGACACATCAATGTTTCTTTTAATAAAATGCAAAAATGTGTTTGTTTGTCTTTGACAGGATTCAAACTCTGGTCAACTGCATTAAAGTCTTTTCTACATGCCCATCTACAGCTTTACTTTCTGACTTTCTGCCTTGCTCCATAAAGGAACATATTCCTGCATTGGTTCTACTCGTTGGCAGTAGATGTCAACTTTGAGTTGTGGAGTTGTCCAAGTCTTTTTTTACACAGTACGTGTTTTCTTGATGAAAAATGGCCAATGAAGTATACCAGACTTTCAGTTTGGAGATTTAAAAAAAAAAAATCCGGCCCCGGGGTGATATTTACTGGCCCTTTGAGTATAATGTTAAAAAGTAATCAATTTTTTTTTTTTGTGCCATAGTGCCTTTATTCCAGAGAGGGTGTTACATTGAGAGATAGAGGGGTAGACAATGCCTGAAAACTTCGACGGGCTCGGGTTTCGAACCCACCTACTATACTGTAGTGACAACTCCTGTCATTGATTGCATCTCTGCGTGAATGATTAGATCATTTCACCTAAATGAAATCAAATGAAACATGTAGGCCTACTGAGTTCTGAACTTGCCATTTAGATCTATAAAGGCCTTGGGGCTATGTTGTTTGATTGAATTAAACACAATATATGCACTCCACTATGCTGTTGTAGTATTTACTGTATCTGAAGCTCTTAAATATGATTGCTCATATTTCAAGCCATCTTTTTCCCGGCCCCTTGCTTTGGATCATTTTCATCAACCGGCCCCCATTCCAAACTAATTGAATAGCCCTGCTCTACGCTGTACGTGTATTGGTTAAGAAACGTTATAATACTTATGCAACTGAACATGTTAATGGTATACCCAACACCAGTACAGGTATTACATTAAATAGCAACACAGATATCCCATTCAACAGTTTGAACACACTAGTTTTGTAGTACTGTACTTTGGCATTCATTTATTGGGTTTTTGTTACTCTGCACTCACTCAACAGTATTTAGAGTGCCTTGATTGGTGGAAAAGAAATCATTCAAATTGTTTATACCATGTTGTCTGAGCCACAGGCCAAAACCCCGGCAGGACAGAAAACATATTGGAGCCATACAATAAATGATAAAAGAGAGACATGACTGAGACACAATATTCACATGCATTAGGCAAGCAGACTCCAACACCTTCATATGTGTGTGTGTGTCTACATGTGTGTATACTATGAATCAAAGTGTACAGACAGGTGTTTACAGTGAAGTTGGGTTATCTGTCTCCATTACACCACCACAGCTCAGCCTCCCAGGACCATTATCTACTCAGACCTGCCTAAACACACACACCCAGAGACAGGAAACCCCACATGCTGAAGGCAAGACCCTTTACACAAAGGCCATGGTGTGAGCCCATAATGGGCCACACTGGAGTCTGTGGGCTCTTGACGCAATCCAAAACCCAAACAGAGAAGACCCACAAAGAGCACCAATCCTTTAAACGAATGCCTTTCTTTAATGGGTGCTAACTTTAACACACATTCTGATCTAGATGTTCATCATAACATACAGATTCACTTTGTTCTAGCTAATATTGACTGCTGTTGTGGCCATTGTTTTGAACACAGCCACAATCTGACCTAAGGTTAATTTAACATCCTCTTGCGACGGTCAGATGTTGCGATGAAGCACAGTGAACTAGTTCCTTATCAGTTTTTGCAAACAATGTTCTGCTGAAATCTGGTTAATCCTTTGTGACACGGGCTCTGAGTAAGATCAGATAGTATACATGTGTGCTTATGCTAGATGTATGATCCAGTTCACAAGCAGTTACTGTTTGTTTGCATATGAACCATTAGGAACTAGTCATGGAACCCCTTCCTGATTGCAGCACAGGAAACCCACCCACAGATACTTCAACACTTCGAGATATGATCTCATTGAGATCATCAATTGATTCCATTACTTTAGTCTTGAAAGAGGATTGCAGTTTTTTCACATTTCTTCCACCTGTGTTATATGCCTCTGCTTTACTCATTGAATATATGCCCTTCAGTTGACACAAAGCTTTCTGAAAACCTTGCTTTTACAGTGCATTCATTCAAAACCCTCAGTCCACTACCGTTACAAGCACACAACTAACCGTCTCAATTAGGTGCAGAATTATATATTGGTTTTGCATTTGGAGTGATGCAAAAGCAATGTTGGCAAAACAAAAAGGAATTGGGTCTTCATTCAAACTTTTCAAAGATAAGATATTTAATGATTCTTGGTGGTCCCGCTGTCAAGTCTTGTTTAATCAGTTCTGAGAAATCGGTCTAAATTGGCATCTTAAGTTCAACCATGAATAAAGATAATGTGATGTCTCCTCTTTTGATTATTCATGGTGGGTGGATGTTACCAAAGAAGCACTTCAGGCTGCTCTTGTTCTTTGAACTTTCAGACTACTTGGTGTGTCTAATCTTTTCCCAGTTTGGGCAGCTTAATAACCCAACAAGTGGTTGACTTCTCACATATCTATTGGAGATTTAATGTTTATCTCACTATGTTTCACTCACTTAGACAGTAGTCCAGAAAAATAAGAAAAAGTTACGGCCCAAAAATCGCAATGTTGCCAGATATGCAAATATCATCAATCACTGCTTTTTTACAATTTAAAGAGTTTTCTATTGCTGAGCTGCAAGATTTCCAAACCACCATTGTTGCAAAGTCCCACATTGTCCATATTGCCAATGTGCAATTGCCCCAGTTGGGCTGGTAGTGTAAACATGGTCTGCACTGGAGTCTGGAATCATGCATTAACACCAATTAGATATCCTGATGAAGTTCTACTTTCAAATACAAACAAGCTGACATCAACTAACTGTGGCATTGATCCATTGTCTCAAAAATGAAATCATTTGGCAAAGACATCTTTAACAATCAAAAATTGCATTAAAGTTTTGTCCATGGACACTTTATGTCCAAGAATATTAATTTCAATCTTCTCAAAGTCATATTCTTTGAACCCCCGCCTGTGTGCGAAGTGTGTGGGTGTGTAAACATTGTGGTAACCCTCAGGCCAGGTACTGTCTAGTCTGGTATATAAGGTGGTACCACCAGTCTCCCACTGCCTTTTAAGTACGAGTGGAGGTGGGGGGAGACTTTTTAATGAAAACGGGCCACATCATAAAAGCAGATTGGACCAGGTTCATCCACAGTTCAGGCCCAAGGACAGTAAACACACAGATATAACAGGCTGTACCATTCAAAAGTGCAAACACGCAAGATAAGATTAGACGGCCTAAAACTGCTAGAATCCCAGTGGAGAAAATGTACAAGTGTAGCATCAAATATAACGGAAGATTAAAGAAATACAAAATACAGATATTAAGTAAGTCACTTTGGATAAATGATATGTAATGTAAATGTAATAACAATTATATTGTCAAACCTCACCATGCCCATAAACATGACCACATACTGTAGATGACTGGATGATTTGATGAGCATGAAACATTGGATCAAATGCTTTGACCTCAGTCACCAGATCTCAAACAAACTAACATTTTAGAGAAATGTGTTGGAGAGTGCTCTCAACCAACTTCAAACACAAAAAAACATCAAATGGGCAATATTTTTTGGAAGAATATAGTCTATGTCCCACCATCACTATCATCCATATCATTCATCTATTGACAGAACAACATAATATGCATGGAACCAAATGCATGGAACCAAATTTCCAATTTTGGTGACTGAAAAGTGCTAAAAGGATGCCTCACACCAGCGATTGTGATTATAGCCTTGTGTTTAGTGTCATGGTTTTTCTCAACAAGATAAAGATGGATGGAACAAGAATGAAGAGATGTGGGATGGAAAGTGAAAGCCAGAGTTTAACCCCAGACTCATTTTAAAATCTGTCCATCTCTATCATTCTCTTTTATTTGCCCTCTGATGGAAGGAGGGAAGCAAGGGAACCTAATCGGTGGGAAGCTGCCCAGAAGCCCCTGACCTGAAGCAGAATGAGGGCTCCAGTTTGTGTGATAGTGTGTCCAGAGGGGGTCAGGGGAGAAGGCAGCATCCTGGCAGGACATTAGGGAATCGGTTCCCAGCAGTGCTCTCCTGCTCAGGCTCCATAAGTCTCCCTGCTGGGTCAATGCTGCCTTTCTCCGGGGGATTCTCACTTTTTCCCAAGGCTGTGCCCAGCTAGCCCCGACTCTCTCTCTTTGCCAAATGACCCAAAATTCGGCCACTTGTTTCCCTTATCTGTCCTTTCCCAGGGCTGTGGTACTCTATCACTGTCCCCCGTCACTGTCGTCCGATATACAGTGGTCTCTACATCTTAGGGATCAGAATAATGATGACCTGCCTCACTGAAATTAGCAACAGTACATGCTTCTGCATTTTAGGACACAGTGTTTATGTTAGACATCACTATTAATGTAAACATGTTCACACACTATAGCCTGAGAGAGCAAATCTAAGGGTTGTATTTGCTTTTTAATAATGAACCAGAAAATCATATCTAAATGATAGCAGGATTGGTCTTTATACCGCACTGTACTTCATTTTGTATAAATAAGAAGACGAGATGTATATTTATTTGTGTGTTTTTAGTGTTTGGGTTAATACGCTTGTTAACTATAGCCTTTATTGTTATGACTGTACCAAATGAGCTCTGAAAGATGTCAGAAATGTGTCAGTGAGTGTATTATATGAAATGACTAGTAAAGTTAAAAGAAATCATGGCAAACACAAACACATTTGGAATCATAAACAGTGTGGGTTTGGCTCTGTTGAGTGTCCTGTGTTGAAGCTACCATGTTCAATTTGAGAAGCTATGCAGTTGTGTCACTTCATTCCCTGATATACAACTGCTGCATTTCTTAGTTATATTTTAACCAGCAATAACCAATACTAGTGGATCACTGACCGAAATAACTTTGTTTACATTGGTGGAATTTGACGCAATAATGGAGTTGGAGTTCAGAGACAAGACCTACGGATCGATCATTTGAAAGTAGCCAAGCAAATTCTAAGCTATTAAAAAACCTAAATATTTGTCAAACGATAGCTAATTGGTTCTCTATATTGCATTTCAGCCAATGTGTTGTTATGTGCCTCTTTTACTCTTTTGCATGGAACATTTACCTTTATTCACCCAAAGCCTGCTGAAATGTGATCAGTGTGTTCAATTCTACTGTGACTAAAAATGTAAACCAGAACACCTCAAATATAAAAATGTCATGCTTTTTTGCCTTTATACCAAAAATGTTCCCTTGACCATTGTACATGTGTTTGACCATATTTATACCAAGGTGAAAACCATGCAACATCTGGAGAAAAAAAACGTTATGATACTTTTGGAACCATTTACACGGTCCAATGAGAGAGCTGAGGAGGGACGTGGAGTCGAGAGGTGGCGGGGCTTTCTGACAGTGGCACGGTGCGAGGAATTAGTTCCCATGCTAGCTTGTGTTTACCCTAGGCTATTTCTGCACACTCACACATACACACAGTTTGCCCTATCGTACCCGCTGCTTGTAATTTCTCATCCCGCCTCTCCCACCCTCTCTCATTCCCCCTTTCCTTTCCTCTCTGGAGTCTGGGGGGGTTATGTGAAGGGCCAGGGAGGAGGGCTGAGAAAAAAATCCAGAGGAGTGTGAAAGACGAGAGAGATGTTGTTGGGGGTCATCGCTGAGTCATCATATTCCCTGGTATAACTGGCTGCACTGTCCATGTGTGTGTGTGTGTGGGGGGGGGTTGGTGTGCTTTCAAGTGTGTAATTAGTACATCCTAAACACTTTTCTCCAATGTCTACAACATAACAAAAAATGTCTTCTATTTACTTAACTCCTGCTTGAATCTTACTCTAACTCGTCATTCTACTTTATGTTCAAATACAACACATTTTCTGCCTGGATTATGTTCACAAGCAATGTTTTATCCAATCCACGAAGGATGATTGGCAGGTTTATGCTGCTCAGATGTCATAGAGACATGTTGAGGCTCGAGGTTGGACATAAAAAAAGCAAACCTTTAACTGGGGTTTATATCCTGGGTTCCAAATGTGGTCATGGTTTAAGCTACTGAGACACTTTAGGCTTTGGAAAATGTTGGTACATTTTGGTAAATGTTACAAACAGTCAACGCATCCGATAAAACATTTCCGAATTGGGATTTACTTTTTAATATGTGGACCCTACATTAGTTCCGAGGTGACCAAAAAAAATGAAAACAAGTCAACGTTGAATATAACATATAGAGACGGAACATTCCCTTTGAAAAAACAACATTTTATTTCGTTTTTTTGGTAAATTAAATACAATCCACGATACCCATACAAATCCAAATGAGTTGTATATGAAGTCGGAGAGATAAGGTATGCTATACCCAAGTGGCTGTGCGGTTAAAAACATCCCTCTTTTACTGCCTTTCCTAGATTGCTCTACTCGCTATCGTCCCCATCACATCCCGGTCCTCTCTTTCTCAGCCTTGTTTCCTTTCATCTCTTCGCCTTCTCCTCCTCTCCCGTCTTCCTAAATATCTGTGTGGCCTGGCTTCGCCTCTCAACAGTAACTCAACCCATAAACAAACTGCCTTACATGCTGTAATCACAAACCCCAAACTGCCAGACATTAAAAGGGCCACGTTTCATCCTGCTACAAAAAGAGACAGAGCAGGGTGAAAAAAGAAAAGCAAGAGAGCTCGTATGTATGAGCCTCCTCCTCTTAACAGATGTGGTGTGTACTATCAGTTTGCTAAAGTGCGACTGGGAGGAGAGACAGATAGCGGCGGAGGACGAGCGTATCTTTGAGGAGTTCCACATTGCACCGTGCTGATCAAAGTGCTCTGCAGCCTTTGTGGCTAATTGTGGGGATTATCTGTAAGTGCTTGAAAAAGAGCGGCCTGGTTTTATGGGGTCTGTGTTACACACACTCATGTAACACACACAAAAACAAAGAGTTCCTCTCAGAGGAAATACAAAACTGACCTCAGATGAATAATTCAAGTTTTAGGGTATTTGTAGAGTAAGGAAACGGTAGAAAATAGAGCAGACTGCAGAGTGAAATACTGGTTTTAAAAAGCACAAGTCATCCAGGAGACATGAAAAACCATAAAGGAGACGCTCGCGCACACGCATCCGAGGAGTCAGACATATCCTGTCGTGTTGATCCAGTTTCAAGGACAGTGGCGAGACTGAGAGGTTCGGAGTGCCAAACGACTTGTCAGTGTCAGTTGTAAAGCTGCCTCCCCCTAAAGCCACTTCCTCACACACACACACACACACACACACACACACACACACACACACACACACACACACACACACACACACACACACACACACACACACACACACACACACACACACACACACACACACACACACACACACACACACACAAAACTGTGGTCAGCTGAGCGGATCCTAAGTGAGGTCAGGAGTAGTTTGAAAACACACGCACAGCTCACAGAGAGACTTTCCTTCTAGGGTTTAGAAGTCTTCTCTATAGTTTCCCTGACCACAAACACACACACACACTCACACACACACACAGACCTTTACACATAGGCAGACATAAAAAAAACTCACACAAAGCTGATATAGCGGATATGGTTTTGTGAGGGGGAGAAGGGTGTACGGTCGGCGTCAGGTCCAAGCAATTATCCAAGTGTCCAAACCTCTTTCAGGCAGCCACGGTGGAGCCAGACAGAGCCAACACGCACACACTTGCACACACACACACACACACACACACAGAAACCAACTTCAACCTAGGGATTTGCCCAGGATAATTCCACTTCTATTCACCATGAGAGGTTTTACAAGTTTAGGTCCAACATTTTGAAGACACTGCTAACAACAAGCGGACTACCAGCTGGCCCTTGGCCTCCTGTCTGAAAGTGCTTGATTCTGGCCACGCTGAATGGCCTTTTGGGCTTGGAGCCTTGAAGACCCTTCCAATAAGACGAGCAGGGAAGACAATGGCAAGCGGCTAATCTTGTCTTTATGCAGTCTTTGTCTAGGATGCGGGGGCACTTGTAGAGGCAGTGCTCAGGTAAGGCAGTGTGTCAAAGGTTAAGCTGGGAGATTCAGTCTTGCACACACAAGTTAATTAAAGTTTGTCTAAGGGGATGAGAGTGTGTCTCGAGGAGGCCGCTAGCGTCTGAGTGCTCGCCTGAGAAAGGAATGCCGTCGACTTCAAAGTTGGCTGACTGCCGCCCGGGTTGTTTTCAGAAAGCAATTGTAAGGATAGGACTGTAGCAGATATCTTAAAACATAAATGAAACTCTGATACTCTGCATGGGGTGGCATTATGTAATTTAGTTGTACGTATTTAAGTACAAAGAGTACCAAAGTATTAGCATTTTCTGTGAGTGACAATCACTTTCCACTTTAGAACAGCTGAACAATAACTGCTAATGTAAAAGGAAGTCAAAAGAAGTCCGTTGGTCGATTGACATGAAAATGAATGGGCTGCTATTTGGACAATTGATTCATAATGGGTGGAAAAGTAATTTTTCCAAACGCTTTCCTTCCGTCTCAAATTGCGAGATTTCCTTTGTCATATATGATAGTTGACTTAATATCTAAAGGTTTTCCCATGTTAATTCAATTAAGAGACATTTGAAAACATCTCAAAGTCTGAGGAATATTATAATGAACATTATTAATTATTAATGACATTTTATATAACAAAAAAACTCTAATTATGTGCATTATTATTATTGATAAAACATTTTTTGTTTGAGCTATACCTACAAATTCCCCCCAAAAAATATTAAGTGGGGAGTTCTTGGGGTGGTTGCCCAAGAAATGATGAGTATCAAACACAGCATTTATTTAATTTAGGAAAACACAAAATGCATGCGCCAGTTGGAATGTAAAAATATAAAATAATATCAAAAATAAATAAAAAATGATGGTCAAAGATAGCGGATTGTAACATAACAGTGAATACAAGTTTTGTTGTATTAAATGATGTGCTTTCAAGTTCAGTTATGCATATAAGTCCAATACAAAGTAAATGTGGACAAAAGAACCTTTGTTACAGAATAAATGATATATTCACCTGTTCACCAACATTTGATGGCACTTTTAGCCTTTAGCGTAAACACTGTGGGTTTTAGCAAAAAGAACTAGCTTGGGTTACTTGAAAGGTTCGAGAGAAAAAAGGAAAAGTAACCTGAACAAAAGAATGAATGAAGAAACAGACAGCAGACGTGTAGCAGAGGAAGAAAATAACCTCGGGAGGAATATAAAAAGAGAGTAGTCTGGAGAAAGGCACTGAGAGGAAGGAAGGAGGAAGAGGAGGAGAGAAGATGAGCAGACAGTGTCCTTTATGTATAGGCTGAGTGTCTCCCAGGGCTTTTGTAATGCTTTATACAGACCCACTTTCCAAGGTCGCCATGTGGCTGCCTGTCCAGCTGTTTTCACATTCAGTTTCGGCCTTGTTTCTCTCCCCCCTGTGTGATTCTTTTTCTATCTGTGACTGTAGAGCAGATTATTACCGGGGGGCAACAGATTACCCGCAGAAAAAGACAACAAAAAAGACAAAACAAATGAGAGGCTGCCAAGATTTTAATCCTGATTAGAACGGGGGAGGTAGGCAATAATGAATGTGAATGTACAACCATACAAGCCTCTCAACAGTTATCTGCAAACTGATATAATAAAATAAAAACCGCTGATGCTATGTAGGATTAGGGTTAGAGGTGTTGGGAAGGCAGAGGGTGGATATGTAACCTGGAAAGCAAGTTTCAGAGCCAGTCCGGGGGGTTGATCAGCTTTCCCTCCACCCTGGAGGTTATAGCCTGTAGCACTAACAGCAGGGTTAATGAGGAGTGGTGTTAGCTTAGCAGGAGGCGCTAACAGGAAACCCTACAGGAAAGCCCAGAGGAAAGCTTATTGGCCACACCGGAAGGGCCTCCTGCCACAGTCACACAGCGTCAATGCCACGTTTATGGCTGCTATTTGATCCCAGCATGCAACTTGTGTTTCCATATTTTCCACACAGATTATGCTAATAAGAGTAATAAAGCTGTCAAAACACATTTCATTTTACACTTGAGATTAGTACCAAGTAGCCAAACTCTGCATAGATGTTTGAAATGAACATATCCCTAACACAAGGCTGTGGACAGAAAGTCCTTCATTGGTCATTTTTCTTCCTCTTTGAAATTATCTCACTTTGATCAAACTATAGAGTAAAAGACATCGACTGGCCTTATGCTTTAAGGTTTTGTCATCGGGTTTGATATATTCCTACTGTACTTCCTGTATCTCCAGGAAGTATCTTGGAATAAAGTTGAATGTTAAATGCTCATGAGAAAAATAAGTCTGTCTATACAGTAAGTGCATAATTGCAGATTGTAGATATTATTGGGGAACTGATTGACGGTAATATAGGGTTTTTGCAAAACTATCCAATATCAATATTGTGTCTGGCAATAAGGTTGCTATGTACGGTTGCCAATATGCTTTTGCAACGGTTTCGAAAACATTGACAACACCATCACACACCTATCTCTTTACTTGAAAATCACTACAGAAGCGTAAAACCAATAAATTAACTTCAATGGTAAGCACCAAAGATCGAGACAAATGTCAAAAAGGAAAAAAAGACGTGTTCAGTCCCGCGTCTGTGGGAGATGAACACGTATAGATGTGTTTTCGCTGTCAGAATGTCACGTACATGTGGCATGGATAACACAGGAATGACCCCGCAGTGACCCCTCTTACCATCTGCTTTAGCCGGGCTACGCAAGCCACTCAGCTCGCCTGTCTACACGGCTATAGACCCATTCCACATGCCAAAAACAAGACAGATGCCCCTGATACCCCATTCACCCTGCCCCCCAACTCCTGACAGCATTTCAGCGCCTATCCCTGTCGTCCAGACCAGACGCCCTGACCTCTCACATCTTCCACAGCGGCTAGGCTAGCAGTTAGCCCGCGAGGAGACATATGCTACGTGATGACGGCAGGGATATATCATTGTGCCACAGACAGGTGTTGTGCATACTGTATGTAAGCATGTGCTTTTGCACACACAGACAAACACACACATAAATGCCAGTATATAGTCTCTATGAAAAAAAACATAAAATGCTAAATTTATATAACATTACACACACAAGCAAATCATTACAAAAAACCCTTAAACATAGACATAAACCCATGCCCACTCGTGCGTACAGCCGCAGAAAGAAGGAAAGACACACACACACACACACACACACACACACACACACACACACACACACACACACACACACACACACACACACACACACACACACACACACACACACACACACACACACACACACACACACACACACACACACACACACACACACACACACACACACACACACACACACACACACACACACACACACACGGCCGTGGTCCATCCTCTGACCGGTCGTTGACCTGACAACCCAGCAGCTGCTAGCTGTTTGATGTTTCACTCTGAGGATCACATTTCATTTCCAGACTCTTAAGCCAATAGGAGAGAGACAGAAAGAAAGAGACAGAGGGAGGCTCTTCTTCCTCTTTTTACCCTTTTCTGTAGCGCCACCGACCAGATATTGTCAAGAACATCACAACCTGTGCGTGTTCACCACAGTGTGAATGTAGCGTAAACGTACGTAATACTCAATATAAGTATATTGATAGATACACATATTCATGTATTTGCTCTTCATATTACATGCTATACAGCTAGTTTATGAAGCAAAAGGACACTCACACAATATAAAGTTAACAGTCATAGTTGACAGTGACACATCAGAGGAAAATGTGAGTGTTCATTCATGTGTGTGTGTGTGTGTGTGTGTGTGTGTGTGTGTGTGTGTGTGTGTGTGTGTGTGTGAGTAGCAGATGGAGACAGGCTGGACATTAGACCCTCTGGCCTGATGACATGAAGTCATCACATGACAGCATTGTTGAACTCTGCCTTCAGAGACACATACACACAAGCTTTTTAAATAATCATATGAGTAAATGTCCTAATTTAAGTACTTAAAATAAATAAATGGGGATATGTTAGTGATATTACATATACTGTACCTCTACTAGGGTTTGAAGTGAATTATGTCATTTCTGAGTTTACTGACTAAACTGCAAAAGCATATGTTATCCTTTCTGTCTTTCAGATGGTTCTTCTTTGGAACATCAAGCAAGAGGTTTAAATGTTGTTTCATTAACACTGATAAACAAGGTGTACAATGGTTCAAATGTAGTGCAATTTGTGTTGCATAACCGATACCAGATTAACCATTTGAAACCAGTCCAAGTAGTAAATGCTGACAGCCTGACATGTAAGCTTATTACCTCCTATAGCCTTCAGCCGTGTGTGTACAGTACAGCTTTCATTACTGACATTGCTCACTGAAGGTGTTGAAGGTGACACACTGAACAGGGCAAATCCAGTTGAAAATTAAAAGGGCTTTGGGTGGCTGTGTCGAGGCCTGATCTTTAGATTGTAAGTTATTGTAATGCGGCTGTGGTGAGATATTTTAAAAGGCCATTGAAACATTCATCTACATGTAAAATACATGCCATATTGATGAAAGTATTTGTTTATATTTTAATTTTTTCAGGAAGTTTGCAACCAAGGCCATGGCCACATTTTACTATAGTTTTACTGACACCCACCAAAGAAATTCGAACAAAAGTTCTCCTGAGTTCTAAGAAAGTCACAAAACTCTACATTTTATTACTTAATTATATTTTTGAAGTATATACTAAAGGACTTTTAATTGTGTTTTTTTTTTATCAAAATCTGCCTTTACAATATGATAAAGAACGATAACCTAGTGCTAATTTGTTATGTCTTCGGTTGGTTCTGAAGATAACCTAAAATAATTTGCGTGAGATTCAAAAGCTTTGAAAGCCTTTTGAAGTATTCTGAAACTATTTTGATAAATGATTGCGTTCGTGAGCACAAGCATGTACAAGAGGCAATAAAGACGACGGAGGATGCATGCACATACGCATACTATTAACCTAACACGGACATATTGCCTTGATAGTCTGTGACCTGTTTCTTTGGCCTGGCTTACCCTTCTCAACACTGCCATAAACATGACAAGGCCTTGGGATCAAAGCCGTCTAGGCATCAGCCCTCGTACATACAGACACATAGACCCAGGCACACTCACACACGGAGACAGATGCTGCTTTGACTCAGAGAAGGCTCTGTGTTTTTAACCATCATCAGTCTGTCTAGAGCTGGTGGTCCAGGAGTGCTTCCACATCACACAGCCCTTTCCTGGCAAAACTAGGCCCTGCTAATAGGCACTAAAGGCAACAAGCTTTCCACCTGATTGCCACTAAGGCAGTGGTTCTCAACCTTTTTCTGTCATTCCCCACTTTGAACAGGTGGGCCTTTTCAAGCCCCACCTGTTCCTCATCGCTCCAATAAAATGGTAGGCAAAGCTTAAAATTGTCAAATGTATCGTTCTATAACAGGGGTCTCCAACCTTTGTTAGGATGAGAGCTACTTTCAAAAAATAAAACAAGTCGTGAGCTACTTTTACTCCTCTTTTTTTTGTTTTTTGCAGTGTATATAATTAGCACATTTTAACATTATTATATGCTTACCTTTAACCTTTGTGTGCTATTTGGGTCTGTGGGACCCGTTTTCAGTGTTTACTCAAATAAAATGTATGCAATTTAATTATTTTAACCTGCTTTATTTGGGGGTGGACCTCACATCCTCTAGGGCAGGGGTTCCCAACCTTTTTTCCCAAGAGCCCCCCCAAATAAAAAATAATAATAAACATAGGCCTATTTGTAAAGTGGGGGGACACAAACGGGATTTCGAAAAGTGTCACGGTTAAACTCCTTATGAAATGGTGAGGTGCCGCTCCACATTGCTTTTCTTCCCGACTGCAATGCTGTTGTGTGTGTGTGTGAGAGCGTTTCACATGTGTGTACAGTATGAGAGATTTTTACACATGTCTGTAAATGATTTTGGTTCCAGTTGTGTGTGTGTGAGCAGGCTCGGATTGGCCATCGGGAGATTCGGGACTTTTCCCGGTGGGCTGCTGCCGTTGGTGGGCTGCTGCCGTTGGTGGGCTGCTGCCGTTGGTGGGCTGCTGCCGTTGGTGGGCTGCTGCCATCGGGTCCGTTGCCTCTGGCATAGGTGGGCCGTGGACTTTCACAGCGCCGGTACCGCATCCGCCGCCGCAAACACCCGCCGTTGCGAGTCTCCAACAACTGTAACAGTCCACTACCGCCCGCAAGGACCCAGGTTCGATTCCGGCCCGAGGTCCGAAAAATGTATTTAAAAAAAAACCGCTGCACTAAGGGAACATACTTTGGTTAGGATTAGTGTCTTTGTCCCAGGTGCTTTGGTGTTACTCTGAAATAAAAGCAAAAAGAATTGCCTAGTTTTCTGAGCAAAGCACAATTCCGAAGGTCTCTTGTGCCAGTTATTTGCAAAACATTTCTTGGTGGATGAGATATAGAAGATAAAGGTCATTTACCTAATCAATTTGTCAACAGAAGCACACTTGATGGTAAGTGTAGTTGTAAATATAACATTTGCTTGAGTTTTAGGTCAAAAAGGTATAAGACAAGTGAAACAATTCTCACCCCAGAGCACAAACAAATACATTTTAAACTCTAACCTTTCCAGAAACAATCTATAGTGAGAGGTTTGTTGATGTATTACAGTACAAAGTAGTCACATGAGTCTGAAATGTCAGCAACATGAGCATATTAACCACACACTTTCCTATAGGACCTATACACGCAGATCATATATCATCATAGCAGGTTTGTTATTATTTAAGGTTTACCAAAAGTGTTTAATTGCCCCCTGGTGGCTGCAGCATCTAAACCCAAAGCTTTTTTATGTTAGGGATATAGACATGGGCCACAATAAATACATCTAAGATGTACAAAAATGGTTTCTGTTGTTTAAGTATTTCTTAGTTACTTGGATGTTCAAGTGTTCATTTTCAGATTAATTGGTTTTAACTAAGTATTTGATGCGAACAAAGTGCATCTGATGTCCTGATTGACAGCAGTGAAGTTACAGATTGGATGCAGAGGCTTTAGAGTTGTATAAACAGAACATTGAGATTTTACTTCAACTTTCTATAACTGTTACTTTCCGTTTCAAACATAAAAGAGGTTGAAGGGTAAGACCTCAATTCCATGGCTTCATTCCGATAACAATTTTACAGACTTCACATTGATGTCAACATTTCTAGATGGCAGCAACTGTGTTTGGTAAATGTTCTCTTCATTTTTTGTTAGAGAAAGTGGAGACATGCCATCCATCTTTATACACCGTCTAAGATTATGTCTCTTTTTCTGGTCATGGGAAATAAGAAAAAAATAATCTAATGTTATAAAATACATGTATACAGTATGTGTAGCCAAGTTGGCTATCCAAAGAGAAGAACAAATACATAAATGCAGATTTGGAACTTAAGCAGGGAGCAAGGCATAATGGAGAAGACATGCCACCTGAGTGCGGCTCATCCTGTGAAAGCCATTAGCTCATTCTCAGCTTCGCGTGCAAACTCGTGTGTGTGTTTGCTAGAGTCTGTTTAAAAGTGCTTTTACAGCCCCTGCTTACCAGTGAACCAGCTCAGCTGTATGCCTGTGTTTGCCATAAAAAAGAGTGGAGCCTTTTTGACACAACCAACATCTGAACTTGAACTTCTGAACTCATTCAAGATCGGTTAAAGGAAACAAACCTTTCAAGGAAACACAAACTTCTGCCGGGAAGACAAGTAGTCAGAGTATGAAATTGTTACCCTTTACTTCATGAATAGGAGTCTCAATGTTGAGTGTCAAGTAAAGTATATATATATATATTTGTTTTTTAACTGGGCTATCCTGTGGCACGGTTAATCGATTTTCTCTGGAAATGATTTGCATGATTAATTGTCGATTTTATGATACCAAATACAGGCAAAAATCATTACCATAACATATTAGGCCAGTGCATTTTTTAAAGGCACTACAGAAAACAAGAGACACATGCACAGTGGAAGCACACACACTTACACACACACACACATTCTGAGTCTGTGGACAGGTCCAGCAACACCTCTGAGACTGTGATCCCGCCTCTTCTTCTAGTGTGTTGCCACTTGGGTAAAGAGTGCGAAAGAAGGTGGGAAAGATGCCATAGAGCTAAGAGTCTAACATGTTAGCTATCTGCCCGAAGACATCAAGTAGCACTCTGGGATTCTGGGACTCCTACTCCCAAGTGTATCTGACACAAAATGGACACCATAGTCTCAGAATGCCACTACACTTTTAGAGTGAAAAAGCTCAGCCATCGTTGTTTCCTTTCACAAAAATAAATCTAGCTTTACAGTTTATATATTTGTTATTCTTCGTGCTGTGTTTTATAAATCGTCGTGCTTAGTTATGTTCATTGAGAATTGCTTATCTTACTTTAGCTCTACCACCTTAGACCAAATTAGGATTTTGTTGGCCGAAAATAGTGTCGATTGGTAGAATTGCAATTTAATTCACAAGGTAAAATAGATGGTGTTGTGCATATGTTTCTGGTTCATGTGGTTCTATTCCCTGAGGGAATACAACACAGCCATATTGGTTGCCATTGCTGTGCATCAATATGCATTTGCAAAGTTTCTCAACAACCCAATGGAGCGCCTTTTGAGTTTTTGAGCCCCGCTGGCCAGATTATGGAATCATGAGGTTCAATTAACAATGACGGGCACCATTCCCCTCTTTATTGCAGCCTTAAAGTCCAAACAGGGGGTTGAAAGGAAAGGAACTGCATTGTAGAGTTCTGAGATTTCTTGCCCAATAGCTTATCAATTTATCCAAACACCTACATAGCTTACAGCCACCCATGTTAATGCGGCATTCTTCCGCCCCACAATCCTAGACTTCTTTCTCCCCCACCGCTAATGCTGTGGCTGGATCCATTAGCCCACTAGCATTAATGCTGCAGATTAATGGAGGATCAGAGTCACAGGGTAACCGAGAGCCAGGCAACCTACAAACACCTTCTCCCGCTAGCACCCACCCCTCGTGACACACACACACACACACACACACACACACACACACACACACACACACACACACACACACACACACACACACACACACACACACACACACACACACACACACACACACACACACACACACACACACACACACACACACACACACACACACACACACACACACACACACACACACACACACACACACACACACACACACACACACACACACACACACACACACACACACACACACACACACACACACACACACTTCATTGGTGCTGTAAATCTGGTCAGCAGGCCATGGAGGGCCAGCAGGGAGTTAATGGTTGCCTCATAAAACTCTGAGGAAAAAGGTCAGGGCTGTAGCCTAGATGCCTGATGCCCTAAATGAGAAAAATGTGGGGTGGGGGTGCTCCCATGCATATCCAACACTTCCAATGGGGGGTGCAGATTGTTGTTATTTGATCAATTTCACTACTACAACTACAGTGTTTCCAGTATTGCCAATTTGCCTTTTTTACACATTGGTCAATTTGTTTAGAAAAGTTTGCCAGTGTGTCAAAACCTAATCAGTGTTTTAAAAAGAAACATATGGGCAATCACTGAATTCCAAGTTGGCTAAGGCTGGGTATACTTTTTGGTATATGAATACAATGTTTGAGTACCAATGCTGTTCAACCCCATTTCATTTTGTCTTAATTCAGCAAAGAGTAATGGAGTCCTGTGATACATTATACACTTTATATAGAGAGATGGCAACCCTTTTCTTCATTCAAGGGAAGGCTTTGCGGATTTGTATTTTATACACATGTCCATGCTAAAAACAATTATCCAAACATGTTTTTCTAAAAAGCCCTGAGAAACTATTCAATGAGACATCCTACAAGAAATTTGCCAATGCTAGGTTCACAATTGTTTCAAGAGGGGATACACTCTCATTCCCACAAAATGTGCATATATGATTTATTAAACCCAGTGACATCACATCTAATTTTCACACTCCTTTATGGTACTGAAAATGGCTTAACAGTCCCACCTTGAGCACGCTGGTTGAAGGGGCTAGTTAAATAGTTTGGTCTGGATGTAAGGTAATAGGCCCATAACTGTTACTGTAGAGCTGTATAACTTTACTGAGCGACATGTGGCCCTAAGAACTCCCGCCTTATCAACCGAAGGCCCTCACTGCTTTAACACCAGCCCCTGTCATACACAGCTCTTCAGTTCAAAGACAGCACTGCATGGGAGATCAAAGTACGGCCAATCTGGTATGCACACACACAAACACACGCGCTCACTGCACAAACACACAGTACACATGATAACGCTTCCATAATCTCATTCGCACACTCCCAAACACACATCCAAACACACTGGCTCCGACCACACATGCCCCTGGCATTGATCAAAGGGAGGAATGTGATAGATAGAGGGGAGATAAGAAAGAGAGAGTGGGAGAGAGACAGGAAGAGTGAGAGAATAGGTGGTTGTTGACTTCAGTAGTCAGGCTGCTGTGTGCAAAAAGCAAAGATAAGACTGTGACACTGTTCCAGTTTACGCAATTATAACGTCATCATGTAGTCCTTGAAGAGTGGGTATTAATCGAGGTACACTAAACATAATCACAACCCTACACATATTCCTATTTCTGGACAGCTGTACCTGTTGTTTTCTTTTAGCGTGTATCGAAATTAGAAGGGATTTTTAGAGTCCCAAGCAATTGATGCATTTTTGTTCAAATACAAAATCCAGTGTGCATCCAATGTCTATGTACATTATGGAATATATCATGCTCTTAAACAATGAGGCTGGTATATGTCATGTCAACATTTGAATGAAAATTAGGACTGAAATTCAATTAAACTCAAAATCAATTAGAATAGCTCTCCACCTTCCTGGAACCGTCCTGCAATTTCTTTTAACTGTCCCAAAGTAAGATGTAATCCTTTTACTTTGTTATTGTCATCTATAGTGGTTATTTGCATAAAACACAAATTATTGTGAAATCAACTATTGTGTTTGTAATTAAAAAGTCTTGTAATGTGTAGTTTTAATTGTGCTTTTTAAAAATGGTGTGATAAATTCAGCCCATAATTTCCTTCACGTTCAACCTCTATCCCGTTGATGCTGCTGTGTGTGTTTGATGCCCTTGGACCTTCTGAAGTCCACAATCAGCTCCTTGGTCTTCTTGGTGTTGAGGTCCAGGTTATTGTCAGCACACCACGCCACCAAGTGCTGGACCTCCTCCCTGTAGTTCGTCTCATCGTTGTTGGAGATAAGGCTGACCACCGTTGTGTCATCTGCAAACTTTACAATGGTGTTAGAGCCATGTAAAGGAGTGCAGTCGTGGGTGAAGAGGGAGTATAGAAGAGGACTCAGCACACAGCCTTGTGGAACACCGGTGTTCAGGATGAGAGTTGAGGAGGTGAGGTTCTCTAACATACTGGGGTCTGTTGGTTAGGAAGTCCAGTATGCAGTTACAGAGGGACGGGTTGATGCCGAGGTCACAGAGTCTGTTGATCAGTTTGGAGGGGATGTTGGTCTTAAGGTCCTTACACACCGAGCCAATTTTCGGCTTCGATAGATGTCGATAGATGTCGGGCCGTCGATGAGCGTCGTGTCGCCCTACTCAGATTGGTGTGTACTGCAACGTTGTGTCTTTTCGGCCGTGCCGACACCTTCCGCCCCCGATTCGACATGTTGAAAGAAATCACTCTGATTGGCTGTTCAGTTTAGCGAATCAGTGCATGAGAAGCGAAACGGAAGTGAGGGACCCAAACAATTTTTTGATTTCATTTAACTCCAGCTCTCGACACAGGTTCGGGAAAGCCCCATGAGCTTCTCGCTGTAGAGTGAAAATGGAACGCGCACGCTATTTGTTGTTTGTTTATATCACGCAGTCTGTTCTTCTTCTCTCGGTGTATCACGCAGTCTGTCTTCCGGTTGTTGCCTCTTTTGAATGATGAATACACATTACCGCCGCCTGCTGGTATGGAGAGTTATTTACACTCACGCATGCGCAGTTCGTACGTGCAACTTAGCCGTCGGCTGAAGTCTTTGCGGTGTGTTCCAGTGCGAAACATGGCCAAGACGCAGGAGACGTGAGGCGACGTTCCGTCGGGACGTGTTCTTTGGTGTTCTTTGGTGTCAGTTTGGTGTGTAAGAGGCTTTAAATGCTGAACTGAAGTCAACAAACAGCATTCTCACATAGGTGTTGTTATTGTCCAGGTGGGAGAGAGCAGAGTGGAGCACTATGGAGATTGTATCCTCTGTGCTCCTGTTCTGGCGGTAGGCACATTGAAATGGGTCCAGTGAGGGTGGTAGGCAGGATTTGAGATGTTTGAGTACCTTGACCGCATCTGCTCACCCTTAATTAAAGCTTGATATGGAATCAGTGTTTAAATCTACTGAAGCGTTGCTCTATATTCTTTTACTGACACTCCCGTCTAGCGAGTGCATAGAAAGGTTACAGAGGTAACTGAACCTAGACAAATCTGATGAGAAACCATGGTGATCAAAAACTCAGAAAAGCAAAAATAACATCTGTGGTCGAAGTGAAAAAGGCGACTGTGGGATGCCAGAGGCCCTGATTACATAGTGGTCTTGCGCACATAGTTTTAACCAGCAGATTGTGTTTTTCTTTGCTGCTTTGGTGTTGTATTTCACAAAGACGATCGTAACGGCCAAGTGGAAAAACAATATTCCGAGATTAAACCCGAAATTCTGAGAAGTAACATGTCAGAATTTGGAAAGTTAGTCACTTTGATGTGTCAAGTGATGAGAGGTTTTCTGTTTATCCTTGACTAGCAAACTCATGAATAACTCTTGTGGTTCTTTTTTTTGGCAATATACACTTTATTGTCAGAAACATGACAATTAAATGTGTGAATGTCCATGTTCTGAGAATTGACAGTGCCTTAAGTCTGTTTATGTTAAACATGTTCACGAGAAAAGAAAAAGAAAATATGATTCCTCTTTCACTTACCAAAATATAGATCTGATGTACTGAGTTTGTAAATTGATTGGATTTAATCAGCAATGTGTAATGATTTTATTTCTCACTTTACACCCCTGGCCTGAAAAGCATTTTGTTCCCTCAATGCTTTATTATTATTTTTATAAAGTTGACATCCTTTACAAAAGAATGTACCTTGAAAATACAACACATACAGTACACAAACACACATACACACAGAACGTACGTTTCCTTATGTGTCCTCATTTTCTCCAACTCAGCTCACACAAACACATCACTCCTCCTTATATTCCCTGTCCGTGGGAAGCCTGAACTAATCTCCCATCTGCCCCGGCTCCTGGTACACAGACTGCTTTCATTCCTAACGAGGGCCTGATGAATTTTCTTAAAGGCGGTGATGGGCCAAATTGGAGCTGATATGTCCCATCCGGCGGGGTGGATGGGCCATAAGACAGAGCCTTGTCCTACCGCCATGTGACAGCAAAACCAGGCCAAAGTGAAAAAACCTATTAGTACTAACTGGTCAGTTTACTGTGTATTAGGGTGGCTAATTCCATTACCAAGCACGTGTGTGTGTCTGTGTGTGTATGTGTGTGTGTGTGTGTGTGTGTGTGTGTGTGTGTGTGTGTGTGTGTGTGTGTGTGTGTGTGTGTGCGGTTGGAATGGGGGGGTTTGAGGATGATATAGCCCCTGAGGAGACATCGGCACTGTAGATACTAAAATCTGTGACAGTTGTGGTTGTTGCCACTAAGTAGAGACAATAGATGTATTGTTCTCGTAAAAGTGTGTGTTTGTGTATGTATGTGTTAGGTTCCCAGAAATATGTGTGTGTAATCTGCGATAGGTGATAAAGTGTATAATGTGTCTACATTCAGAATCTACATCATTTGGTCATGGGGCATGACAGAGGAAGTGTGTGACTGTGTGTCTTTGTGACAGTGTTAGGTGAGGGAAAGGGGGCATCCATCGGGGTGGGTTGTTCTGGCGCACACACAAGCCCAGTTTGAAGAGGGTAAGAGAGGGGGGCACGACGCGTCAAGCTGGAGCCATGGCTCGGCGGTGTGTGTGTGTGTGTGTGTGTGTTGCGTGTGTGTGAGGGGGTTGATCCCATTGTGTGTGTCAACAAGCCGTCCCATTCAGCGCCTGTGTGGCTAAACTCTGCTAATGAGCGTTGCCTCTGGCTGGGCCTAGCTAACACAGCGCTCATCACAGCTAAACACTTCAACACACACACACAAACATACACTCTAACCCTGAACCAAAGGACTGGGTGGGTGTTGGTGGGGGTCATTGTAAAGACAGGAAGGTGGAAGGGTGTAGAGAGAAAAGCAGAAAGAAAAGGAAAGAATGAGTCAGGGTGCAACCTCATCAGAAGATGACAAATTGTAGCTACGGTACATTTTCACGGCCAAACGTAAAAAAACACAAGACTTCTGGAGTTCAAGTTGGTATGCTGCTCATATCAGAGTGGAAAAAAACAAATAGCTGACCAATTTTGGAAGAAGATTGGCACAAAGCATTTAAAAAAATCCCAAACATGGCTCGAAAACTAGGGCTCTTCCTAAAAATCCTATCAAAGGCTACCAGACAGTTCTCATTATTGTAAAGTGCGGAGCAAGAACTAACCAAGCAAACAATATTCAATAATTTCCATTTTCAACGTTTCTGGGGTACGTAATTCAGAAAAAAAAATGTTTTTACCGTTAACAAGCTGTAACATCATCTTATATAACATAAGGCGCTTTCACACCAAGTACTTTTCCCAGGAATAGTTCCCGGAACATAATTCCCCGGAACTATCTAGTGCAGTGGTTCTCAACTGGTGGGTCGCGACCCAAAAGTGGGTCGCGGACCCGTTTCGAGTGGGTCGCGGATGTGTGAGTGAAGAAAAAAAAGTTGAAAAAAAAAAATTGGAATTTTTTTTTTTTTTTTTGGGGGGAAAAAGTCAAACTTTTATTTTGAAGGCCCGATTTTCTTCTCAGAGTGTACCAGAATGCGTAGTTTATGTTAGTATTTCTAAAAATCTCCTGGGGGAGAATCCCCCCAGACCCCCCTGCTTGGGTTGGGTTTCAGCATGTGTGCCTTTTTATATAGTTCAGCTTTGATTCCAT
The DNA here is from genome assembly GCF_902827165.1 of Trematomus bernacchii. Classification (NCBI taxonomy): domain Eukaryota; kingdom Metazoa; phylum Chordata; class Actinopteri; order Perciformes; family Nototheniidae; genus Trematomus; species Trematomus bernacchii. The sequence continues at coordinate 1,764,140 of NW_022987851.1, read as the reverse complement.
CATCTTAAACCTTTTTTAAAAGCATACTTTAGTTCTGTGAAGGGATATAAGGGATATATGCACTGTACTTCACTTTTATTAATATTGTATGCTCAAAAGCGTATATATTACAGCACGATTTTTTGTTGAATAGATTTGAGTGCTTCAAAATGTTGGGTCGCGATGTATTGACCAAGTAAAAAGTGGGTCCCGAGGCCTGACCAGTTGAGAACCACTGATCTAGTGGATCGCGTTCACACCGGAATAAGTCCCTGAGCTGAGGGAGGATTACGCAAATGAAGCCGCTGACGCCACTTCTTCTTCTTCTGCTTTGGGTTTACTGGCAGGCCGCAAACAACTTCACTTCGTATACTGCCACCCGAAGTCCCGGGTAAATCGCCAGAAGCGCCAACACCTCCTCATCACTCCATCGCTCCCACATTTTATTTTGTGTTGCCATAAATTAGTCTCTCTCCGTTGGTGCGCTGGGCTAATGCTAATGCTAATAATGCTAATGCGATCAAATAAAATGGGAGCTTCACACATTTTTTGTTTTGTTTTACGGGGCGTGGTTTGCAATTCACATCAGAAATTGGAACCTTTTCCTCCCCAGGAAAGTACCACCTCTCTAGCAGGGACTGAAAAGGGGTGAAAAGGTTACCGAAAAAAAGTTCTAGTTCCAGATCTTTTGGGTGTGAACGCAAAATCCCAGGAACTATCGGGACTATTCCTGGGAAAAGTACTCCGTTGTGAAAGCGCCTATTGGGTACCATCTAATTAAGAACAAAGAGGGAAGGATATACATATCTGAATACAATAAAACGCGTAGCTGCAGCACATGAAATTGGCTGAATGATAATTTAGCACTAATCAATAATGGAAAATCAACAGAGAGCTCAGAGAAATGAGGGGGAATAAAAAGTGTTTAAAAAGGAACTAAATAAATAGGTAATGGATTAGATGGCAAGACCATGAAAATTAAAAGAGCCCTGCCTCATATCACGCTTGCAGAAACGCACAATCCCTCAAGGTTAATGTTGTGTGATGATAGGTTAGTTAAGGTTTCCAGCAGGACACGACCAGCGGATAACATTTCTTCGGAACAGGATCCTGCTCACTCTGTGGAGGTTATTTTTCTATCAATGACTACACATTATCCTGCGGCTACTTACCAAATAAAGCCATGATTTGACTAAAAAATCATTTGAAATTGATCGTTCTGCTTTCACAAAAGAAAATGTATTCATCTGCCTTGAAAAAGTTTAACTGCGGTGATAGCAACGTGACTTAAAATGCTATCGAGAAACAGCAGACATCTGAATGTCCAAATTGACTAAACCGAATCGAGTATTCAATCAAGCTGTGTAATAAATATATATATATAATAGAACATATTGTCACCAAATGCTACAGGAATCTATAAGTAATCAAACACACTTTATGTTACTTTAATTACATGGCGATGCTGTTCAGTGCCGTAGAAAAAGACAGTAGAACATAGAAACAAAGTGGACCAATTTAAAAAGCGAAAGGAAAAGAAAGACAACAAAAAGGATAACATCCAAGGAGGCTGGTTGTATGAAGAAGTAGGCATAAGGAAGGAAGATTAGAGATGGGGGAGCAGGGGGTGAGAAAAGGAGGGCATATCACCCTCTATCAGACCGAGCTCTCTCACTTTTTTTTCTGTTCAACAGTTTTTTCCACCACCAGCAAGCTATTTCCAACGTGCGCGTACATGTGTGTGTTTGAGTGTGTGTGTGCTGGAGGTGAGGTTTGGGGCAGAGGCCATTAAAGCTCTGTTAAAACACTTCTGATGCTGTTGGCTGATGCTGAAGCAAAAGGAGAGTGAAAAAAAAAGAGAGGAAGTGAGACAGTGAGTACACACTCAGTGGCTATCTCGGCCCCCCCCCAGCAGTCCGCTGGCAGCCTGTCAATACTATGAGCACAGAGGTGCTAGATGAGTCAACAACCTAATTCCAACATCAAACTTTCATGGGCAGCAGAGGGGAAGAGCAGGATGGAGAGATGTGGCGAGAGAGGTTTGCTGTTAACGCTTTCTCCATCACCTGACCTTCCCTCCTTCCAGCCTTTTAAAAACCCTTTAAAAACCCCTCTAACACACGCAGCGCCACCAGGAACACACACACGGTTGCACTTTTAAAGTTCTGACCTGCGGTTGAATTACATTTGGAGCATTTTAGCAAGATATTATAGTGACCCTCTCACTCTCTCTGGCTGCCCCCCCACACTTTGCAGAAGCTCTCTAGCCCAGACGCAGAGTGCCGACGGCTTTATTTATTAAATATGGCCTGAGAGAAGAAGCTACATGGGCAAGCTGAGAAACCGTTTTAAGAGACTGCCTTTTAATGTTTTTTTGACACGCTGGGATGGTAGTGGTTCCGAGGCGACTCAAAGGGGGACACATCTTGAGTGCCCAGTGGTGTTTGCTCATGGTTGTTTTCCAAAAGTGTGTAGAAATGTGTTGCGGTCATGGGAAGGATGGGATCATAAAGTAAACAACCAAGTTATGCAGTGTCTGTCAATGCAATTAGCAAAAAGGAAAACTAGAAAACCTACGCTAATATTGTAACTCTAGTTGGATTATACTTCTTTTTTCAATGTTATGTCAGGAAGGAACTGAGAAACCTATTATTCACAGCATTTAACAGCATAAATACCTGCCCAAAAAAACCTTTTATGCTACTCATAAATTGCAAAGGTGGTTAATCTAAGGAAGTTGAGTTTTTTGTTTGTTACATAAAAAAATAAATATAAAATACAAATTATTAGTAAATATTCGGCTGGTATCAAGCATTGCACTTTCAAAAATTATGCAAACCGCATTGATCAAATAAAAAAATTTCTCTTAACATTACTAAGCCGGTTTTAAGGCTACAAGTATAACCAAAGTTTTACCAGTATGGTTACCGTAAAACTAATTTATTTTTGAATGGTCAGTCAACATTTTTTGAGAGAGACAGAGACAAATTAGTTTGCTCTGCTCATAGTGACATCAGATCAGTTAACACAGGGGTTCCCAAAGTAGGAGTCGCGAGACCCCGAGTGGGGGTCGCGAGATGATTACAAAATAAAAATTGTAAATAAAAAAAAAATATATATATTTTTTTAATCAATCTTTTGAAAGATTATTATTAATAATAACATGTACATAGACATTTTTCAGGGGCGGACTGGCCATCTGTATAATGTCCCCGCAGCGAGGCTCCACCCGGTGACAATCCACTAGCGCAGTGTTTCTCAAACTTTTTCATACCAAGGACACTTAACCAATAAAAAAACACTCACGGACCACCTAACTCCACAAATATCCCAAAACAATAGGCCTGCTTACCACTCCAACAGTACATAGCAGCCTAATAATGACAGCTTAACCTTCTCTGTATCGCCTCGTTCACACAATAAATCAACAATACAAATACAACTACAGATCATAAGCATTTTGTTCAAATGCGATTTAAAATGCTCTCAGGTTTTACACCTCTTATGAAATGTAGACTACATTTATTACGGAGTTTATGTCAGAGACAACAGACTACTGAGAGATATGCAAAACACACCGCATGTAGTATGACACAAACCTCCGCTGTTTTCAAAACAAAATACAGTAAAACTATGGTCGCAGGCCCAAGTTTAACTCTCTGAGGCCTGCATGGTCTGCCTACAAAACAAAAATAAAAAAACGTTTATGCAGCCCCAACAACAGCCTCTGATCATCAACAGACTTCATGCAATGCTTCATCGGATGCATATATTAGATAATAATCTCTATCTCACTCCTAACACATCTAAATCTACTTTCAGCATGGATAAATGTTCATGAAATACATCCATTGTTTGTTTTATACGCTACTTGAAATCCTAATCCTAAAAAACACATAGTTTTTCTAGAACAGATTACAAATCGCCTGAAAATGGCGAAAGTGGCAACATGTTTGACGAAGGTGAAACTTAAGCGCGCTCCATTGCGGAGATATTCCCGCGAGAGTGCGGAAAACTTAAAAGTAATTCACTAGCAGCCCCCCCCCGTTGACGGGGGTCGCCAGTCTCTGGCACCGTTATTTTGGGGGTCGCGGGCTGAAAAGTTTGGGAACCCCTGAGTTAACACATCAAAACACAAATATTATACTTTACCACTGGTGGAAATAAATGTTCCAATAATTTATTAAATTGATCCTAAATACAAATGTTTAAATAAATGCTTACAGTATGAATATGATTTTACTGTATGTCTCTGTCTAGGACATACAGATATCTAGAGTTGAAGACAGTAAACTGTGATGGCATCTCTCACTGACACAAACATCAGGGCAGCATTGTCATTCTAATGTGGCTCAAGCCCTAGGGGTGCTGCTGCTGGTGACAGGTCTGTGCACTGGGGGCTCTGGGGGTTGCAATTGTGAGAGGGCTTCATATGTGGCATGGAAGGGCGAAGGGTGAGGCTGGACAGTGATAAGTAAATAGACAGACAGACTGACCTGCCAAGATTGCCATAAGCATGGTTAGGGAGAAGACTTGTGAGAGATACAAAATAATACAGACATAAAGAGATGCCAGTGGGCAGAAAGAAGGAAGTGACACACATGTGGAAGCGCCAGTCTGATATTTTGAACAATAATTAGGAATAACTTGTAAAATGTATCCAAGCCATGTGACACTAGAGACAAAGCCTACGCTCATTTTCAGGTTCATATTTGTATTGTGTGTCTCTACTGTTAAATGTTTCCATGCTTTAATGTTCAAAAAGGTCTTTATTTTTCTCATACTGCCTGTGCTGCAGCTCCTCTTTTCACCCTCTGTCTGAAACCAGAGCCAAGTCTGCTCTGATTGGTTAGCTGGCCGTCTCTGTTGTGATTGGTCAACAGCTTAGACTTAGGCCACGTTTACACGTTTACGAAAACGAAAACGAACCTTAGTCGATATCAAAAAAGTATTCCGTCCACACGGAATCGGCTCAAGAAACGTGTCCGTGTGCTACATCTGTAGCATGGTCAGTAGTGGAGCACGAAAGCAACCCAGCGATCCGCCATTGTTGTTGTTGTTGGCGAAACACATCAGCAATGACGCGGGTGACGCGGGGGTGAGCAGCAGAGGTGGGGAGAGGCAGGGCTATGACGTCATCAGGAAATGATCGTTTAGGAAGTACACACGGAGCCGTGTGGCCCCCCGTTCGTCCGCAGATCTACCCACCTTGGGAGCCATTATCGTTTGAGGGCTCCGTTTCCGCGGTTCCGTTACGGCCTTGTGTGGACGAACCGTCCATACGATAGAGAACTGTAGCGGATACAACCCGTTTCGTCTCAGTGTAAACGTGGCCTTAATCACATTCAATGTGTTTGAGAATTAGCCAATATAAGAGTAAGTGCTGCATAGTCATGTCACTATGTTACAGAAGTAAACAAATGGAGTCAAATGGAGGAGTTTCAGGCAGGGGGGGAGTGTGTGGAAGAGAAACTCCCTCTGGAGGGAACTTTAAGCCTTTGCAGAACATTTACATGCACAAAAACCTATAAAACACACTACAGGAAATGGAAAACCACACAAATTAGAATAGGGCCTCTTTAAAACCTCACAAGTAACACCATTTGGGTTGATGAATAATTCTACCTTAAGTGAATTAAAAGATGTATTAATATGTGTAATGATAAATATGATGATGTTCAGTGGTGCACTTGACTGACAGATGGAATGATTTCTGCTGGTCAATGGGCATTACGCCCTTGTGTAAGATTTGTATAATTATTTCTCAATACTGTATATACTCATTAATCATCAACATACTGTGTACACTCATTAATCAAAGCTTATATTACTATTGTAAAAATGCATGGTTATCAAAAGCACACCTTTTTAATACAAAATGTGCTTTTCTGACAATGTTACATTTAACTTGTAACTTTCGTTTGGATCTATTTTTTTGACAACGCTGCTCTCTTTTCAGAAATGAAGGGAGAAACTGCATAAAAAATACAAAATTCTAAATAACCAATGAGGTACATTAATCACACCCCACACATACTACTGTATATGTACATGCAGAAGTGTGATAATACAAAGAAAAAGAGCTGAGGTTAAGTAGGGACTTCAATTATTTATGATCACGTAAAAATATCTTCGAGCCCCATTTCATTGTTGCTGGTCTGAAACAGGATTACATTGAGTCAGTGTCAGTCAGTGCCAGGCAGTCTCATTCACTATTTATGTAATGGAGGTTCTTGAAACTAGCTATTGAATGTTTGTTATTGTAGTTATGATCATTCAACATGTCTGACCATTGTAGTATGGTGCAAGATTTGAACAAACTGAAGAGATGGATTAGGGTTAGGGTTGAAAACAGATAAGAAAATAATGAAACTAAACCTGACTACAGTAGAATGGCAAATTGAAATGGTATTAGTCTGGATTTATAATGGATTGAATGCTGTTTTACGCTTTGTTTATTTTAGAAAAATATACATTTCTGAGGGAAACCATTATATATTGCATATTTGTGCAAATAAAAAACAAGTTGCTGGTCACTCCATCCCACAACTACCCACTTGGCCTCTAAAAACTTTTGGATTGCTCTAAACCTTTTACATGTGTGAAGTTGAGTGATGCTTAATTCTGATTTATGGAAGTCAAGCTCTTCCCACTTCCACATAACCATGCGCAGACAACTCAGCTGCAACAACACTGTCAAAAGCGTCACATTTCAAAAGAGAGGATCACACCCTGGTTGGTAAATCACTTTCGCTGTGGTTGCAAATGTGCGGGAAAGAGCTGACAGCCAACTCCATCTTAAATGTTGCACTTTACTTTGAAGGGCCAACAGTAAAATATCTCGTCAAGGCTCGGCGGTTGAGGTTTTTGGCAAATGACGATGACGGCAAGGAAAACAAACAAGTTTCGAGGGTTTCTCCGAATGTTCTCTCCCAGCTGTGTAATGGGCAGGGTGGGAGAGCAGAGAAGAGGGAGAAGGATTGAGGAGGACAGGGAGGAACAACATAGGAGGAAAGCCTGGGAGTGTTGAAAGAAGAGATGGATGGCTTAGAAAGTGTGAGGTAGAAAGATGAAAGGATGAAAAGAGGACACAGCTTAAAGAGTAAATAGGAGGGGAAGTGTCAGGGCTAGGTTTGACCAGTGATGGATTTTGTAGGGCAACACCAGGACTATTTTTGGACAGAGGCAGTTGACAGCTGATATCCTCTGCTAGTGTTATACACATACATTTTAATGCCAAAATTACAATATAAGGTATTTTTGAATGCCAAACTAAGGAGTACTTGGAAGAAGGAAACCACAAAATATTCTTCCTACAAATGAAAAGTAAAATTCATTAGCAATTGACTTAATTTAATGCACTCTGACATTTTGCAGCTTCATTGTCACTGTGTCTGGTATCTCTAGCAGTTAGTGGCTAATGTTGGTAAACTCTGAGGTGGGTCATGTAATAGAGTGGTGCAGTGATGGCATATTTTTTTAGGCCCACCCAGATGCTACATTGCAATGGCTCCCTTGCAATGGGGTTTATCCAGAAGCTTTTAAAAAATATCCAAAAAATAAGCTCTGTGGTAAACAAAAGTTTATGACATTTACATGTTTTGTTCAGCAAGATAATCTCCAAATAATCACACTAGTTGTATAATAAGTATGTAATCGCAAAAAGTAAATAGCTAATGCTATCCTATATACAAACTACTTTATCATTGCATAACTTCACGCCAGCACCGCTTAGCTAAAGGTGGACTCATGTTTGGCGTGATAACATTAGTCTTATTTAGTAACTTTTCAACAGTATTTTCTTATCAAGATAGTCAGGCTATTTGATTTAACAATTTGGGGTGCATCTGTGGCTTAATGGTTAAGACGCAAATCATGAAACCCAACAGCGAACTTCGAAATTGCTTCTGTTTTTCTCATTTGCTGTTATTTCTCACTTCTATCTACATTATGATACTGGCTCAAAATACTTTAGAACTTAAGTCTCCTACTGTCCATTAGTCCTTTACAATTGTTATCCTTTTAATTTAGTTTATTGAACAGCTTTGGAAAACCGGTCCCCAATACATTGCCAATGTTGGAATCAGGGACACTACATCAAGAGTTCTGTAAATTCATGAAAACCAACACTCTGCCATGCATGCCTCTTCTTCACACAGCAAAATAAACCATCAGAATGCTTTCAGGGAAATCCTGTCCAAAAGTGTGAACAATTATTCCCAATCTGATGATTCACCCTATCCTGTTCCTATGACGTAATGGTGGTTAGGCAATTCTTAATACAAACTATCTTATTTCAAGCATAACACAGCGTCAAGTCTTATTCCACTGGAAGGCCAAGTAATGTACAATTGTTGGCAGTAAAACTAATTTGCCTTTTTTTTATACATCTCTAATAAAAGCTTACCTAAGATCCTCAATAACCACATTCCCAAAAATACCATTATAATATTTAAATATAATAAAAAAAACAGTACAGATTGTAGTTCCAAACACGGAAAACAATAAAGAAAGTTCCTAATCTAAAAAAGACCCGGAAAACATCTGAGCGTAATGTTCACATTCTTTCTCATTCTATAATCTGATTATGATATCGTGGTTCAACATGGTGTAATAGCATTGAATTGATTGTGCAATATGTGCAGCCTAATAATCATGAGTCATTAGCCACAAATGTTCCTGATACAATTTCAGCCAAAAATATACATAATAATTTAAAAGCATGTACTATGGGAATTTAAAAACCCAAAAAGTTTAGGATAATATATCAGTTACTTCTTCTAGCTGCCCTATGCCACCGGGTAATTCTCATTTGAAACTATATGCTTCAATACGTGTCGCCCCATAGAGTGGTGTGGTAATTAGGGCATCATACAGTACATGCTAAAGGGTAAATTAAAAGTAGGTTGGAGAGGGAGCCAAATAACACGCGGGACTGGAGCGTGGCCCATTTTTCCTCATCAACAGAAGTGAGCATAATGCTCCTCTGACGCTGCTGTTTTTTGAATCATTGGCCTAAAATGCTGAGTGACCTGATGCAGGGTCATTTTTTTCTAGGCCCTACTGTCCTCCTGGGTCAGGGCTACGCTGTCCTGGGGAGAGGCCAGCGCTTGCATGAATAAGTAAAGACCGTTGGGGGACCAAAGTCCGTTGGCTGACGTTTCCACCCCACTGAGTTTTAACACATTAGGAAGCCCCACTGCCAGTAATGAGCAAGAGACAGAGGGATGCGGATGGGGGGGTGTTGAGGGGTGAGAGAGTGTGTACTCACATCCTCAGAGCATAACTCCCAAAGCACACTAGGCTATGTTAGCCTCAACCTGTTATTGTTGTGCAAATGTTAGTCACATTGCATGTGAAAAGGATGGCTCTCCTGATTGGTAACCTTTTACTTAAAGTGCACTGGTAGAGTATGCATCATGACTAGAGCAAGGCCAGAATAAAAACACTTTGATTGCAATATTATCCCCACACAAGCATTCATAAATGACATACTAAAGAGTGCTTTTATGCATATTACCATATCTGTTGTAATGATTTGGTCGCTACGCCCTTACATGCAGATATAACTAGTTTATAGCTTGTAACTTATACCTAGCTTATAAGCAGTCAATCAATTAACACCAATATCAATGCTTGCTCAGTTACATTGGATGTTTTCAATACAGAAGTAAGTTATGGGGCCATCTAATACCAAAAATGGAGCACTTCAAGTAAGGTGTTGAAATTAATTAATTAATTAATTAAATAAAAATGACATATGTCAAAGTTTTCTAGACAAGTGACCTCTTGTGGTCATGCAAATAATGATGATAATTGTAAATAGAGATGAGTACTTGTTGGGTACGAAGTACTGCCAATTGCGTATTTGATCAGAAAATGAATGTACTACGCATTTTGGAAAGCTATGGACAAAATATATATAAATCATATTTTGTAATTTACTGTAGTTACAAGGACTTGTTGGATTACTGTATTCATAATGTTAATACCTAATTGCACACTGAACAAGGCTCCGACCGGCCTTGGTGCAGCAAACTTTATGGAGAGTGAAGCCGTAATTAAAATAGAGGTTTCAGGTCGTTTCAATTCACTGGGTGCTTTCAGAGGATTCATCGGGCTCTGACCAAGGGAGTTCATACTGTAGCCAAGGTTGTGTGTGTTGTTCTTCAGAGAAAGAATGTGAGTGTGTGTGCATGTTTGCTCCTCATCTCAGCCCCAGTGCCCCTGTGCCCTGGCCTCTCTTCCTCCCCCACTGTGTGCGAGTTTATTCACAGGAAATGCAGGAGAGCCTCACGGGTGGCTGGGCTGATGCAAAGAGACGTGGCGTCTCCAGCGAGCCAGGAACTTAGCATGTCAGGCAGGTCAGCACGGGGCAAGCAGACAGTCGATAAAATATTCAATATAGCACTCCCAGTTCATGGATCTAATACCTCTGAAAAGTCCCCCCTTCCAAAATCCAAAGGGAGAAAAATGCTCTTCTCTCCAAGCTCTTCTCTTCACACCAGCCAGCTGGGAGGGTTTATCAAAGGGTGACAAAGCCTCTCGTCAATGAAGAGTCTAGTGGCAGAGGTGGAATGCACTTGCATGATGACACCACCTTTTTGCTATTTCTGGCAGAAGCCCTATTCAGAGTGAAAGTTCAAAAGTGCATCATGACCTTTTCAGCCTCGGTGCTGGTGACATAACTCTTTTAATGTCTAATGTCTTCTTGTCCTCCATTTTTCTTTCAGAAAAAAACAACAACACTCTTACTCTTCTCCTTCTTGGTTGTACTTTTACTTGGCTTTTTGATTTTATGTGCCTTGCATCTTACCAGAGCCCTGAGGGTAGGAAGAAAACATACGGCAGAGTTTGACAGTGCAGCCAGTGGAGTCTGGAAAGGCTGGCCCTGGAATGTCTTGTGTCACTTTAGTGCAACGGGCGCTAATCCCAATTAACATCACTCAGCTGCACTGAGGACGCATCACATCGACTCAGCCTCTGCTCAGACAGGCGCCCTCCGTGGACCAGGAGGATACAGTGAAACACCAGCTGCTATTGGCCTGTTTAGCTGATTAACCCAGACACTAAGATGTCGTCGCTGTGTCTTTTGACTCCTGAGCCGCCGCCGCCTCCTCCTCCCTTTGTTGTCTTCGGCTAGCTTCCGTCTACTTACATTTTTAACAAGCGTCTCCTCTGTCTCCATCTCTTTTATTGTGTCGTCTGAGTGCGTGGTATTTTATTACTTACACTGCATAGATTGGTTGAGTACACTGGATCAGTGTTACCCACTCAAACGGTTTTCCTTTCTCTCCCTGAATTATTAATGAAAATGGATGGTTAAGGACAAAGGCAGTGAAGACTCCATTAAGGGGCGAGATGTTGAGAGGTGCTGACTTCATCATCGGAGTTGTTAGCGCCAGGGGTAGTGATCCGATTCAGAAAATATTCTACGACAGAAATGGACCTAACAACTGCGTGCTTCTGCACTAAAGCATAGTCACTAAACAAGTGCCGCACATTTCTGATGACAAGACAAGCAGCAATGTAACCTTAACCCTAACCCTAATACAGTTAGTGTTTTAACAGTTGCCAGTAGGGCAGAGATTCTTGGCATATACTTTCACTGGACATCTGCATACGTTTTGGACACCTTAAAAACAAAGTATTGTGACTAACAATGTAGTCAATGGGTATGGTCAGAGCGCATATTTTATGGAGTGCAATTGGGAGATAACCTAAGTGACAGAAATAACTGGATCTGGCTGTAAAGGGTTTTGTTTTTAGAAAAAAAGTCACGTCATAATACATCCCAGAGTGTTAAAGCCCCCACAGCTTTCAGATACCTATAAATAAATGCTTTCCTGAGCTTTACTTCTGTCTCTTACACTCACAGACACACCCTCATGCATGGGCTGGAGCCTTCTGATGAAAAACATTCCAACACTACCAACGCTGTGAAAGTGGAGTGGATGGTAGATGGGTTGGTGGTGGTAGGGCTTTTAAAATGGATTCAACTAACGGTTTTCCCCAAGCCCTGTTCTCACTGCCACCATTTTCGCGGCGAAAGAAGCTCTCGGTTCTCTAAGGGTTTATGGATCTTGGTTGTGGACAGATATGAGCTAAGTCTTTTCTTGAGCACTGCATGTTCCAGACTGGGAAGAGGATTGAAATTGAACCCCCCCAACCCCTTGTTTTCTCTGCTGGATGGTACTGGCAAAGGGAGATAATCTACAAGACTATATTTGTATTCATAAGAGAGGACTTCAATGGATGAGATACCAAATACAGCAACCTTTAGGACACAAGCTAAAGTTTTAGCTAATTAAGATGAAGTAACTAACTCAAAGTCTGTTACCTAATAGCAACGACTATGGCTAAAACATTAGCCAATTAGGAGGACCTTTAGGATTTAGTCTCTCCTGTGACTAATGGATGCTGGGTCTGAAAAGGTTTACTGAGAACTCTGATGAAAACAACAGTTTTTCTCAAGAAGTAGTTCTGATCAACCTAGCTAATGTTTTTCGACTGTGAGTAAGGGTGGCCATTTAGAAATGGTTGGTGGTTGCTGCTTGCTTGGTACACTAACATTATTTGGATCTGATGATGATGATTTTATCTCCCATTGTTCTCCTAGTCTCAGTCTAAGGCACCATCAATTTCATTTCATTTCTCTTCAGAAATGCTTTTGGAGAGTTGGCATATATGTTTAATATCTTCTCTAAAAATGAGTTAAACATTCAAAAGAAATTACCTTAAAATCTATTTTTTAAATGAGTACAGTTACACAAAAAGGTTACTCATTGACAATGGTAAATGTAATTCATTGTCGTCACTGTTGACAGTCATAGGAGGAGGGGTTTGTGTTGCTGACTTCAGGAATGCTGTCTGTTCAGAGTTGTAAACGGAGTTGGCCTTCTCCAACAATGGGGCATATTTTGCAAGATGCTGGGAGTCGATAGCAGGCGTCTGCCGTGACAAAAGGCCACTTCTCCGGCTCCGTGAGAAAGGCATGTTAGTTCAGCTCTTTGATACAGGACACTGTTTCTCTGACCACCATTCATTACCATGCATAACAGACGACTCAATGGACATTGCGCATTAGGCATAACTTGGCCCTCCTACACACTCTCAGATGCTGTAATGTGGAGGCCTGAGAGCCAGACTTCTCCTAGGTGTCCTATAAAACAAGCTTGGAGTGTAACTCAGAGCTTTGGACAAAAAAAAGTTCTGACTTTTTCTGCCCCAGTTTTCCTCGGTAGTTGAGACACAAGCTGTCACGAAGCCCAGGGCTTTGGCGGAGCAACGGAAGAATAACATGGCAGAGGCTTCCACATTTGTTTCCACTTATGTTACATGATCTTTAAGATCCTAATTTGAACAAATCCCCTGCCTCGACCACACACTGTACTTTCTGAGAGGGCTCTTAACATATGTATGCTGGGTGTTAATGTCAGGCTCAAAGTAAACAGTGGGATGGTCTGGGCTGGGCAGTGCGCACTCTATTTCTGGCCTGAACTACCTCTAGTCTTTTATTAAGAAACCAAATTAAATGAAGTAAGACCAACAAAGGCTCCCTAGATCTTGTCATTTATCGGCCAATGGAGCAATGCTAAAACTCGGTCTCTGAGAAAGGAAAATATCCCAAAAAGAGATGTTTGGGGTCTGACATTCATTCAAATTCCACCTACGCTTTTTTTCCTTTCATCATCACGTGTAAATGAACCCAAAACCAACAATACAGATAGTTGGAGCCAAACGTTGTGTAAATATCCATACTTACCTCAACATTGATAAGCCCTACACAACTAAGTACAAATATCAAATTGTACATGAATGGGCAGGACATCTCTAAGCGGTTGACCAATCACAACAAAGTCGGCCAGCTAGCCAATCAAAGCAGACTGGGCTCTGGTTTCAGACAGAGGGTGAAAAGAGGTGCTGCAGCACAGGCAGTATGAGAAAAAATAAAGACCTTTTTGAACATTAAAGTATGTAAACATGTCAAAGTAGAGACACACAATATGAAACCTGAAAATTAGCACAATAGGGCCCATTTAAAAGCTGTCAGAGAGGCAAGTGTTCTAGGGGTGTAAGCAAACTACTCTTGTCTCTTCTACCAAATAAATGCTGAACATTTTTAGTTTGCTTAATTTTTAAAGATGCCCTGCTGTGATGCTAGAATAAATGACATTTTCGGGGGACCGACATGCAGATCAGAGTCAACCTTGTTCCTTGTGTTTCGTGAGCGCCCATATCCACACACCCTCCCATCCACAGACAACATAAACATTTCATGTTTGGTTAGTAACCATGCATGAGAAATTCCCCCACCCAGTTGGTGTGTCATGTTTATATTGCGTTCTTGTTGGAGTGCATTGTGCGGGGTGAGCATCCTCAGTTGCTTCTAACCTGACCTTGTTCTCTTTTACACAAACGTGCAGTCCACCTGAGGCGAGTCATAAGTTTAAGAGATACAGGCTAAGTCCTCTCACACCATGAGGGGGGCCACTGAAGGATCCGCTAGGTTATTGTGTGTCTGGTCTGGGGTGGAGGTCACCCAAAGTTACAGGAAGGAAGCTTGAGGATGGCTAGGGAACGGGGATATATGTGTGTGTGTGTGTGTGTGTGTGTGTGTGTGTGTGTGTGTGTGTGTGTGTGTGTGTGTGTGTGTGTGTGTGTGTGTGTGTGTGTGAAAGAATAAGGTTGGAGGTGGGGGTAGGGGAAGTTGGGGTAATGTCTGGCAGATGACAGATCTGTGAATTCTTTCCTAGTGCCCACAAGGCAAAAGAAGCGGTGGTGTGGCGGTCACATCTTCAGAACACTTACAGTCTTTATCCCGCTCTTCTTCCCCCATCCTGGGGGGCTCAGCCTGCTGATTACTACACAGGAGGCTATTCAGCAGCTGTCCCTCCTCCTCACCTCCCTCCCTTCACACGCACACACAGATACAACCATCAACCGCTCAATGCATCTTCCCCTTTCTTCTGGGGTGATCCGAAATCATATTTTGCAGTGGTGCAAACATAATGGGACGGGAGAGACAAAGGCAGGCATGCCTTTGGCACGAGCATCTGTTTTCTGCCCGACACAAAAGCGGTCAGTTCAACGCCTCGTCCCACAACAGCGTCACACGGTCTTTTAACCCCCAACCCCCCCCAAGCTTCGCCCACCTCCCGACCAAAAGAACGCCTAGATGATACGCCAAAACCACACACTCTGAAACACACTTCTAACACAAGTCTCCTTTAACACTTCAATCAGATTCTCCACCTCCTGCAGCGATACACCCCTCCCTCCTTAATATTGAAATGAAGTTGGTGAATTCGGGACAGTACAATGTGTGTTTTCAATCCCCGACCCCCCCTCCCTCTCTTGCTCTCACGCCTGCCTGACTTTTAGACTTTAAACTCTTGTTCGGGACAGTCCTTGTCTATGTGTGTGTTTGTGTGTTGTTGTGGTGGGCTGGAAGGGGGCAGGCTCAAGGCAGGGACAAGGGGCAACAGAAAAAGGACAGTCAACAAAACTCAATTGTCCTCAGAGTGGTGGTAATTGCATTTGATTAAAATAATGACAGGGTGTCGGGAGAGAATGGAGGGCCCCTTGGTGGGAGTGTTGAGGGCCTGACACCGAAACTGAGGAGGGGGCCGAGAGAGAGCGTGTGACAGAGGGAGAGCACAGTGTGGTTCATTGTCAAAAAGCCTAAAGTGTAGCACTCACCTGTTATCATGAGATCAGGGCAGGAGGTCAGCACCACATGGAAAAAAGGAATAAAAACATGAAATAGTTAGTTATGAACAGTTCCCTTTTTATATATATTTTTACAGAGGGGATGACCCGTGCCAAATATGCATGAGCAGGATTCAATCCCAGGCATCAGTAAAGGAAAATTATTGAAAATAAAGATGAAAGAATAGCAGTCACTATTTTGAAAACCTTAAAAGTTTGATATATAGTGCTCCATCATATGTATTTTTTTCTTTTTTGCAGTAGTAAAATAGCATTAACCAAGTTCTGATTCAGTTTTGACCTTTGAGGACCAAACCAGTTTTGATATTTGGTATATATATGCAAACAATTGCCATGGAGAAGACATTTTGAGCAATATTGTATTCCTGAAAGGGTGCAAGAAGTTCCTCAAACTGGCATTTCACCACATATTCATCGTTTTTTTTATTGGCTCTGGTCAAGGGTCGCTGACAACATAAATGTTGACATTTCTTAGAGATTGTAACTTTAAAGCTATGAATGTCATCAGAGGTTAAGAGAAACAGACTGGCGAATACGTTTTAAATAGTTTCATTGTGTGTATCTCATAACAACATTTCCGCTTAACCTGTTGCTTTCTCTTGTTAAGATATTATTGAGGCTTGTGCAGATTACATGGTTACAGTGATCAATAATTATCGACCAGTGAGAAATGAAAGATGACAATCCTGTTACACATTCCCGAAATGGGTAGGAAAAAAGACCATTATGTCTATGGTTTAGGTTTGATTGAGTTTAAAAAAACAAAACTATTGGGTTGCTATACAATACATGTTGGTTTGAGACTTGCTGTAAACTTTAAACTGCGTTGGAGGGCCCCAATCGTTCTTATGAAAGCTGCTCAGCGGCGCATGAGGCCAAAAATACTCAGATTTTTGGGGACGCACGGCCCGAAGAGCATGCAAGGCAAGGCAATTTTATTTATATAGCACTTTTCAGCACGTGGCGATTCAAAGTGCTTTACACATTAAAAGCAAAAGACATTTAAGAACAAATACAGCAAAAATACATTATTAAAAAGGCATTTAAAAACAGGCATAAAAAGCAAAGATAATGAAAATAAAATAAATAAATAAACACAGCTGGTACAGAATACATGACTAAAAAGGCATACTGTAGTGTGAGTATGGGCAGCTCAATTAAAAGCAGCGGCAAATAGGTGCGTTTTTAGTCGGGATTTAAAAATAGGAAGTGTTTCGGCGGACGTGCACGATTAAGGCAGTTTGTTCCAAATTGTTGGGGCATAATAAGTAAAAGCTGCTTTTCCATGTTTAGTGGTTATTCTCGGAACAGAGAGCAGACCCGACCCATGCACACTTTTGACCCGACCCATGCGCACTTTTGTTTTCCTTAAGCCCTGCCTCCAATTTGCTCCGTCAAGGCCGGTCTTGGCTCAGTTAAATGAATTGAGAGGGACAATAACTCTCGACTCGAGGCACATTTTTCAACTCTTAGGACTTCATATTTTGAATAAGGGCTACTCAAGTCTTCAGACTGGGTAGTTAGTTTACCACAAAAAACGATCTGCTGATGTACAGACGTCTCTTTCCCAATGTAAGTAAAAAGCAAAAAAGTATTTTGGAGAAAAGTTGAAGGAAAGTTGTTGTACCACCATTTGCCACTGTGAAAATGTGCTTCAAGACGCAGTTTATCTCCTGGGGGATTGGGCGTCAAAGCCACATAGTTACCTGGTAATCCATCCTGACCTCGTTCCTCTGCCATTTGGAATGGTACAATTCCATGCTAAATTGCTGTCTGAATCATCAATTGCCTTATGTTCTGTTTGACCAACCAATGTTTTCATCTCTCTATTTCAAACCTCAAACTGTTCTCAGCCAGTGAACTCAAATACAGGCCATTCTGTCCTTTGCCATAACCCACAGAGGCCAGCGGCGATGTGTTAACCTCTCCTTTTGATGCGCGCCAGAGCCAAAAAGAATGAAAAGGACCCTAGCTTTTGCAAGTGGTCTGACAGCACTAAGTGTCTCTGCTCTCAGAGAAAGGAACGCTCAGGGTCGAAACAGAGACACGGAGAAGAAAAGAGCAAGGAAAAGTGTGTTTTGTGAGAGTGTGTGTATATGTTAAGGCCACAGCAATATGATAGCCGGTAGGGATGTCAGGAGATTCTGAAAGGAGGATGTCTAAGCCAGGCTCAGACTCTCATCTCCTCACATGGCCTCGCCCTTTCCCAGCATCCCTCTCTTCGTTCATCCGTTACACCTTCACAGGAAGTTCAGCCAGGCCCTGGAGCATGACCCCCCCCCCCCCCCCCGTTCACACAAAAGGAGAGGCAGTAAGCGTGTTGTGCATTAAGGGTCACAGAGATGTCAATGAGCCTACGAGGTCATGTTGTCCGTGTTTTATAGAAAAACACTGCTGTTCAGATATCGTAAGGTCATTTTATTACTAAATGGAGAGCAAGGGTGAAGGGCCGAAATGCTGATATGATGTACATAATATATAATAACTGGTTATTCAATCATGATGTCAATCGATCAATCAATGTTTATTTATATAGCCCAATATCACAAATGTTACATTTGTCTCAGTGAACTTCACAGTTTGTACAGAATATCAGTACGTCTCCCAGGACAGTGCAATAGATGCCGTGTGTAAATCGAAGAGATAATACATTTTACAGCATAGGCAGACCAAATGTTTGGAAATGCATGTGTCTATAATAAGAAGATGAATCCACGAGGATGTCAACAATCCTGTGGGAGCCACCAGGGAAGTAGTATGATGAGAGTCAGGCAGGACCACAGTGATAGGTTCAGCCACGACTCGAAGTCCAGGACTCAAATCCAGAACTCAGGATAGAGGATCCAGGACACAGGATCCAGGACTCAGGACTCAGGATCCAGGACTCAGGACTAACGCAGCGTCCACACGGTGGCGTGTGTTGAAGCTTGCCGGCGGGCGTGTCTGAAGCTCGACCAACAACCAATCACATGAATCTCCCGCGCAGGACACACAAGCACGCGGTTTGATTGGCTAGAGCTTGTACTGGCATATGATTTGATTGGCTGACGCTTCCGTCGAAGCTTCAAAAGTTGAACATTGCTCAACCTTTGAAGCGAGCAACGCGAGCAAAGCGAAGCGACGCTCTCACAATGCAGTTCAGCAAAGTGTGACGTCACCCCATTCAAAGTGAATGGGCAGAAGCGTTGAAGCTTCAACACACGCCGCCGTGTGGACGGGCCGTCCGGATCCAGGCCTCAGGATGCAGGATCCAGGACACATGATTAAGGATCCAGGACACAGGACCGCAGCAACAGGATCAGCCACGACTCAGGATCCCGGCGTAGATAGACACCAAAAAGACATTTGGGGGAAGCTGGGTTATTCGGAACATGAGAGTACACAGGTACAGAGAGACAGAAGGAAGAAGTAAGGTGTCCCCCGACAGTCTAAGCCTATAGCAGCTAAACTAACGTGTCTACGTACATGGACTCCCTTAGGATAGGTTGAGGGAAAGGGGTAGCAAGTAAGAAGTAAGGAACAGAGGTGGAGAGGCACAACGTGTCTACGTACATGGACTCCCTTAGGATAGGTTGAGGGAAAGGGGTAGCAAGTAAGAAGTAAGGAACAGAGGTGGAGAGGCACAGCGTGTCTACGTACATGCACTCCCTTAGGATAGGTTGAGGGAAAGGGGTAGCAAGTAAGAAGTAAGGAACAGAGGTGGAGAGGCACAACGTGTCTACGTACATGCACTCCCTTAGGATAGGTTGAGGGAAAGGGGTAGCAAGTAAGAAGTAAGGAACAGAGGTGGAGAGGCACAACGTGTCTACGTACATGCACTCCCTTAGGATAGGGTGAGGGAAAAGAGTAGGAAAGTATGTATGATGTATGCACTACATCTATACCATGAGCGCATTGCTCCTAAAAAGTTTTTTTGGCACTGACACCAATCAACAGTTGTGCGTCGACTCGGCAGGGATCAAGGCACGTATATGCCTCTCCCTGCTTCCACCGTCCACACACACAACCAAATTACATACCATCAGTAAGGAAAAAGAGTAAGAACTAAGATGTATAGGTGAAGAGGCACAACGTGTCTACGTCAATGCACTCTTATTATATTCTTTCATCAACTATAAGCTTTATCAAAAAGGAAGGTCTTAAGCGTACTCTTAAAAAACGGATAGGCTGTCTGCCGCCCGAACACAAACTGGAAGCTGATTCCACAAAAGTGGAGCTTGATAAGAAAAGGCTCTGGCTCCCATTGTACTTTTAGAGACTCTAGGAACAACCAACAAACGTGCATTCTTGGAACGCAATGCCCTAGTTGGACAGTAGGGTATAATGAGTTATTTAAGGTAAGATGGCGCCTGCCCATTAAGGGCTTTGTAGGCGAGAATAATTATTTTCTTCTTCTTCTTCTCGAAGAATTTTAAATTCTATCCTGTGTTCTATAGGGAGCCAGTGTAAGGCAGCCAAAACTGGAGTAATGTGGTCCCTTTTCAGAACTCTGGTTAGTACACAATGTCTGTCAATCGAGAGATATTCACGTGAATGCAGCATCTTCACTATATTTTACACACGTTTATTGATATTCTTGGTATTATTTACTGTTTGTCTCTATATGTACATATAATAGTTTTAAAGGTTTTTCACACCCAAAACATAAATAAAACTGAATGTAATATCTAATGTAATGCTATAAACAAATGACATCATAAGGCGCTTTCACACCGGAGTACTTTTCCCAGGAATAGTTCCGATAGTTCCTGGGATTTTGCGTTCACACCAAAAAGATCTGGAACTAGATGTTTTTGGGGAACCGTTTCACCCCTTTTCAGTCCCTGCTAGAGAGGTGGTACTTTCCTGGGGAGGAAAAGGTTCCAATTTCTGATTGGCTGGGCGAATTGCCAACCACGCCCCGTAAAACTCTGAAAAGTGTTGTAAAGCCGCCATTTTATTTGCTCGCATTAGCATTATTAGCATTAGCATTAGCCCAGCGCACCAACGGAGAGAGAATAACTTATGGCAACACAAAATAAAACGTGGGAGCGGTGGAGTGATGAGGAGGTGTCGGCGCTTCTGGCGATTTACCCGGGACTTCGGGGGACTCCGGGACTTCGGGTGGCAGTATACGCTAGGGGTTTCACAACTACCAATATTTACTAGTCGACAAGTTTTTCAAAATAGTAGTCGACTAGTCGACTAGTTGTTATAATAAAGACACACAAAGAGAGGTGTAAAACTGTATTTTGTATTGCAATGCATACAGTTACGTTAAACACTGTAACAAAGCAGCATTTTAATTTGGGTTACATGCTGTTACATGGCTGATTAAATAAAAAACAGTAACTGGACTCACCAAATCTACTGCAAAAACTCTCTTAAGAACATAAATGCAACGTAAATCCAGTGCGCAATGCGCAACACTTTACTCGCTGTCACTGTCCTCCTCGATAACGATGTCCACCCTTCCAGGTTTTTTGGTTTGCGTTAAGGAAGACCAAAGCATCAACATGTGAGGGAAGGAGGCTTGACCGCTGTCGGGTGACAGTGTTGCCTGCCAGGGAAAACATCCGTTTTAGAGTTTTACGGGGCGTGGTTTGCAATTCGCCCAGCCAATCAGAAATTGGAACCTTTTTCTTCCCAGGAAAGTCCCTGCTCTCTAGCAGGGACAAAAAAGGGGTGAAAAGGTCCGCAAATAAAAGTTCTAGTTCCAGATCCTTTTGGTGTGAACGTAAAATCCCAGGAACTATCGGAACTACTCCTGGGAAAAGTACTCCGGTGTGAAAGCGCCTATTGTCACATGACTTCCCATCACCGCTGCTAAGCTAAAAGTGGCTAATGTTCAGTGTGAAGAACTTTAGTAGTATTTAGACATTAAAGATTCAGACACTCACCTGTGAGGTATTTACTGAAGTATTTTATCTCTTAGAATGAAACTTACACATTTCATAAGCTTGTGTTAACCACCGACCTTATTTCAGGAATCTAACCAAAAACTCATAGAAAAACCATTGACTGTTGCAAACTCATTTCTGGGTTTTGGACTTATTCCTGCACTACTTAACCTGATAGGACTGTGTATTCCTTTATTGTTGAAATGTTGCTATTAATAAACATGTTATTACAAGAAAAAGTGTTTTTGCAAAATAGAAAATAAATTTGACGATACATTTACTGTCCTGCTAGTCCAGACTGGAGACTACCGAGAAGAGCTGTTGTCTGTCTATTAAATATTGGCTAAGGCCATTGGCATTGTGAAATGTGACAGATAACATGCATTATGAGAAATTAAAAGAGGAATGTGAAAATATTAAGATTGAATGATAACTGTAAGTGCGACATTGTATAATTAACCCAGAACTGTTTAAAGGTAAAGCTTTGACTTTAACACAATACAAGAGTTGAACATAGTGTATAGTGTTTAAAGAGGTATTCCACCCATTAAACACAAGGTAAACATGTGAAAACTAGTGATATTATCTCTGTTAAAAACTGTAGGGGAGGAGTTTGGAAGAAGTTTGATTTATTTATTAGAATTCATTTATGTGTTCACAATAATGTTCAGATCCTCTTAATGTTTGGAATGTAGTTTCCATTGATGACTGTTGGACATCATAAGGGTTAGGGTTAGTTTAAAATATATGTTTTGGTTACATGATGCCAGTGTGATTTCTGTATAAAGTGCTAACCTTTTAGGATCGAACAAAAGTGAAAAAGTAAAATATTTGCATTTTTGTTCTTTTTTTTGTTTATTGTCAGAAGAATATCAAATGCAACTTTGAAAAAATTACATTTTAGGAATATTATGAAATAACTACTGTAATACATATAAATTTGACACTGGATATAAAATATTCAGATGTGATCGTAAGGACACTTTATTGGAAACATTTATCAATGGATAAACATTGATTTTTGACAAAAACATGTATGCATGCAGTTGGTAAGACTGATCAAAGCAATTAATTATCAGTTTAAAAATAAAATGCGTATTTTTTTAAAATCCTGAGCCATCCTCCAAAAGAAACGTGTAACTCAAAATATTTGTTTTTTATTAAATACTTAGAATAAAGTGACACACATTGGCCTAATATGAGCCATTAAGCATTATTAAATTCCATAACTGACAGACTGTGAATATTATATGTAGTGGGGCTTATCTTGCCACATTCTTTTTTTTATGTCAAAACTATTTATTATTTTTCTTGTAATATTTCAATTATAAATGTTTAAATGACCTAATTCATAAAACTACACTTGATTTTATTTGTGCAATTGGCAAAAGTTAAAGTTATTGTTTCTTGGCCCCAGGGTAAAACCCAATCCTTCCTCCGTTCCAAGAGAATAATCAAATCCACTGATGCAACTTCTCCTCGAAAATATAAAGAACTCGAGAGTGTGTGAAGGCCGGGACAAGTCGGCACTTGAGGGAGAGACAGAGTGGACGACGGAAGCTTCTGGAGTGTTTTTCTGGCCGAAGCTCGAGCCAGACTCCTCGGTGTCCTTCAGAGTTAAAAAACAAAAACATTTGGAGTGCAAGGGCTCACAGCTAGCGCACATCTCTTATTTGTTATCACTTATGCTCCAGGCCCGGTTTACATTCTCCTGAGTGTGTCCACTGGCGTGTTCTTCCGGAAATGTGTCCCCTGCGCCCCCTCCTGATTTAGATTCGGAGAGCAATAAAGCCTGCTGAGTCGTTGCCTTGGACAAATAAACTGACCCAAGTGTTGATGTAGAGATGTCCCGAAGACACAGAGAAAAAAAAGTTTATAAAAAGAGGGAGAATGATATGTCTCTCGCTTCTTCCTGTGAAGGTTTCCGGCGAGGCAGTAAACACGGCAGTGTCTGTCTCCTGTGGGAGCCCAGGGAAATGTGTTTGTGTGAGAGTGTGTGTGTTGTCGTGTGGATCTGTGTGTTTACGAATGTTTGTGTGCGGTGATGTACTGCTTGTCGGTGCATGCACACACGGTATGCATGTGTGTGTGTCTGTGTGTGTGTGTGTGTGGGTCTACAGTTCCTCTCCGCTCTGCAAGGGAGTTGTGCTGGAGCCAAGTGTCCAGCTGCTCATAGGTGTCTGTTTACAGGCTGATTCACACACACAAACACACACACGCCTTGCATCACTCCACAAGAATTCCCACTAAACAAGCATCGTGTAAGGTTCGCCTTAACAGCTTGTGAAGTAATTTAATTTGCTTCGTTTGTTAGCACACTAGGAACATTTGGTTTTTAACAACATAATTATATCACCTGAAACAATTACCGACGTAGACTGGCTGGATTATAGTGATTTCAGGAGTTACCTGCTTGACCAATTAGGACTGGGTAAGTATTTAAATGGTTTGTTCAATTACTCAGAATAACGTGTCATTGTGAACAACTCTGACCGGCAAGAAAATCTTCTCAGCACTAGAGGTGGGAGAAGTACACAGACCCTTCAACTTCAGTAAAAGTACACATTCTGCAGTGTAAAGGTACTATTTAAAAATCCTACTTAAATAAAAACTATTAGTATAATCAGCAATATTTCTTAAATTATTTCCTAGACACATATTGTATTATATAACACATTTTAAAGGGCCTTTCTGCATGATTATAAATATAATTTTTCAAATTCAAGTGACATAAAATAGGTTGCTTAACATGCATATCAAGTTTCAAGCTTTTCTACATTGTTTTCTTTGAATGCAGCCTAAATACAGGTAACAAGCTGTATGCCCTAACGTTCAAACTGATAATGATGATATAGCTCTTTACCGGAGTTAGGGGCAGTTCGTGATCATTGCTTCTTTTCTGACCTGAGGTGATGATGGGCATTACTTAGGATTTGTGTTACCAGTCTCTTATTGCCAGCCCTGGAACACTTTATTACTCCCTTTATATTTAATTAGTATCTCGGGTCTCATTGATGATTTTTTTTCAGTTTGATGCTAAATTCAATATAATTTTCTGTCAAACTACAGTATAAAAAGGACGGTATCACTGGTTAAGACAGTAGCAGCCATCTCTGCAGGTTAGTGAGCGGTGTGCAGTGTGTTGGATGGCAGTGTGTGAGACAGCGCAGGGCTGTGTATGTCTGCAGGATAATTAACTCGCATGGCTGCCTGGCTTTTCTCATTAAAGGTGAGACCTTGTCGCTCTGACATATGTTAATAGCTGAGGGGATGGTAGCACAGCTTAGAGGGGGACCTGGAGGGCTAGAGTTACACCTGCGTGTGTGTGTGTGTGTGTGTGTGTGTGTGTGTGTGTGTGTGTGTGTGTGTGTGTGTGTTGTGTGTTTGTTAAAGCAGATTTTGTGTATGGTTTCACTCAATATATTTCTAGGACGAACATTGACACTTGTTTATTTTATAGATCATTTGTATATATTTCATTTTTAATGTGTAATGCCTTTTTAGTTACTAAAACTATTTCCCAATTTAGGATCAATAAAGTATATTTAATCTACTCTAATCAAACATTGACACAACAAAGGGCTGAATGCCATTGCTATTATCATTTTAATAATAAACAACATTTTATATCGTATTTTTTACAGATTCTTTCCACTGTATATATTTACTGTTCATTTTTCTAAACATTTGTTAATCAAAATGGGATCATCAGCAAATTATATTTAATCTTATCAAATATTGACAATTTGATTTAACAAATGATTTAATAGCATTGCTATCAACATTTTCATAAAAGTGTAAAACAGTTCATATTGTTGTATATATATATATACAGTATTTACTGGTTATGTTTGTATACAGTATTTACTGGTTATGTTTTAAACTATATTTTTGCTATTATGGTTTTAATAATACTACAATTGTTTATGGGTATTTATCCCTGTTAATATGTATATATTTAATGTTGTTTAAAAAAAAAAAATTATTCAATTATTTGCCTTAGATACAGGCTGCTGTAACAATTCCCCGATTCGGAATCAATACAATATTTGTTATCTAATCAAACTTTGACGCTTGTGTTTTTAACGAAGGTCTGAATGGCATTGGCATGATTATTTTGGACACACACTGGTATAAACACACAGATGACCCTGCTGGATGACTGCTGGCTGAGGCCTCTCCAACAACACACTCCTGACCTTTCAGCGCACCCTCCCTTCAATTACATCCTAGAAAACGTCTTTCACTATAATGTGTGTGTGCACGTGTGTCATATGCATTTATGTATAATGACATTTAAGCTTCCATACCTTTTTCCTCAGTTTTTATTTCTGAATTTCCTTTTTCCCATGATTTCCCCGTCATATTTTATTCCCCAACTTTTAACGTAATGCTTGATTCTATCATTTGCTTCGTTCTTTCTTTCTTTCTCTAAATAAGTTGTAATCTTCCATAATTCCTTTCATTCTTTATTTCTGTCCTTATTCACCACCTATTATTTAGTCTTTCTTAGATCACTATTTCCTTCTTTTAATTTGTTCTATTACCCGTCCCTCCTTTCATTTTTACTTTTATAATCCCTCTTTACTTCCCTTTATTTTGTCCTCCCTCCCTCCATCCTACCTTCCTTCCTTTCTTTCATTCAGCCCTCTTTCATGTCTTTCACCCCCTCTTTGATTCAAACTTTATTTTATTTGTTTCTCTTCTTTTCTTTTTCCTTATTCCTATCTTTCTTGTTTTCTTTTTTGTAATAACCCATCTGCTCTTTCTGCATTTTCCATACCTCACTCCTACTGTAACACCAATGTAATCCACATTTTTAAAAATGTAGATGGGGTGACACGCCATTAGTTCACGTGTATTATTTGTCACTTTAACAATGAAAATGTACGCTTTTACATAGCAAACATAAATCACCAGATGCCATTTTAAATAAAAAGTGAGTTTAGATCTGGGTGTTTCTTCCGACACCACTATCTAAAATATTTCAAGAAATCTAAATGTGTTCATCCATATACACAAATCCAACTCTTTGAGTGTCTGTATGTGCTTATAGGGTGTGTTTACACATGGTTTCCTTCCCTAATGGCCTGTACTACATGACTGGTGTAAATAGGAAGTTGTCTGGTGTGTGTTTGTAGGGATGCTTCAGAGACAACAGCACCCCAGGACCCTGATGTGGCCCGGACCCCGCAGGTCAT
Organism: Trematomus bernacchii; assembly: GCF_902827165.1. Taxonomy (NCBI): domain Eukaryota; kingdom Metazoa; phylum Chordata; class Actinopteri; order Perciformes; family Nototheniidae; genus Trematomus; species Trematomus bernacchii. The sequence goes on along the minus strand of NW_022987851.1, from coordinate 1,737,349 downwards.
CAGTTGTGACCTTTAGTGAGCAGTCAGCAGTGAGCCTTAGGGTTGCAGGTAGGCTTGGATTACTGCACTCTGTCTACGCACACAGACGCACAATGGTATAACGAGTGATATGTCAGAAAAGCGGCAGCATGTGCGCACACACTCGCGCACACATGGACGGCTCGAGGGGAAATCAAGCTGTCGCCTCTCGATGACCTCTAACAAAAGGACCATTGAAAATAACAAGACATGCTCTCACAGTGGCAGTTCAAGAAAAAAGCTTCCCTTTGTTACTCAAGGCAACTTCTCAGCACCACGCCATTCAAACACGGAATCCTCTCAGCAGTGCCTTGCAAGGGTTCACTGCACTCTGAAGAGACCACTACAGGGTACTGGTGTTGGAAAACTGACATCCCACTTTGGCATCATAACCTACAATCTGTTTTGACACTACATTTTACGACAATAAAGTTCGTAAAAGAATATGATGCTTTGAAATGGAAATGGTTTCCTTTAAATATGACTAGACGACTGATTTATACATCAGTAAAAATACCCAGTGGTTATTCTTGGGTTTTTTATGATCTTATAAAAGTTTAAGACTTTCTAGATTCTGTGCTTATGTTCTTACATAGGAAGTGACAGGGGCTTGGCTTGATACCCTTACCACAATGTTTATTATTTCAATATTGGTCAAAGAAACAGGGTCACATCCTTGAGAAATGTTCAAGTCCAATTGGGGACACTTACTGCCATTCAGCTCAGTATACTGCCTTAGCCTGACAAAACTTTAAAAACAAGTTTTAACCAGATTTTAAACCCCAGATTTGTCTCACCTTTACAATCTACAAGTTTCCATAGCAGGTCTGCATTAAGGTATCTTCATGGTTCTCAAAACAGTTTTCCATTTAAATGCAACTTTTGGATTGGGTCTTAAAGATGCAATAGAAAGGTAACCCAATACTCTCAACAGGCTTTCTTGGCTCCAGTGTGTTTAGATGGAGAGGGTCATCAATTCATATTGAGGGCCATTTCATTTCATATGACACCCTCTCAGTACATTAAATTGACCGGTCATAACTTTTTGGAAACGGATGCTGAGTTGGGGTGTAATTTCCCAGTGGCTCGATTTAAGATATACTTGTAGAAGATGGAAGAAACATAACCTTTTTGCGTCAGTAGTTTTCAAACATTAAGTTAGGTAAGATTTATGAGGCGAAAACCTTTACAATATCATACATTTCAGAAGTGGTGGACAGAAAATAAACAGCAGGGACAGGACAGGGGGTGAAGGAGCTCACGCAAATATCAATAAACACTCCTCTTCCGTCTCGGAAGCTTCCTGCTTTATTTGATTAGGCTAAAGACGGAGGGAGGGTTGGGGGTGAAAAACAGAGCAGTCATGCTCTTTTGCTTTTCTTCCTCTCTCCCTTCCTCCGCAATCTTCAGCCTCCCCTTAATGGGAATGGGAAGTTTGGGAAGTGGAGGGGAGAGAGGGAAGGGGTGGCGTGGGCCGCAACTAGCCTCAGCCTAACCTCCCCCATCTGGACTGGGGAGGGGGTGACTTGCCAGCCTCCAGGCTACTCCCAACCCTTCCCAGCTGTTGGCTGTTCAGGGGCAGAGGCTTTTTTCCCCCCAAGTGTGTGTTTTTGGTGGGCTTGAGAAAGCATTTTTTTTTCATAAACAATTGCCATATCCTCCACCAGCTGCTGACCCCACGGCTCCTGTCCCCGAGCAAAGCTCAGGAAACAGGCGGAGGGGAATGGTTTTCATTTAGGAGATTCTGTGTTCAGGGGAGACTTGCAAGGCCCCACTGCCGTTAGCAGGCTGGCTATGAAGCGGAAGCTAGATAGGTCACTGTCTGAGAGCAAGAGATGTTAGCTGATAGCAGCAATAGTGTCAGCACGGCTGGTTGACATCAGCACCCTGTGCACTATGGGATGGAGCTGGAGGCTGGGAGCAATCAGAAATCTGAGGGAGACAAATAGATATCAGGGACACTGGTTTCCTAGCTGCAAAAACGGTACATCCTTAGTTTGAGTGAAAAGCCAACATTAACTGCTTAAAGTTAAAAGAACATCATTTTCAAACAAAATGTGTAACTTATTACACCACTTAGCTTTGTTTATCATGATCAAAATTCTGTCAGTCAAAAATCATCTCATTATTTAAAAGTGGAATTATTACTCAACAATCAACTTGTAAAAACTAAAAGAACAACACAGAACATGCTTGTCAGTGTCATTGTAAATGTCAAAGGGGTAAAATCTGTCAATAACTATAACCTTCTGGCAGAACTCAATGTATACAGAGTAACATTTAAGTTATATCTTAAAGTCCTAAAATCAAATGTATTAGTCTTTTGTGGTCAATAATGTTGACCACACAAACCTTTTAAATATTCTGTATATATTTATTGTTTTTGGTTCTTATTAAATGAAGAAAAAAGGTATTTTAGAGGAATATCAGAAATGCTACTTTTTGTTTCAGCTGCCTGGACGGGCGTGACTGTGTTTGATTGACAGCAGCTGGCAGGCTGAGCGCCGGTGTTACACCGTAGGGAACGAGACACAATGTAAACAAACCTGTGGTGAAGCCTACATACAAATCCAAACAAGATAGCCACTGGGGAGGAAGCCGTGGTACCTTAGACAAGCTCAACATGGTTCTGGTTGAGAAGGGCATGCAGTGGGAACCCTTCTGCAAGCGAAGGCTAATTTAGTTGTCACTGCACAACTTAGTCGAGGCAAACACTTAACTCCTGTTCTGCATGTAGCAAAGCGTCTATGATGTTTGATTCAAGTTGCTGTCTGCGGTTTGGTGCTGAATGGTTAGTATAGAGTAGGATACTAAAAAAACGAAAATTGTAGCAAAAAGAAGCAAAAAAGCTGTGTAAAGCAGCGAAAATTGGCGTTACTCTCTCGTGCTATCTCTAGGTTGGTCACCATAACCAACTCTCATATTACTCATTTATGTATTTTTCCTTTTTATGTCTTATGTATATTGTATGTTGCACTGGTTGAGGAGCCTGGGACTTCATTGCCAAAAACTAGCTGTTGTGCATATGACAATACAGACTTCAAATCTTTGAATCATTTGATCTATTCTAAATATAAAAACAAATATTACTTAGTAAATACAAGCTCAGTCCCTAAAAATAAGTTATCCCTAGTAGTAACATAACAAAGAAATCCATCAAACTCCAAAGTGTAGAGCGCCAAAAGGGAGATAAAAAAGAACAACAAACACAGCAGTTGCAAAAAAACAACAACGCACACCTGTGTTTACCAAGCGCCTTTCACTTTCCTGTCCTCAAACGGTGTTCCCAATGCATGTGTGTTGATTAAAAATGGATTGAATGCTTGTTAGGGAAGGCGGGTGCAGGTGCCAATGCAGTATGTATATCATCTGGTGGCATGTTTGTGCTGATGCACTATGTATGAGGCGGCTGGGCCTCATGCAACATTCAGCAGGCCGGAGAGGCCGTAGGTGAGGCCAGCACAGCCTGCAGCCAAAAATGCCTGAACCTCCATGTGTGTGTGTGTGTGTGTGTGTGAGAGAGAGGGCTCACACTGCTTTGTCACAGCTGGCTGGTATATCCACACATTTAGAAACACAACTGGGAGGACACTCATGCAAATGCCTTTGTTAAAGATAGAGTCATACGCATTGTTACACGCACAAACACTCGCCTCGGCACAGTGGGACTGCATCACACACACAGCTATTTCTGTACTTGCATTCTAAAACAAATGCACTCATATAAACACACACTTTGGACGAGCAGATACTTTGTGCCCCGGCGTCCCATTTGAACTTTCGCCTCAATTGTCCAACACACACACACACACACACACACACACACACACACACACACACACACACACACACACACACACACACACACACACACACACACACACACACACACACACACACACACACACACACACACACACACACACACACACACACACACACACACACACACACACACACACACACACACACACACACACACACACACACACACACACACACACACACACACACACACACACACTCTTTGTATTGGTCTGCCTTGGAATCGCATGGTAATACTTCATTATGGCAGCACTGTAATTTAGGGGGAATGAGCACTTCAAACGAAACAGCAACCCACACACAAACACACACAGACAGGGTTACTGTAAATGTGTGTAACCAAGAGTTCTGCTGGGACCAGTATCAGTTTTTTTTCTGGATTCCCAGAACAGTCTAAAATACACCAGGACAGTAATCAGAGGCACACTGTGAGGTTATAATTGTTGGAGAACAAAGTAGAGAGTAATGGTTCAAATTGGGAGAGGAGTGCAAGCCAACAAATATGAACCCAGAGTCACATGGTTCATGTTTTAAGGCATCTAGGATACTAACTTAAAACAAATAAGTAAATGCATTTCATATAGTTTTAGTTTCATAGCTTGTGCTATCAGCTGGAGCTAAGTCTAATTGTTCTTCGTTATCAGTAAGGTTATGTCAGAGTGACACTTGCAAATGATGTAACAGGAAAGTAAAATAGTAACAAAAAATAAGCAAGAAGTGTGTGTGTGCACTTGTTAACATGACAAACAAGGACCATGTAACGATAACACACCAACGCTGTCAGGGCGCGCTGAAAAATTAAGACATTTTTAGCGTCCTCATTTTTCCAAGCTCACTTGAGTGTTAAAACTAATATATTATTAAAATACAAAACACTGAAATAAAGGGATATATACTCTAGGGCAGGCATCCTCAAAGTCAGGACTCCGGTCCGGATCCGGACCGAACCACAACTGTCTCTGGACTCTGAGCAAATGATACTTTTCATATGTATTATCTGTATTATCTGTGTTAACGCAACGAGTACAAATTCTCCGCTATGTCCACTGCAAACAGCGCTCTGCATGTGCGACTGTTCCACTGTCTGTGTGTGTGTCTGTCAACGCATTGGTCCAATAAAAAAAATGCGTGTGTGTTTAAAAAAAAAAAAGTCAGAGCGAGAGTTAACAGCTCATCTAGTTGCATCTGTACTGTAGACTAGTAGTAGCCTAGTTTAACCTACCGGGGTGGCAACTGCCACCCCAGCTGCCACCCCAGTTGGCAGCTTTGTTTTGAAAGAAAAGTTGTAGCTCATCGGACATTTATGAGAGAAAGTCTCTAATGTCCGAGTGCAAGTGAATGCAGCACAAGACGCACGTCTTGTAACCCCTCCCCCGGCCCTGGTGCGAGCGTGGAAATATGATTGGCGGCGATTTCATTTGAACGGGACGGCGCAAAACGAGAAGCATTCGGCCCCAAGTACTGAAGGAATGAGTACAGTAGAGTACAGTACGCTGCTCTTCAACACTAATGTGACGTTAGCCGTCTGCATCGTCGAGCATAGCGAATTTAAATCATAACAATGCAAACAGTTATCTAACTAGCAAACTAACTAATGTACGAGGATGACCTTATTTTACCAACCTCACACAGAAGCCGTTTGTTCTACAGTATAATCCTTCTCAATGTTTTACACTTCTCTATTATGTTTTAACTTGTATGCTACGGATAGCATCGTTAGCACAGATGTAGCTTCCTCTCGCTCGTTAGCTGAATAAAAAGACCAGTAAGAAATAAAGTGCTTGAATTTCACTTACTCCACCAGGCACCAACACAACAAACACGTCCAGGTTCAAGTTGTGTTCCCGGGATCAGCCAAGCAGTTGAGCCCCTGTAGCATCCTGGAGCTTACTGAGCTAACGGAGCTGCTAGCAGAGAGACAGAAAGCTAGAAGCAGCACTAACTGCAGAGACTTGTCACTCAAGGTGACCACGCCCTAATTTATGCAAACACTTTAACCTCTTCCCACAGGAAGGGCCCCCCAACGTTTTTTTTTCGAGACTGTGTCTTAGGGCTTCTTAACATTTATGAAACTATTAATGTGTAGCACCAGATTAATGGGAAGAATCTCAGCTAACTGAAGATACGAACCATTTTTACCAAAACAAAACAGAAGTCTCATAAGAAGCGTCTAAATGACCCCTGAGCGAAAAGATTCTAACGCACTGCGGCACAGAACTCAAGATAAAGATACCCTTATTACTTATCGTAACTGCACATACAATATATCTGATTAAAGCTGAGACTCCACAGGTTATTTAGGTATACTATCATCACTGAGCGATCCGAACTCGCGACAGGGGAAGCAAACACAGACATCACAACACGTACCTTTACGGAGCTTTTACGTCAGATCGTCTCACCGTAGCTGACAATTAGATCAAAAGACGTGTTCAATGGCATTAAAACGAGAAAAAACGAGGCTGTATAGGTTGATCCATGGGTTGATAATGTGACTGTCGGTTTGAAAAAATTATTTATAATCCATAATTTCCATTTTTATGTAAAATTCGGAGCAAATAAGTTAGCTGCTAATGGTAGCCACCAGAGTGTATGCAGCTTCCGGTTTTGGCCACGCGTCACTCTCACTCCTTATTTGTTAACGTGTTGATGTGTGTAGAACTTCCCCTCGATTCCATTGGCTCTAGCGGTTATAAAGAGATTTCATTCATCAAAATCGACCAAGGGGGGCCAGAGATATGGAAAATCCACTCAAATGACCCCAGAAGTGTTTTTTTTTGGCTAAATCTCTCTAAAAAGGTCAAATTTCACTTGATTTGTATCAATCTTGATACAGGGTACTTATTATATGTTGTACTTTGGATTCCTAAAGCTTTTACTCTACTAACCCATCATCCAAGGGTAGTTTTCACTATAAGTAAAAAAGAATTTTACTAATATGTTCAATCTGAATTTTCTTTAAAATAAAAAACATCTATATTGATTCTGACTTTTCTACATCCAACTCACAGGTTTATTATTACTTTGAGAATAAAGATTATTAATTTAACCCTTTTAGAAGGGAAGATATGGTCATTTGTTCTGGGAATGTCATTTTCGAGCCTGAGACCTGAAAAATAGGCTCAGGTCTTAACAGGTTAAGACCTAATATAACTAAAAGGGTTGCGTTATAAAACAATTCACCCCCCACACAGTAGTCATGAAGGGGGAATCTAACTATACAGAGAATATGGTTTTTTCAACCACGATGTAAACATGTTTATTTCTGCTGTAAAGTTGGGCATTTTAACATGGGGGTCTATGGAAATTGCTCCCTTCTGCAGACTGCTCCTACTGGCCACTAGATGAACTGCAGTTTGAGGCACTTCCTTATTGGCCTCCCGGCTCTGCCCCAGAGTTTGCCAGGTGTGTACGTGTCTATACATCCAACAACCAGTTATTTATTTAGTTTAAACAAAGACCGCCTTCAAACCCTCCTTCGTCCATATGTATAAATAATACAAAACACACATGCACACAAACACCATTCTTGGCAGTCATCGTGTGGACGCTGTCACACAAACACACTGCCGTGGGGGCCTACATGATGTGAGGTTGTCCTTTGTCCTCACACAAAACACACAATTATGGTGTTATGCTGAAATGAGCTGGAATTGAGAAAAGATGGTGTAGCGTGGGTGGCTGTATGCGTGTGAACCCAGGCGGATACTTAAAAACTCTCAAGATAAGACATATTTTATATCCTATAATTCATTCATAGCATCCTATTTCCATGTAAATTACTGCTTTATTTTATTGCTATTTAACTATATTTTATTACGGTGTGCTTAAAGATTTCTTGTTTTATATTTGATGTCTGCACCATGACATCAAGTCAAATTCCTCGTATGTGTGAACCTACCTGGCAATAAACCTGTTTCTGATTCTGATTGACCGTTTAGTAAAACAAGGAAACATTTTGAGTGAGAACTATACAAAGGACTTACAGAAAATGATTAGGTGAGTTACAGTAGATCTCAGAACAAAGCAGCTATCTGAAGACAATTCAGCCTCTTGGGGCAATATAAACATTTCTGGAGTTACAGTGCAAGTTCATTTTTAGGCCAAAACTTCTGCTGGGTTGATTTCACAAATTTACAAATGTACTGTTTTAAATGAAAATAATCACTTTTTGAATAAATATGATGCAGGTGAATTGATATCTTACTGTTTGTGCGTGGGTCTTTTTATGATAATGTGGATCTTTCAGATCAAATTGACTATGGTATCTTCTACATTTTATTGTAAGTGTATTATGTAGTGGTGCATTCATACTAGTCTGGTTACGATCTTGACTCAGTCTTGCCCAGCCCTGGTCTTGGTCTTCACTTGGTCTCAACCTCTTAAAGTCTTGGTCTTGTCTTGGTACTGGTACACTCCGACCTTTTTTTCATGACTTGGTCTCAGTTAAGGTGGTCTTGACTACAACACTAGCACTACATAAACAACATGTCATGTAAGCATACAAATAACGCAAAGAGTAAGCACTCCTCTTTGGTGTGCTGGTCATAGTTTACAGTCCTAGCAACTTTAGACTAACTTAACAGCAGGAAAACTGAACTATAACTTGTATATTTACTCGGGCATTTATGCATAGTGGTACCACTGTATGCATATTGATATGAGCAGTTTGAAGAAAACAACAACGGAACACTGTAAGAGCCCCATACAAACGCATAGCCTTGTCCTCTACATACACAAGTGCTCCCTCATAATGTTAACCTTCTTGCTATCTCATCCTTTAGGTATTCTGTACCTAAGGGCAAATGCAGCTGAGTGTGTATTGTGTTCATGTTAGTGCAAGTTGCTCCATAGAAAAACTGAACCATGATACAAGAGACAGCTGAGCCCAGGACTTCAATCTCTCTTTTCAACTGAAGGTTGAAAGGACCATGTAACTGCTTTTTATGAAGCATCCATTTTGGCTCATAACAACATATTGTGCTTCTTTAAGATACATATTTCGACACGCTAAGTTTTGCATTTAAAATGTTTCAACATCTTTCTCTTGTTCTTCAATGTTACTTTTTGGTAGCATAACATATGTTGAGCGTCATTTTAATCACATAAATGGATTATCAATTACCTTATTCAGTGGCCACTACATTCCACCAGTACAGTTAACTGCACCTGCTTGCTGTTACAAAGAGAAACCTCATTCCAACAGGTTATTAGGTATCTTACTACAATTTCTTTAAGGTTATGGTGAGTTATGTGAATAGATTGCTCTTGTGTCATCCTTTGAAACCTGTCTCTTGTAAAATCACAAAAAAAATGTATCCAACTACCAGAAAACATTGTCCGAGTAAGCTCAAAATAAAATGAATCAAAAAAGGTGTTTTTTGTTATAAGCAAAAAAAGCAAATGTAAATAAGAGTAATATTGCAGCCTTAGTAATCCAGAAGTATTTTTATTCACCTTCACACTGAAATTTCAAAACAATTAAAATGGCTAGATCTCTTTTTTTTCATGCCGCTATTTTAAGGCAAACAAAAAAGACAAGTACATTACTAGCATTACTAAATGTTTTATTGTATCATGTATCAGGCATGATATCCCACTTGGTGTAAGCAGATTTAACCTCTGTTTTGTCATCTCTAAGTCTTTTGTGTGTTATATAGTGATTTAACATAATTACACAAATAATGATTGTCCTCTCTTTAAAACATTTTTTGACGACAGCATTAGAATAACAAGACTAACCGCAATAACCCTAATACATTTCAAATACATATATCTCAGTTGTCTCAGTCACATAATGATAATTGTCGGAGACAGATGCCAAACAGAAGAGGAAGGAAACACCAACACTAGAAAGTTGGCAGTGCCTGTGGAACAGTGGTAGTTTCTGTCTTTGTTAATGTTAGTCCAGATGATACCATCCAGCTTGAGTGAAACACCGGTATAGAGTGGTGCTGGAATGAGTCCTAAAACCCAGAAATGAGTTAGCATTTCAAATGTTGTGTCATAAAAAGAGCGGTTGCTAACGAGCGACTAAATGAGACCAATAAAGATTAGTCCAAACACAAACTGCCTTTAACTTTTTACTTCTGGCCATTGTATTTACACATTAAAAATAAAACCTAATGGTCTTAATATGTATATACAAAACATGTGATTATCATTAATCTGTGTTTGCCAAAGATCTTATTTCCGAAATCCAATGGAAAAATACCACTGAATTTGTCGAGGGAGTCCTTGCGATGCTAACGTCCTGGTCGTCCTACAGAAATACGTCATAACTGCACCACTCTATTGTCTATTGTGCACCTATAATGATGCACAAAAATAACATAAACAGAGAAACAAAATACCCATCCTGGCCCACTTAAAGTGTTTATGTACTTTTTGGTTTAATTCTTATTAGAGTGAAATAAGCTGAAAAGCAGCTAAAACACTTTGATCAATCCTACTGTAGGTACACTAACAGTAAGAGGATGAGCCTTAGAACGTGATAATCAAATCTGTTTCGTTCTGATCGGTTTTACCATTGACCAATTGCGACTTCTGTCACAGTTACTGTTATGACATCCAGCTTCTTGACAATATCTTTTTAGGAATTGAGTAAGATAGAAGTATTTACATCAAATGGATATGACTCAGGTCAGTCATTTTTCATAAGGCCATACCTGGACAAACACAAGACAGAAAGACAGACAAGTAGAAAGCTGGCCATCTTCCTCTCTTCCGCCTTCTCTTCCTCCTCCTCCTCTCGCCTGTCCTCTTCTCTCTCACACACCAATGACAAAACAATGATTGGGTAGTGAGGGAGAAGAGAAGGATGGATGGATGGATGGATGAAGGGGCAATAAAAATGATAGACATGCTGGTTAGGAAAAAATTCAAATCAATTGAAATGGTAATTTGGAGAGCGAGGAGCTTCCTTTTTAGGAATAACCTGCAGGAGACAAATAAAAAAGAAAAAGTTTGATTTCAAATCTGTGCCGGTAATTCATGACTGTGTTCTTTTCTTAGAAAAATTGTTTTTCCTCAGCATGCACATCCATATTTGGAGAGGGCAGATGAGCGAGTGAGGCATGCCGTTTATCAGAGCGGTTTGGCTGTGCAAGAGGCAAAGGAAGCCATGAAGATGCTAGTGGTTTAAAAAAGTGATTTTCTGTTCATGTACTGCTCACATCGATAAATACAAAATTACAAAGTTAGCCTGGGGTGTGAATGAAACCATTGTTAAGCTGAGGAAAGTCCCCTTCACCTGAAACATAATTAGATCAACATTTCCCACCATTAAAATATCTTTATTTGACCAATTTTGTTCAAAAACTGAACTTGCTGGTAGCAGACCACTAAAAGACTGACCAACTTTTATTGTTTTCTAGTAATATACAAATACAGATACAAATTATGTAAACGTGATTACAAAAAAAAAAAGGATAGGTGGTCCCTTGTCTGGCATTTTTTTTTTAAATCACAAGTGCATATTCAGTCAATTTAACATGTTGGCATCATGTTCTTCTGTAAAAGTAATTTAGGAATGATTTTCTGTCAGGCCATGGAAATAAAAGGAGATACAAGTTAATCAAAAGTGTTTTTAATTCACTATTGAAGCACCTTTGAAAACCAATAAATTGTTTTCTTTCAAAGTGTCATTATTTTCCAACTTGGTGTTTTGCTGACAGTAATGTGTAAAAAGGATTTCACATGGAGATATTCAGCAACAGGTAAAGTGTTATTATCATTATTGACATCAAGAGGCAACATTTCATCATCCCTGTAAAAAAGGTCTTCAGAAATGTTGAAAAGCTGCCATTCAATATCAGTTTTGTAAACAAGATTGACAGTCTCCTCTCTGATCATAACCCTCATTTGGAATACAAGTAACTATATCCAGGAGGCGTTTATACCATCAGGTGACTAAAATATTAGTAATCATGCATGAGTGCTGGCAGAGCTGCATCCAGCTGTAGACTGGGAAAACACAACCCCCCCGTTTGGTCTGATGCAACTGTAAAAGCAGCTAACACACGCAGGAGCAATTGTGGCTGTGTGTGTGTCGGGAGGTGTGCTTTATAAGTGTGCATCTCGCTGTTGTGTGTTCCTTGTGTGTGAGTGTAATGGCTACCGTGTGCTTGCTGAGGTCTTGTTTGCCCATCTTAAGTCAATTAAAAGGAAATAAGGCGGCTCTGACCGGCCCGTGAACCAGCTCCCTCAGCTGAGAGCATGTCTGCACAACACACACACACACACACACACACACACACACACACACACACACACACACACACACACACACACACACACACACACACACACACCACACACACACACACACACACACACACACACACACACACACACACACACACACACACACACACACACACACACACACACACACACACACACACACACACACACACACACACACACACACACACACACACACACACACACACACACACAGGCTGATAATGCTTCACAACCGGCAATCGACCCTGTGCCCTGCTGTGTGAGAAACAATGGCTCTGAGGTTCCGTAAGAGTGTGTGTGTGTGTATATGTGTGCGTGTGTGTGTGTGGGGGGTTGTGTTTAGTATGGCATGTCTGAAAAATCTTCAGAAGGGAACTGTTAAATACAACACCAGGCACACATGTACACATTACTTTTGTTTCTGGAGAGGAAAGCTAAATCAAATGTTTTTCCTACAGACACAACACCACCAGTCACATGTCTGCTGTATATAATACACCGTAATGGAACTATTTTACCTTAATACAAACTGCTGCAGAAAATGACTACATTTTATTTATTTTTCATTACCTTTTACTGTTGGTTAGTTATATTACAACATATTTGTTTCAATTGTGAACCTGTATTATTGTAGATGTCTTTCAAAAAAATAAAATAAAAATAAAAAAACATTGGAAAAAATAATGAAAACCAACTTTTAATTAGAAATAGTTCGCATTTCAAAGTTAGCTTTTCTATGGAAAAAAACAATACATACAATGAAAATGTACTTAGTAAACTATAAAATAAAATAAAACATATAGGGTCTTTTCTTTTGAGTTTAATACATAATGATTTTGACCCAGCATCTCTAATTTAACTGACAATTGTATGTAAATAAAAATATATAATACGTCAAATAATTATTCTGCTATTCTATATATTCTTTATTTAGAATCATACTTTTGACACTATAATATCACATGGTTTGAATCCAGGTCATAATTTGTTTTGATGTATTCTCTGATAATTTAGTTATGCACCAAAAAGACAAATACAGCACAAATGTAAAGTACAATATTTATTTAGGGGATGAAAACTATTGATATATCTACAGTTCATTCAAAATACACCTTAAATAAAGATAAATGTTAATCTTGACTCAGTATTACATTATTGGGATTAGGGTAAGGGTTAGTGATTTGTTTTTATTTATAGAAAATTGCCTTTTAACATCAAATAAAAACAATAAAGAAATGTCATAAGAATGACACAAGAAAAAGTTATATTTTACACCAGATCTTCCAAAATAAAGCGACTTGGATGTCACCCGAGGCACTGAAGAAATGTCTTGTCCAAGTCTGCCCTAAGACTTTATGAGTCACAAACCACCTGCTGTCACAAATCTGTAGAAGCTAGTGGCTAGACACGCCGTGACACAGGATATCTTTTCATCATAAGAGGACTTCTTTGTCAGGCCATTGACTAATATTAACCTTCCTTAAATCAAGTCATGTCCAGCGATCACACTCTCTCGCTCCCACTGTGAAGCATGATAAGTACCAAGTCCTAATGCATCGGCTCTATCCCATGACAATCCCAGAGCTGTTCTTGTAGAGGTGAGGGAACACTTAATCCTCCATCCCAAACCCAGCTCATAATAAACAGGCTACATTTAATCCACAACACAGTGGAGTAAGGGTTAAGACTTTATCGCTTGCCATGCCAATGTTCTCCCTTTTACTCACGCTCACATTCTATCCCTTTTTAAGCGTTATTATAATACTGCTATTGTAAAATCACTGGATTAAAATCTGGACCAGCAATCTGCATTAGGTTAGTGGAAATGAATCACTGCCGCTGCTATGGCAGACGATACCATACCAGAAAACTATTAAACAGATGCAAAATCAAATATGTCTAGCATGCAATGGAGAAAAGGTGTTCATGTTATTTATTTAAAAATAAATAAAAAATGCATGTAAATGCTATGGAGATTTTACAGATTTTTTTCTGAGTCTCTGTCCAATAGCCTGGAAAGCAGGAAAAAAACTTCACTTCTTCCAATGGAAAAATTGATTTATTTTCATTTCTAACTTTCAAACAGTCAACAGAAGCAGGTAAAGATGTCAGGAAATAACAGAATACTCATTTAAAGCAGGTCCCAGCCCCCATAAAACAAGCCTAGAGTTAAACTGTTTAGAAACTAAAGCTGGCTACACACCAACCCGATTTTGGGAGTCAGAGGCCGTCAGAGGCAGTCGGGCATTTGCGGCGCCCTACTCAGGTTGGTGTGTCCCGCACCGTCGTGTCTTTACGGCACCTTTTCACACCTCCCGATGCCTCCCGTGGCCGATTCAACATGTTGAATCGGCCGCGGGAGGTCAGAGAAAGTCGGCCCAAGCAATCACTCTGATTGGCTGTTCACACTACCGCTGCCTGCTGGTAAGGACAGTTATTGCCACTTGTCGACTGAAGTATTTGCGGTGTGTTCGTAGGTGGGCGGCGTAGCGGGCGGCGTAGCCGACGCAGGCGACGAAGCTGACGTAAAAGTCGGGACGCCTTCAGTACGCGTTCTTTGGTCTCAGGTGGGTGTGTAGCGGCCTTAACAGCCGTAATGGTTTATGACTTCATGGTCATATATATCTCTTTTGAAATCTCAATTACCTAATAGTGACAAACTGTGAAGGTTTGTCTGCTTTTATGTAATTAACAGTCAGTGGCGGACCATTGCCCATAGGTTTTACCACTGCTGGCAAAAGCATTGTAGAAACATTCCCATTCACCCTTTTGGGCTTGTTGGATCAGCAGTAAGATAACTCAAACTTGGTGTTACCTATTGAATCTTCATGAAACATCATTCATTTCACAGATTGTATTTATAGCTTTGTTTTAGCCTTACAATTTGAAAAGGCCTTAGACCTTCGGTTGCACTATGACCTGTTTGTTCCCACAATGTAAGTCTTTGGATTCTACGGCAAATGTTCATCACATAGATAGAACACACAAGGAGATTTGAATAAACCTACACACTATAGTCTGAGATAAAGTGTCTGCATCAAACCACTTCAAAGTTGCTATGCAGACTTATATATATATATATATATATATATATATATATATATATATATAAGGAGCACTTAATAGATACCAATGGGAATTGGCAGTATGCAGTAGTATCTCCTGCTATCCATACAGACAAAAGTGTTTCCACTTGTGTACTTTAAGTCTGTCATAGCTTTCTGTTTCCTGCTGGCGGCGTACCGCTGCTTCCCGGATCTTTTTCCAAGAGTTGTGTCACTTTGTAGACTCAACAAGATTAATTGTACAAAAAGGAAAACGGGCACCCGTTTTTATTTAATCACTCTTCAAAGTCACTTATTGTTGTACACACAAAAAGGTGAGATGAGCTTGAGAGAGAATGTCGGCAAAAGGCCCTGCCCACTTTTACACCTCCACACAGCTGACCAATCAATGCTGTAGGGCAGGCATCCTCAAAGTCCGGACTCCGGTCCGGATTCGGACCGAACCACAACTGTCTCTGGACTCTGAGCAAATTATACTTTTCATATGTATTATCTGTATTATCTGTGTTATCTGTGTTATCTGCGAGACATCGCCACAACGCAACGAGTCAAAATTCTCCGCTATGTCCGCTGCATACAGCGCTCTGCATGTCAGACTGTTTCACTGTCTGTGTGTGTCTGTCAACGCTTTGGTCCAATCACATTCAGCATCCCGTCAGCGTTTTTGCCCCCCACCAACAGTCTGCGAATCAGAGGCACAGTAGGGCGGGTCTTCGCGGAATGTGGGTGGGAAAAATGCCTGTGTCGTCTCTTTAAACCTGTCTGAGTCAGAGCAAGAGTTTAAAAACAAAAAGGTCAGAGCGAGAGTTGACAGCTCATCTAGTTGCATCTGTACTGTAGCTAGTAGCCTAGTTTCACCTGTACTGTAGCTAGTAGCCTAGTTTCACCTGTACTGTAGCTAGTAGCCTAGTTTCACCAGCAGGCAGCTAGTAGAAGCATGTTCAAAGATGACCAGTAAAAGAAAAGTCGACAGTGAAAATCGGCAATTCAAAGATGAATGGACTGAAAAATATGCGTTCATCCTCCCTCCAGCGAGCACCAAACCAATGTGCCTAATATGCCAAGAAACGGTAGCTCTTGTGAAGAGTGGCAATTTGAAACGGAACTATGAAACAAAACACAATTATTTTGAAGCGACCTTTCCTCAAAATTCAGCGGTAAGAACCATACAAATAAATGGGATGAAATCATCCTATCAAGCTGCAAGCAGGATCCTTGTTACATCTATGTCACAACGAGAAAAGGCAACTGAGTTCTCACTCAGAGTGGCATGGGTGTTTAAGCAATTCTCTGATGCAGAAATAATAAAAGAATGCATGACTGAAGGGATGGAGACCATGTTTGAAGGCAAACAAAAAGAGGAAATAACAGGTCAAATCAAGCAAATCCCCCACTCAGATTCCACAGCAACCAGAAGAACATAAATACTGGCTGGTGATTTGATTAATCAGCTTTGTGATGGAATAAAAAATGCACAGTGCATTTCCTTAGCTGTGGATGAGTCCACTGACACCACTGACAATGCTCAGTTGCTGGTGTTTGTGAGTTTGTATGATGAGGCAAAGGGGGAGTTTGTTGAAGATGTGTTGGGCCTGACGAACCTCAGTGGACACACAAGGGGGCAAGACATTTATAAAGCAATAATGGGAATGCTGAATGAAAGAGGGTGCAGCTGCCTTTATTCATAACTGTGCAGCTCTTACTACGACTCTGAGGGATCAAGCACAGACACAATAACAATGAAAACTGCTGCATACAGATTATTTTTGTTTTTGCAACCTCGTGTTAAGAATCTTGTTGCAATTGTTTAACAGTTTGAATGACCGTAATAAACGGACCTTTGTCTTATTGAACATTTTCTTTGGACCTTTAAGATTTGTATTTGAGTACCCATGCTGTAGTGGCTTTGCTTATTGGATTGGCTGTCTTGGAAGGGTGCAAAGATTGTCAGATTCAAACCTGAAAATGTGGCTTGGGTGGTGGGTTTTAAATTATGGTTATTGTTACCCCAAAAGCTCTTAATTTAAGCATGCTGAAACTCTTAGGTGTTTGATCAGGAGAGATCTGAAAAAAATATGAAATTTTTCTTCTGTTATAAGAACTTTATTTTACTTTATTGTTATATTGTATACTTACTCAAGAGAGTGTTAAAAAAAGTGTTTTTTTTGCCTCTACTGTGACATATTGCTTTGATGTTCAAAAGCTCTTTATTTTTCTCGTACTGCCTGTGCTGCAGCACCTCTTTTCACCCTCTGTCTGAAACCAGAGCCCAGTCTGCTCTGATTGGTTAGCTGGCCAGCTCTCTTGTGATTGGTCAACTGCTTAGAGATGTGTTGGAAATGTCCAACACATCTCAACCATTGAAAGGATTCCAATGGAGGCAATTCAGGTAGTCAGGTAGAGTGTGTGGAAAAGAAACTCCCTCTGGAGGGAATTTGGGGATTTTACCCTTTGCAGACCATTTACATGCACAACAACCTATATAACACACTACTGGAAAGGGAGAACCCCCAAAAGCATAATATGGCGGCTTTTGTGTCTGCACAAGCCTGCCTGATGGAACAAGTTGTGTTTGGGAGCTCAGAATATGGGCAGACAAAGAAATCCTGTTTATTGACAGTTCCTCCCACACTTTGTTTGAAGATTTAATCTTGGTGTTGGAACTGATGATGGAAGTTGGTAGGGGGAGAAACAGGAGGCAGAATAAAAGAGAAATGGATGCTCAAAAGCCCACTTGATGAGTTGCATATGCCATGTTGGCACATCAGTATCCGCACAGCCATGTGCACAAGCTCCTGTCCGTTCAGTTCGCTATCCTGCATTCCTACATGCCACAGCACCCCAGGACATGGCCATATGCCATTGGCTTGGCCCGTTGATTAACACCGCTCCAGTCTCGCATGACAGCTCACAACGCGTACGTATACACACACACTCAACACAGTAGTTCCGACAGATGGGTGAAAAGGTGGGCCATGTCATGTGTTAAGTGAACAGAGGGCATGGGGGTGTTAGCAATTATGGTGAAACAGACTGAAAAGAGAGACAGACACGTGTGTGTGTGTGTGTGTGTGTGTGTGTGTGTGTGTGTGTGTGTGTTTGTGTGTGTCCGTACAACAAAAAAGGTGCACATGGGCTTGGACAGGAATACTTCCAAAGCAACCCTGCACTCAGGATTGAAGAGCCATTTAGACAACCAGCCGATATTAAAGGCAGCTTTAATGGAGTAACCATAAGTGTGTATGGATCCGTGCCTTATAATCTTTCTATATATTTTCTAATAGACACGCAACATATGTGTAAGATACAAATGTTGACTTGATAGGCTGTTGCATTCCCCTTCTACTGTGTTTTGGTAAAGTGGCAAAAGGGTAGAAAAACACCTTTATATTTGTTAGAACTGATAAATATGTCTCAACCAAACATACAAAAAAAAAATACATTGGTTGTGTTGGGGAAATATTTTCCAAGGCCCATAACTTTGACCCAGTTTATCAGTTCATACTGTCCTGACTGAGCACACGCACCTGTAACCTTGGCTGCTGTGCTCTCGGTGTTTTGTCTCCCTGTTCCTGCCTGTTGGCGTCAGCTGATAAAGGTGTTATGATTCTATGTTGTTATGCACAATGTTGATTATTCTCTCTGAACTAGCTAAATACATGGGTCTGGGGTAGAGTTCTTCTGAATTGACGTGGCAACTCTACCGTGAAGTCAGAACCTCTGACTCTTTGACTTGTTTTGTGAATTCTCCGGCCGAAGCTCCAAATAAACCCATCAGTGTTTGACATCAAAGCTCCAGCTCATTTGAGTCGGTGACTCCTCCTGCATTGCTACACAGAAGTTTCCCCCACAGGTTGACAATTATTCTGAGTAGTTTCTAGAGCATGAACATTATGTATAACGTATGACGCAAAGATAGAGAGAGAGTTGCTTTAATTCAAGAAGGGGACAACCAACGACGTGCTTTTGAGGTGGGTATTATTGCCAGTAACCATTGGTGTCTGTCAATATGTTATACATATAATATTTGTTTTTTGTTAAAACTTTCTTGATACAAAATTAACAGAGTTTGAAAATGTAGGGTCCCTCATCAGGTTATTAAGCAGTGTGTCCACCAATCAGAAGGAAAGTGGTCTGATTCCCAGCCTCCACAGTCAACATGATGATGTGTTCTTGGGCAAGATACTGACCCCAGCTTTCTCCCAATGCTTTGGCCAACCTTGTACGGCAGCCTCTATCTATGAATGTGTCAACAGTTTCCAGGCAATTTTAAGAGTTTAGTCAACCTTTGCATTTTTTGAGTTGGTGAAACTTACTTTTTTAGTTTTCCTTTACTCAAGAACGTGTTACTTTGCTAAAACTTAAAAACAATGTGTCAACAGTTTCCAAGCAATTTTAGGAGTTGGGTAAACTTACTAATGTGATTTCTGCAAGTGAAAAGATGAGTTGAGCCTACAATTAAAAGCCAAGATATTAAGTGTAACCAATGCAAATAACAATCTGCTAAGAACCACATAAGACAAGAATAAATAAAGTAAATTATAAAACACAATTGAGTTGCCGGAACCTATATACAACAAACTCTTCCTGATTCCAATCCAAACCTTTAAATATTTGATAGCATTGAAACATTGCAGATTAAACAGATTTAAAAAAGGGAACGTTATAGACATGTCAGGGCTCGACAGTAACGGTTGCCAGGTTGCCATTGGCAACCATTCAGAAAAAATGTCAACCACTTCTTGGCCTTTGGTTGCCATCAGTGGCAACCAGTTTTTAACGTAAAGAAATAAGGACAGCAAACAGCAAAATGTGCACCCCAAAATAGATAAATGTTAATTATTTGTTGTATTAAGAGTGATATTTAATTATTGTTGTGACCAGTCGGAACCTGATACTTAAGTTGCACGTGCATTGGTGTGATTAAGGAGCCAGAAAGCGATGCACGTTTACTCGCGTGCGCGGTGTGCCGTGTGTTTGTTTTACAAAAAATGGCGAAGCAAATTAAGTTGTTTGACTGTGGGGTAAAAAGTTTGGCCAACCCGTCAACATCTCAAACAAATGTTCAAAGTGATTTAACTGATAAAGCGCAAGATGAACCCGAACGAAAAGCAAAGAGGAAATGTGTAAAGTCTTGGGAGGCGAAATATATATGTACATTCTGCTCCGTTGTCCATTGACTTCCGGTAAAAGTTCCTTCAAAATAAGAGTCCCGATCTTATTACTACCAAAATAAAAGTGCAAAACGAAACTTTACCATAGGAAAATATTGGCATACAAATATAATCACTTCTATAAAAAGGTAACACATTTTAAATATAGTTAGACATATTAAAGGTAATTTACAGCATTAATAATTATTATCTAATTCTTAACTGTGAATGGTTTTCATTTATTTAACATTAGAAATGTATTAGTCTGGCCAATCCAAGACTTCAATGCTGAAGAGCCAATGGATCTATGGTGGGGGTCAGCACAAAGGTCAAGAAAACCCACATTTTAAAGGGAGACAATGGATGACCAAGAAACTAGTGACTTGCTCAATTCATTTGTGAGGGATCTGTGAAGAACATGACAACAGCTGCACTACTGGTATTTTTTATACCAGCAATTGAGGGTGGACAAGTTTACTACCACTTAAGTTTCAAATCATTGTGTTAATTACTTATTGTAAAGCATTTGAACATTCTTTTGTGTCACATTTTCATTATTAAGTTGATGTATAACTGTATAGTATCTTAATTATTTAAAATATAACGTAACTAAAAATGGCAACCGTATTTTCAGTTTTTGCAACCAAAAGCTGATGCCTGGTTGCCAGCCTGGCAACCACTTTTAAAAGTTAGCGTTGAGCCCTGCATGTTAATACATTTGATTAAAATGTGATTACTTTCCATAAAACAGTAACAAGTTTGTTTAAAAGCACAACACATTAACATACATGGAGACACATGGTTATTACTTGATGGTTATTCCAACTGCATCTGGCTCGTGGGCAACGTATCACTTCATGCTCTGCATCACGAGCCTCTGTTGCACTTCGACCTCTGCTGTTTCCTGTATATACAAACGAAACACTAAATTGAGTACAAATCAGGACAAACCATGTGTTTTCCACAACAACAAAAATCAAATCCGTCTTGAAATCATAACGAGCCAGTTTACATTAGCTGTTAACAGACGGCAACAGAGGTGCTATTCACATGCATTACAAGGGGTTTAAGCCATCAAAAAAAAGGCTGGTTTGCAAGAAAATGAACCACATAGTCATGATATTGATATAGTTCATAAAATGTCCAACTACTTATTTTTAACCCCACCTCATGCTCAGAGATTTATATAAAGTGGCACATGGGTCCTAGAATAAATAAGAACAGACGATTATTTCAACTTTTATCTTGATAAGTGAGAGCGCAGGCCAGTCTACATGAATGCAGGGCAAGGCACGTTTCTGTCCAAAGGTTCCATGATGGAGTCGATAATGTTTTAAAATATCACTTTGAGTGGTGACACTAGTGCTGCATAGTTTAAATCTCCATCCCATCTGTGATTAAAAAATTAGAAATGGGTACGTTTGATGCTCATTATATTAGAATGTAAACATAACACGTCTTGAATGAACCTCTGAAACAACAACTTTAGTCTGACACACTCAAGGGCTTACCTGATGTGAACCTGAAGTCGATAGCAGGAGGCAAAATGTCTTCAAGAGGAGGTGTGACTGTTTTCTGGTGAGGCAAATAAAAGAACAAAATTAAGTTACATGATGAAAATGTAACAATCATTTCAGTAGAATTAATTAAAACATCTTTAATTCAATTAAAGGTGGGGTAGGTAATTTTGGAGAAACCAGCTCGAGATCGCTAGAATTTGAAAATACACAGCCGGAAAAAATCTACCACTTCCTTACAGAGCCCCTCCTCCAACACACACGAACGCGCACATGACCAATGAGGGCACGAGATAAGTTTGTGCACAGATGGAAAGCTGACAGGCAGGTAGGCCATCCAGTTATTTTAGCCAGGCCGGCTAAAATGATTGGTCGTGCTTTTTACAGTATTACGGCTTCCACAGAAGACATTTTTTTATGGATTTTAGGTCAAAGCACTTAAGATATTCATTGCTATCGGGATGTTAAGAGCATTCCATGGAATATAACAAAAAGTGTATCTCGAGCCGGTTTCTCAAACTTACCTACCCCACCTTTAATGGAATCAAACATAATTAAAACATAAGTATCATTTAAAACAGTATTATATTTATATAAATTTATAAGGATGGCATTTATTAAGGATGGTATTGGTAGATACCAGTACAATTCCATGATTCTCTACACAGCAGATCCTAATTACTTCAATATACACTCCTTTATCTCGTTTGCATACCGTCTAATATTTACTTTATGTTGTAGTAAAACATCTCCTTAATACAACTGTATTTATTGATATTTCTCGCTAAAGAATGCATTTTACTGGACTACATTGAACACATCTTGCTGACGTTATAAATGCATCTTTGCCCAATACACACTTTTACTGAATTGCACTTGAATGCACCTTAACTGACGTCACCTCTCCGTCACTGGCTACTGAGAGCTAACTCTCCTGCAGATTCAAACATGGATTTGCATCTATAGCGTTGCATAACCATGAAAAATATATTTTGCACTTCATATTGTATAATAACAACTCGATGCTCTAACTGCAGACTATGAGTTTAAATTGGGTACACATCTAGATTGTAGAAATATAATAAATTGCTCACAGTAAAACAAACGGTGAAATACATACAGAGGAATTAATATCAAATAGGCGCATTAGTAGCTTACTTTTACTTAACCGCTGGGTTATAAAGTAGTAGGGAATAGTTTTAGCGGAGGTATTTTACTGCACAACATGCTCGGCACCAGAGCCTTTGAGCCCCGCGGCCGCATGACGGGAAGTACCCCTCAATGCAGTGTACAATGCCTCAACGTGGGCGGGAGCTCAACGTGGGCGGAGCTCAACCTTTCTCAACCTTTGAGGCACGTGACGTCCCGACTCCCGTGTTGTGTACTTACCCAGTCACAAAAGTAACATATTATATCTTATATTATTAATATATATATAATTCTGATGTCTGTGGTTATTTAAACATTCCTTGATAAACATTATTTCAGCGTCAATAAATGAGTGTTAATCCCAGTGTGTTTAGTGTACAACATCACATGTCATTTCACCTTCAATTCACGGTTTTCACAACGTTAGCCACATGCTAATGCTAACCGGAAATGAAGACCTTTCAGAATAAACGTGTTAAGTTAATAGTTAGTGTGAACTTCCGGCTTTTTCAGAATAAAACTGCTTTAAATTAAAACCCTGTATTTAATTTAAATTACATCATATCAACATTGACTTTAATTTCTTACAGTAGGAGAGGTTTTGGGGTTTAGGTTTGGGAGGGAGGAAGGAAGATTAGGATTAGGTAAAAGGTAGGGAGTGGTTAGGGTTAGGATGGGGGGAAGGGAAGGGTTAGATTGAAGGGAGGGAAGAGAACTGCTACCGGGAACAGGATGCAACGCGTCATCTGTGAAGCTCCGCCCACGTTGAGCTCCCGCCCACATTGAGCTCATTGAGGCATTGCGCACTGCATTGAGGGGCTTCTCCATGACGGTGCCCGGCCAACGCTTAGAGCGGCACAGGGGAACAGTTTGCGGAGTTGATTCTTAATACGTACTCTTAACTTAACCACTTTTAACAGAATTGTGTCGGTAAGCACTTGATGCAAACTTTGCCTAACACCATTTGTGCGAAAAAATAGAATACATGAGCATGAAAGGGCTGAGTCTAACTTTAACAGCAGTATTGGCGCTGGCATGCATTAAAATGTCGATGTTCTGTTGGAAACAGTGAATACAAGAAAAGTAAATAACACAGTAATTAATAACTCAGGTGGTATTGCTTACTTGTTTTAGATGATTTGAAGTAGTTCAGAAGCAGGCACATGTACAGCTTCCGCAGAATCGGAAGTCTCACACCGCGGTATTGTCGTTTGAGTGCGTGGCATGACCGTGGCGTTGACAAAAGTATTTTTATGAAGTTTTCCAAAACTTATTTATAAGAAAGTTCAGAAATGTGACTATTCATTTATAAATTAATGAGTTCTTAAAACATCACCATTCACATCATGGACAGATTTAGTGGTACAAATATGTTTATGGCTGGGTACTAATCTTCCAAAACGTTAATAGATATCCACCCAGATGTGTTAAGAACGACTGTTAATAAAATGTGTACCATTGCAGCAAAAGTATTGAAAAGATTACAAAAATACCCATTATTGTAACATTTAAAGCCATTTTAAAAGAGAAATAATCAGCTGGTAAAACCCTCCAAAATAAAGATGTTGTTTATGAGGCTAGGTTTGAGAGCATAATCAAAGTATAACTAATTTACAAAAAGTAACAGCTGTCTGATTACAAGTCAATATACAATAAAGTAAACACAATTGTTTCCTTGTTTAAATCAAGGGTCCCATGTATTGGACACACCTTAAAGATATTTGAGCCAACGTTGTATTACAATTGAATTGACCATTCATTTCAATGTGGAAAAACAAATGGTTTTGTTTATTTTCTAAGCAAGTTTATTTTTGAGAAAATGTTAAAGCTTCTCAGTAATAACATAATTGGTCATAAAATGCAATACATTACAATGGCTGATACACTCGGATATTATACCACATACGTGGAATCAGACAGAGTTCATTAACTGTCAGATGTAAGTGAATAGGAACAGAAGAGGCAGTGTGTGAATGTGTAGAGTAATGGAGGATTGAGAGTGAAAGTGAAAGTGGTGTTGAGAGTGATGAGAATAATCCTCAGCCATGTAACAGAGATAAAGACACACAGAGGTTTTAGCTCCACACAGGAGATTGACCTCATTACTGGCAACAAGCTCAACAGACAGACACACACATGCACACTCACAAACTCAGCACAGATGTAAATGGAAAAATATAGATAGGGTTGACCAGTATATTTACTGTGAATGAGTCACTCTATAAAAAGGAATGTGTGTCTGTGTGTGTGAGATTGTGTGTGCTTGTGTGTGTGTAGTGAACCGAGAACACCCCAACCTTGATCAGAAGCGGAGAAAAGGACATGCCCCCCCCCACACATTCATCAAGAGTGTGTGTTTGATCTCTCAGCCACATCACACATGTGCCCTCCAATCAACCGCTGCTGCCTCTAAGGCCCCCTTTGGCCGGCCTACACACACACACACACACACACACACACACACACACACACACACACACACACACACACACACACACACACACACACACACACACACACACACACACACACACACACACACACACACACACACACACACACACACACACACACACACACACACACACACACACACACACACACACACACACACACACACACACACACACACACACACACACAACCCATTAGGACTTTTGATTAAATTTGAGTATAGCTCATGTATAAAGGCCATGGCTAGTGCAGCTTCATTCAAGTGTGTGCTTGTGTGTGTGTGTGCACGATCACATGTGTGTGTGTGTGCAAATAAAGAAAAAAATGACTGTAAAGCCTCCTAACCTTTGTGATATAGATCCTAACTGCTGCCAAGCAAGGTTAAAAACTAAAAGGGCTCCATAACACTTCATAACTCTGACTTAAATGAAACAACTTCAACTCTATAGCCATTAATGACACACACACACACACACACACACACACACACACACACACACACACACACACACACACACACACACACACACACACACACACACACACACACACACACACACACACACACACACACACACACACACACACACACACACACACACACACACACACACACAGTCTTTAGAAGTTGGCAAGGCAACCAAGGTCATTAGGTTTATTTCCATCGGCAGCCACAATCTGCCCGCCGACACTCTGGCGGAGTAAACAAATATGATTGGAGGAGAAGTTCTCCCATATTAACGAATCACTCCAGTAATCAAAGGAGACAGAGACAGAGATAGATGAAGCAACTAAAACCAAAACATATGTAATTGTTCTGTAAAACAACATCAACTATGTAACGACATAAGTGTAAAGTAAAAACACAGTGCAGACATTTTGACTTGTCGTGGCAGGAGAAGCACAGGATGATATGATCAGTGTTTATTTAATTCCATTTAGGTATGTATGCCAGTGAGGCTGCATGCATAATACACTAACTGAAACTAAGCCCTTATTTATGAAATGAATTACACCTGGGGAACTCCCACTATGTCATGTTTAATTTTTTTTGAAAAGGACTACTGTTTAATTCTTAAAAAAACAATCATCACTTGTTCTACACTAGATGTAATCACTGTATAGCCATAATCACTAGGATTATCCATAGTGAGATCCCTGATCTCTTAATACATAGGGTCAACTCAATATAAGCAACGCATATGTGATGCACAAAACATAAAGAATATTATGTCGTACTACGAGGTGGGTTTTGGGATTGGAGATGTAAAGCCTAGTTGATCAAGATGTATAGAGAAAACAATCATTCCACGAATGTATTGTTTTTAAGATATCCTTTTGGTTTATTTACCAGGAAATGGAGTATTGGAAAGTTCTTCTTACTGGGATTTCCAGACAAAACAATAAGAGATGACTTGGATTTCTTAAACAATTGGTCAACAGTCAACAGAACATTATTCGCCATTATTTTGGTAACAAATTAATTGCTTTATGACTAGCCACAAAGGTCCTTTTTCACCAGGACACCAAATAATGTGTGTTTTAGTTTTATTTTGTAATCGGGAGAACTAGCCCTTCAAAAAACGTACTCCTGAAATGTTTGTAATCTCCACTATGTGATATTTTATCTTTTAAAATATGTATTACCTTCACCAAGGAGGTCATGCATTTCAATTTGTTTGTTGGTTTGTCCATCTTTTAGAAAAGGTGTAGCATAGGCCAAGAACAAATCCATTCACTTGCAGATCCTTGATGGGACTATCGCAGAAATGATCTTGCACCTCTGTTAACATAGCTAGATAGCGCAATTGTTCTGCATTCATGTGTTGTCAAAATAATTGGAAAACGCACACTAGGAAAATGAGCATGAATGCCCACTCGAGTCGGTATGACATCCTGGAAAACAGCTATCAATGTGTCGCTTAAACAATCTCAACAAATATTCTTTGAAACGTCTATGTTGTCTCCAAGTTAAGACCCAAAGCTAAAAAACACACCCAAGTTGGTCGAACAAATACCTAACTTGGCAAATGGGAATATTATGGCGCGTTTCCACTACAGGGCCTCGCTCGGCCTCGCTCGGTATGGCTAGGCCTCGTTAGGCCTTGTTAGGACTGGCTCACTTTATGCTGCGTTTCCATTACAGTTTAGTAGCTGGGGCAGTAACTATGGTAACGCAGTGTAGGCGGAGCTGTGACGTCATCTTCAATGAGAACCACAGAAAAACAACATCAAGCCGTTAGCTGTTAGCACTCAAGCTCACAGCTCCTCATATCTGTTCAGAAACTAGACAAAAGTACAAACCACAGACTGCCTGTGTCATGGCGAATACAGTCGCTGGTTTATTTATGTCTGTATAGGCCGTTGTTGTGAGTGTGGACGGTCGGAGCATATATTGCGTTAGCTTAGCCAATCTCCATTCAGAAAACACGCATTTTAAAAGGTTTTTCGCCTGCCGTCTGTCTGCAGACTTGTCAAAGCATTAATTCATGGTTTTTACTAACCAGTATCAGTATGTTGTTACTTCGGCATCATTTTGAAACGTGTATTACAATTAAATCACGGTCAAATATGTTCATTTTGTTGTAGTTGTAGCCCCCTTGCCAGCGATTCTCTCTCTAGTTTAGCATACTCAGCCCGACTCAGCCTGGTTGTTGGCCCGGAAAGAACCTCAATTTTATGGGGCCAGAAAGACTGTGAAATAGTACCCGCTAGCCGCAACTACGCCAAGTGGAAACGCAACCAAAAACTGGCCGGGCACGGCACGCTTAAAGCGAGCTCCGCGCTGTAGTGGAAATGCGCCATTAGAGGAGCATGTGACTGCACTTTGGTGGAGGTTTGTGCAATCTGATTCTTATTCTAAATATTTCAGTCTGTACCCGTTATACATCAGCTCTAACACAAAACACTGTTAATAATCCCAGAATTCCCCCTACATGTCTACCTAGCTGACATCAAATGACTAATCCACGGCACACCATTTCATTTTTGTAACAGGGTGGAGTGGGGTTGGGGGTCGGGTGTCTACAAATAAAACAGCTCGTGTTGGAGCCTTTATGAGATGAGGCCTTCCTCTGAACTTTTGCTGCTGGCGCATGTAACAGGGAGAGAAATGACCTGCTTCCTGTCCAATTCATGTGGTTCAGAAATGTCCAGCACATATAAATGAGCTAATTGTGGCTTTTTGATGCCGAGCCTTTTGCAAGTGTGCGTGTGTTTTGCTTGTATGTTATTCTTCTGAGCTCATAAAGCATTTCTTGTAGTCGTTAGTTGGGGTTAGATAAAGGTGAGCTAATCCAGGAAGAGTGGAAAGGCAGGGTATTAATTATAATAAATGGAGAAAGATGTGCTTTTCCCCCTAAAAAGGGAACAGAAACAATACACATGCACCATACATGAAATGCTCAATCAAACAAAAAAAGTATTTGATTGCATATTACTATTCCAACTTTCTGATCATAAACCAACCCTGTGTGTATAACTATCACACCAACTGCAGCATACACACATAGAATAATGCTTCAATATAAAACAGGAACTTATTAGAGATTGGAACAGTCTTCCCAGCTTAGCACTCCCACAACAGATGTCCAATCATTCTAATATAACAGCAGGAACATAACAACACAGTGGCTTCAGATTAAAACTATTTGCATCCCAGAGGATAAAACACAGCAGCAACAAAACAAACTAATATGAGCAAGATGAGGCGAAATCAACTTGTACAGCTGGTCCTTACAACAAGAAGCATGTGATAGTATTGGTAAAAGCACCCAATTTGTACTATTGATTTATTTACCACTAGATTTTTTAGGCCAACCGAGGACGAATCAGAGTGTCCTTTCAAAACAACACGTTTTGATTCTGAGAATATTAATCAACTACTCTGGCAACAAAAAAATATGGTAAAGGTAGAAATAAAATGTATTCAAGTGTGGACACAAATTTGGTTGCCAAATGTATCGTGTATTTCAAGTCCCAGAACGACCAAGTATGCCCCTGAGCAATCTTCACATGCATTGTTTTGAACACTTAAATAGACATATTTAAGTGCCTTTTTGCTCAATGTATTATATGTTGGATGTTGAGGTTTTTCAGAATATATTAACTCACTTTTATCTTTTACTATTGTACTGAACATGTACATTGTTCATTTTAAACCTAGAAATAATAACATTAGACTACACTGTTATGAATGAAGCTGGAACCATTCCAGTCTAAAACATGCTTTTGATTAATCAGGGGGTTGTAAGGGTATTCTCTGAACACATATATATTTGTATCTTCACAAACACTGGTCTACCCAACTGCCCTGTAGCGCCACATTACAACTGTTTGACACTGATTGGTTATATATCATACTAAAGTTTGTATTAACTAGGGACATTTTTGATTTTGATATCATTTCACGGGACAGTTTGAAACCAAAAGTACTGTTAATCGAACTCCAGTTCTTCTGTGCGTAACGTCAGATAATCTGCCATGTTAGCTTCAAAGCTTGATGCCCAATTGACATTAGTGTCGAACGCAAAACAAAATCACTATGGCTGAAGAGAAACATTATCTTTTCCTCCTCCTCCTCTTGTTCGGTCTCTGACCTTCTCCAAGGCAGGATCATCCCACCGTCTGGCACAGTTTGCCACAGAAGCGGGATTTATCAAGGGGAAATTGCAACTGGCAAATGGGTAGGGTGAAAAAAAAAAGGCTCCCTGGGGCAGAAACGGAGGGATGCAGGGAGGGAGGGGAGGCAAATATTTGACAAGGACAGCGGAGGAATAATAGTTGGATTTGACCTTCTGGTGAACCTTTATTGTCTTTGGAAGGCAGCGGAGTCTATGATGAGAACGCTTCTTACCCCCCCCCCCCCCGAACAAATAGGTAATGAGTGGTAATGAGAGACAATGAGTAAGAGAGGGAGAGAAAGGGGAGGGGAAGGGGAGGAAGACGCAGATAATGTAAGCCAGACGCAAACAGAGAAATTACAGAGGAACAGAGAGAGAGAGAGAGAGAGAGGGGGGGGTGGTTAAAGGGGGGAGAGGGGGAGACAGAGAGAGAGGGAGCAGCTGCAGCGGGGCTTAAAGTGAAGCTGAGAAGGTGCCGGGCTGCAGAGGGAGCATCCAGGGAGTTGGGTGACGAGAAACACTGTCCGTTTGTGGCCACTGATAATACTTTCCATTCTAGCTGGCTCTATGTGGGCTCTATGTGGGGTCTGTGTGTGTGTGTGTGTGTGTGTGTGTGTGTGTGTGTGTGTGTGTGTGTGTGTGTGTGTGTGTGTGTGTGGGTGTGTGTGTGTGTGTGTGTGTGTGTGTGTGTGTGTTTGAAGGCCTTGTGTGAGCTGCTGATTCCCCTGATTGCAGGCTGGCGCCCTGCTGGCGAGCCCCCGTGCACTGAAATTAAATCCACTCTACTCCGTTATAAATTATAATGCTTTACAAACAACGCGGGGGTAGACTGTAAGGAGAGAGAATGGTGTTAGGGAAAGAGGCATTGGAAGTGGAAGGAGTAAAAAAACATGTGCAAATAAAACAAGGGGGGAAAAAAATGAAGAAGAAAAAAAACAATGGCTTTTTAATGTTTACAAAATTGAATATTTAAGACCTAAGTGTAATAAAACGCAGCTGGCAAGTGTGGCTTTTAATGCTATTAAACACAGCTAAACAATAAAATAGAACGGTTAGGAAATACACAGAAATTCACTTAAACCCAAGACTTTGTTAATCACTCAATTAACCAGCCTTACATTTATATAACAAACTTTAAAAATATGCTAATAAAGAAGAAGGAAAATAAAAAGCCAATTAAATAAACAGGATGAGAGACAGATATTGAAGGGATGTGTGTGGAGAAGATAAAAAGTAAATAAGAGTCTGACTCTGTTGGGTGGGTGAGGGGGTAATGAAAGCCACCGCTAAATGGACCTTGTGGTGACTGGCACCATATAACCAGGGAGAGCTGTGAGACGGAGAGCAGATATAGTTGTTCTAAAGTGTATAGATATAACCTTGTTATTATACGACTGTGCCGAATTCTCCATTCTGATTTTCAAAGATTGTTAATACTTGCTAACGGACTGCTGCTAACGAGAACAAGACCGTTGCTAAGGAGGATCAAGGGACTCTGTGCAGTCATATCAATACGCATAAAGGAGTCCGGTTCCACTTAACGTCAGCTGTCGACAACAAGCATCAGTTTTCTCCATCACAAAACACCATTGAATACTCTTTGAATATATATAATATATCTTTACATCCATGGAGAGATGATTGATGACCACCTTGCTGCAAATGATCCCTTACTTAACATGGTGCCAGCCAGGCATCTCAAGAGCAATGGGCAAGGTATGAGAAGTCAATGATCGTGGGTGTCATTACTCCTAAGATCACTAAAAGCGTAAGTGTGTCTAAATGCTGATATCTATGTTTCATGGTATTATATATATTATATTATATTATATATTCCTTCAAATATGAGTAGATTGGTGGAGGAATAATTCCTCAACCAATAAATGACTTTTCAACACGCCCGGGTTCCCTCGTCTCAAAGTCAATGATTGTATGAATGAGTTTTGGTATTATGCCCGAATAAGGTCTGTGGTTAACACAAGCTTACGTGATTTTCAAGTTTTTTTTAATGACACAAGATACGGCTTTAATGTCTTTATTACGGAGGTTGCTAAAAAGTGGCTAAATAAGACTACTGAACATCACGTCGAACATCAGTCCCGCTTCAACTTACTGTGACCGTGATGTAGTTTGTTGATAGTAATATGTTAGTTATTAACTTCTGGCCATTGCATTATGCTTATAGAAGTGATGTTAATATGTGGGGATTATCCTGCTGAACAAAACATGGAAGCATCAAAGATGCATGGTTGCCAAAGATCATATTTTTTTATCCAAAACTCATGCGATGCTAACTTCCTGGTAGGCCTACAAAAATATGTCATCACTGCACCACTCTATTAAAAGATTAGTCAATCACTAGAAAAAGGTTTGACAAGACTTTTGATTACTATTTCTGTTCAGTTGTTTCTTTCAAACAAACGTTCAAGTTCAACCATTATTTGGTACCAGTTGGTCAAATGTAATATCTGATGGTAAAGTCATTGGGATAAACATTTTATTGCAGCAATAAGTGTAATTTTTCAATAATATTTATTTTTTTAAAGCTAAAATGCAAAAAACTAAGTAAACTCTTAGAGACACTGGAAATGAAACACACTCGTTATAGACACAGAATGGATGGATTTCAACTTTTCTCAGTTCACAAGTGTGTAAATATATTTTTACATTTCAATAATGTGGCCATTTATTCCTGGTCACCCAGCTATGGCAAACACATTGACTGTTGCCAGCAATCTGGAGCCAAGACGATAAGACAGATTGTGATGCATAACAAATGACAAGGATTTATCAGAAAACCACAAGCCAGGTAGAATAAAGAAAATACTGAGCAAACATTTTCAAGTGTATTTGAATGTAAACTCAGCTCTGGGTCAAATATGGTCTGCTTTAGCTGAAGAGGGCCAACAGAAAGCAAAGGTGGCAGCTGGGATCAGTACCAGCAGAAAAAAGACATCAAATGTCACGACCATCGGAATAAAGATCAAGGAAAGAGACAAGGAAGGTACAACGACTTGACAGTAATGAGTGTGTTTGCAAGTTCGATGGTGATGTTCAGAGGCAGCATCGAGCAGGTAATGAAAATACTCGATAACGTTACCAAAGTAAGATTCTTCACAAGAGAGATGCAACAACAGAAGACAGAATCACACTGCTAGTGAAGGTATGCAGTTGTATTTCTGCTCCTCCATGGATCTGACTGAAAAGCATTTATGTCTGTTACATTTCTGATATTTTCAGTTTTTCTGATTCTAAAGACAGTGACATTTGTAGTGTAGTTTTTCCAAGTGCAGATTGATACAAATATAAAATAAAGTATTTAATTGAAATTATTTTATATTGATGGTTGAATAGCGTGTGCTTAATTTCTTCTTTTTTGTGTGATATGCTACTGATAGCGACATTGACATTTACTGAGGTGTCAGTTTTTTATTGTTGCAGGTATTATGTAAACCAGGCTTACACAGGATTACGTAATCAGGATACAATAATACAACAATAAAATTACTGATACATTTTTGATAATAAATATCTTGGTTTCTTCTTTTCTAAGGTTACATTGTTCGGTTGTCTTAGAAAATGACGGTGGCCGACAGGTGCAAACGTGCTACAATGACCCCAAACACTTCCTAATACAAAATAAATAAATACAATTAGATGGCAGTGACATTGATTGATGAAGGCTGTATATTACTTTCTTATGTTATATAGTGTCTTCAGATCTGGAAAAATAACATCCTTCTTTTTAAATCTTGAACAGGAAATATTTAGGTCATTATCAGCACGGGGCAGCCTACTATCCAAAGTAGCAACAGTTAAGAGCACCAGCTGTCCAATCAGCTGGCTTCTGTTCCCCCTCCCAGCCAATTACAATTTGATGGGGCTTGAGCAAACAAAGCATTATCGGTCGGTTAAGCCTTCCTCTCATCTCCAGGAGTGTGCTGTCGCTTTCCTGAGGCGCACACATCATCTGCAAACACCTGATAGGCTCGAGCAGTGGCCTTCGAACCTCTCGTTGCCCGGGTTAAATTGTTACCACCTTTCTCTAATCCCGACTCTAACAATTAACTGTATGGCCGAGCACTTCAAAGCCCTCGACGGCCAAAGGGGTTAACCCCGACGCTCCCAGAGATTTGTTTTTAGTTTGCTGAGATCCCCAGACACTTTCATCTTTGGCCCTTACTCCTTCTTCCTCACTAAATCCCAAAGGGTCTAGCCGGCGGGCAGAGGGAGGTGCAGCTAATTTTGGCAAATTCAGTGTGATATTTGAAAGCTAATTTTTTAGTTCCCACAAGGTTATCAATACAAACATAAGTGTAAATGTCATCAGATATATGGCGTCACAGAGCAAACATTAAAAGGTTGAAAATATTATGAGAGGAAATCTGAGTGTGAAGTGGTTAACACATGTTTCTCATAGTTTAAACATGAAGGCAACGAGCTGATATTGCTAGTCTGGAGTTTTAAAACAAAAGGTGCATGTTAGCGCGGGTTTTAGAGCCAATCTGATCTAAACTAAATCAAGGTAACACATGTAAGTCTGTGAAGAGTTTGCAAACTGTTTTTCCTTATTACTGACCTGTATTCAAAACATGCAGCAATGATAAGGCTGGTTTTTCAGACACTGGAGAAAATAGGCTAGAATACCTGATCCTCGGTACCAACACAAACACATAACTTAAAGAAACATGAGCATGTTTTCTTCAAAATACGATACAAATCATGCTAAAATAACAAACGCTTGTGTGTTTGTGTAAATGCATATATTGCTGAGTTTCGATATCTCACCCGGGGAATACATTGCCGTGCCATTTCAATCCATTTTCATATGAAATCTTTGGACCTTGACAAACATTTATTTTGTTCTTCCAAGTCTCCTAAAACTTAACCAGGGACCCCATAGTTGGGAGTTCAAATATGGAAAATATGTGCTGTATCTTGAATGTGTATGAAAAATGCTATGCAATAAACACAAATTAGCAAAGGGAAAGGTGCTTATGAGGCCAGAGAGATGTGTTCAGTGGGTCCATTTACCCCCCCCCCCAGAAAAGCAGCTCAGGGAAATGTCCATCACCGGGCCCTTAGCTTTCTGAAAAGGTGGCCTCCTGATCAACTTTGAAAAGCCCTGGTCTATACGAAACTCAAGAAGCAGTGGCAAATCCCAAAATAACCAAAAGCTTTCAAATTCAAAATGTAAGGAGCTTTACAACAACTCTGCCTATAATTACAGCTTAACAATTCAGAAAATACATATTATTTTTATTCAGGAACTTCAATAAGAGAGGGTCAAACTATAGAAGATCATTTGAAAATAAATTGGACTTTAAGGTACATTTTCCGTACTGATAGTTATATGGACACATTCTGGATAATGCCACCACTGCAATTCACTGTTTCTCTTTTAATGATACTGTACAGCCAATGCTCCTCAACAAAACAAATCTGTTATATTTTTTCCATTATTTTGTAAAGTGGGTAGACCTTAAAACTACAATGATGACAAGCCTCTGCTTTGTTGCCATATCAAAGAAGAGGCAAGGGTTAAGTCATTGGAAGAGTTGGACAAAATGTGGTGCCACAGTCGCTAAATTCATAAAAAAAAAAAAAAACATAAATCCTACATTTAAAACTACATTAAATTGACTACAACATAATCTTAATTTTAAACTCTGATTGGATTATTAAAGGGAAAAAAACAATAATGTAGATTTTTGTTGTTAACACAACTCACTTGATTCTGTGCGCATACTGGTATATTTTCATTAAAGAACCAAAAAACATAATTGTTCAATTAACACACATACTTTAGAAGCAGGAGGATCTTTGGGTTTATACTAGACAATCCGTCTCTATTAGTCTCCAAGTCAGTCTTTTGACACTTCCTATGTCCCATACGCTGTAAGTGGGCTCTGCCACCTTACCCACCTCCTCGCCAGTGGGTGCATGTTGACTGTACTGGACTCTACCAGCCTGTTCCAGCCAAATCTCCACAGATATGTCAACGTTAACTGTATGTATGTCAGTGGCGGTAGATTACTCTCTGTGTGTCTGTATGATAGGAGTAATAGTGTGTGAAGAGCATCCTACCCCTCCTCTTTCCCCGACAGTCTCCCCTGCAGCGCCTCAGCAGGAACTGGAGCAAATGCGTTTAGGAATTAAGACTGGGGAATGGCCCGAGGTGTGTGTGTCTGTGTGTCTGTGTGTGTTTCTTTATGGAGTTGTGCTGCTCTTTTGCGGCGCGCCAGCTCCTGCCAGCTGCCCCAGGATGTGGCCTGTCACTTCACATAGCCGCTGATGAGCCACACAAGTGTCAGGAAAGGTGAAGATGGAGATAACACTATCAAATACACACACACACACACACACACACACACACACACACACACACACACACACACACACACACACACACACACACACACACACACACACACACACACACACACACACACACACACACACACACACACACACACACACACACACACACACACACACACACACACACACACACACACACACACACACACACAGTAGCTGGACTGTGCTGCCTGCATGTAGTAATTCTCATGAAAAGGGTTTGGGAAATTGCACCGCATATCGAACAGAAATATGACTCAGCTGAGAAAGGGGAAAAAAAGGAAAGAATTTCTTAGATGTTTGGATATCATCAATCTAGGTATGGCTCCAGTCATATTGCATTTATTCTTCAAAAATCATAAAAGTGGTGTTTATATGTGGAGATCATATGCCAAACAAAACGTGTAAGTAAAATAATGTGTTTGCGAAAGATTTTATTTTCTGGAATCTTCAAAATCCAACAGAAAAATCCAATTCCTTTTGGGTCGGCCTACAAAAACACATGATCCCTGCATTACTCTATAGCGGGTGGAGTCAAAAGACAGGAGGCACAAATGTCTATCATCGATTCCTGAATTATTTCATTCAATATCATTACAAAACCAGACATAATTTGCAACAGGGGAAGTAGCATCTCATTTACACTCAACCACAATGTTATACAAATATTTTCCTTTTTTTTGCATTCCTAAGCAGATAAACAACAAATACAATCTAACATTCACAATCAGTTATAGTGATCCCTCTCTATTATTCTGTCTTCTCTTATTCCAATGAACAACCACTATTTGCCATACGATTGGCCGATGCAGTGGTAGTGCCCTTTAGCTCCCTGCAGCACCCAAAGGCTCCATATGCTGCCGAGCAACCCCATATAGCAAGGACACCACCGGGAAAACAAACACCCCCCCAGAGGACACATGTTGGTAAAGACATACATATGACCAATGGATTTTCTTAGTTTGATTTTGGTGAAAAACACTTTTGAAAAGATACTTTTTGTGTTACTGGTGACCATATATTGTGCATGTATATACAAATACCTTTGTTTCTTAATCAGAGTTGTCTGAAGAGGGGAACCCTGGGAAATGAGTACATTCATTAAATCTAATTATGATAATTATTTGAGTTCTCAAACAGTTTGTCGATTTATTCTCATCTTCATTTCTCTTGGGACTGTTGGTCTGGCAAAACAATCAAATTTAAGACGTCAACTTATGATCTGTGAAATTGTAATTGTTCAATACTTTCTGACATGTTTCATTACAATAATAAGCAGACAAATAAAAAGTGAAAAGCGCAGTTGGATTCAGTTCCTAATCAATTTATTGTGACGGCTGGCTTCATGCTACAACATAACATGGGAATGCAGAATAAAGACTGTACGTATAACCCGACTGTGGGATAAACTCCTTAACTAATACCACAGAGCGACTACTAATGCAGTGGTCCGGGCTCTTATCATGCACCATTATATGGATATTCTGTAGGTGAGCTCTTACTATATGAACATAATCTACAATAATCTATGTGTTTTCATCAAATTACCAACATCCATCTATAATATGCAGTCAGGGGGCTTGAGAGCAACCCGCAGATCCCGATGAAATTACACACTATGCTTCTTCCCATTCCACATACCGCTCTGTCCCAATTCCCTGCTGTTTGGAAATCAGGGCTATGTTGGTGACAAGTTACAGTACACATGCCCAAGTTAACCTTTGATGTGAACATGTTCTTTTCTGAGGGAATGATATGGAGGCCAAAACCGCGAGGGGCTATAGACTATCCCTGCAAACTGTACGGCTTCAAAGTCCTGTCTCTAATTTGAACCTTTTGTGCCACTTAAAAAGCCCATGGACTAATTTGACTCTGGCATGTAACAACCGTTTGGAGGAATGTTTGTCTGTCGTGTGTGTATGAGTGAGTGTGTGACCACAGGCCTACCTGCTTTGATCATGGCACTGGGAGATCAAGACTACACACACACAAACACACACATACACACTAGAGATTTATCAAAGCTATGTGCAGCACCATGTCTGCATCCGTGCAATGACTGTTTGGACACATGCACACTGAGATAAGACTGACAGATCATTGTGGTATTGTAATTGTATTCACTTACATTTGAATGATATTTAATTCATTTCCACTAGGAGGGGCAAGTGTTTGACCCATTGTGGATTTAATAGCTTAATAATAAACGTGTTAACTGTTGAACAAAGTTTAAGAGTCTTGTGAAAACATCACCTAGGGAGCTAAGCCTAACCCTATTAACAAACAACACATCTTACATTGTAAGACTCACGATGGACAGTTTGAAAAAAGGACCTGAGTCGATACAGTATAACCTGAGATTATTATTTATTGTATTCTTGAATATGTCAAAAACTGGTGGAAAATGTACCCGCAATAAGAGCATGCTGTAAGATTTTGGAAGTAGCACAGTAGTTGTTTCTTTGCCTGATTCCGACTCCGTTACGCTTCAAAGACTGTAGGCTCATTATTCAGCAGAAACCAACACTGACTCAAGTGACATCAAGTGAGGGAATTTATCTGATATTTATCTGATATGTATACAACTTTATACACTCATATGTATAAACTTGCTGCTCGTGTCAATTTAATTTATTATTATTTTTGTATCTTTTAAACATTTGTAACTTGTGTAATGCTTGACACTGCTGCTGGAACAAAATAATTTACCAACTTGGGATAAATGAAGTATCTATCTATCTATCTATCTATCTATCTATCTATCCATCTATCCATCCATCCATCCATCCATCCATCCATCCATCCATCCATCCATCCATCTATCTAGCTACCTACCCATCCATCTATATAGACTACAGAAGTATATATAAAGACGGCAGAATATATAACACCCAAACACTTATAATAAGGACTGTAACATTGGAGATCCCCTTTAGGTAGATAACTGATTTTATCAATGAATTAGTTCATAATTGGGACACCAAGGAATTGGATTCCCAAAGATACATAAATCAGAGAAGAAAAATTCAACGACTGCTTTCAAATTAGCTAGAGACCATCTAGCGATTGGATTATACCACTTGCAATGCCAAATTCGGCCGGGGGCGTGGGAAGGCACCGACCAGGCTGTAAACATATTTTTATCTGGTATGAAGTTTGGCATTTTTACTTGGGATCTATCATAGTGACAATATCTGCTTACATTAAATCACCTGGCCAAGTACTCTAAAACTCTGTGGTAGTTCCGGATACAGCACAGTAAGTGTCTCAAGGACCACATTTTGCCTTGACGTCACATAACGAGACAATAAGCCTATTAAAACTGAGAACAATTAAACATAGAAGCACTTTCACACACACTATTCAAACTCCTCTTATATCCAAGACAGTGTGAGGAATTCCCTCCGTTTCCTGTGGTGACAGACACGCGTTTTCCATGGTTCCAGCCAATCATGGTTGCTGAAGCCATGACATCAGCAAGAGCAAGTTACCTCTGGGGACCAATGATTAATTAACATGGCTTCAGCCGGCAGTGCCGCACAGGATGTGATCTAATTGACAGTGGGTAATGGCCTCGCCTTGTAAAAGGAGATGAGCTGGAAGTACTATAACCTAGAGTGGAAACGCAAGGAGCACCGTGCACACTCACACACTAAACGAGGCTGGTTTGTTTTCCTGCCGTTGCCCTTTTACCCTACAATGTGGGGTTGGATACTGGGTGTCGAGAGGGTGGTGGAGGTAGTCATCCCTCGCTTTGCTCACTGGGTAATAAGCCAGTCTGTTTATTTTTTTTATCACCAACTGAAATGTCGTGAAGCAGCTGGCCCTTTCATCCAGCATTTAAACCACCACAATACATGTGATTATCTTGGGACTGGGCACTTCTTTCACATCCAGCTTATTGGAAAAAGAAACATGACTAAGGTGCTGTTCACTGTTCACGCTGTGCACGGGGCAAGGAGGCATTGCGTGCCAGTGGAGGACTGTGATTGGATGAGTACACATCCAAAATGTAGTTGCTAGAAACAAAGTTGCTCCTAGCAACCTTTTAACGTATTAGCCATAGAGGAATTCATCTGAAAAAGTGAAATGCAATTTAACACTTTGACAGTAGGTGTTGCTGACCAGTACAATGGTATTTATTCCCATTGGGCAGACATTTTTACATTTGTCTCAACTGCATATGCGGTGTTTAAAGTAAGACAATCTCAATAGCAATAGTGCTCAATATTTAATTATAAAACAACTAGGGTCCCCTAACTATCACAGGTGCAGCCTTATACATCAGCCATGCAATGGAGCAATTTTGACATACATTTGTATAATTTGGGAAGATAAAATGTGTTGCATAACACAACACATTGCTAGTAAAAAAAAATGGACACCTTTTAAAAGTTTGAACAAAAATTGAACATTAAAACATTCATGAAAAATAAGATTCAGTGCAGAGTTGCTTTATTAATCTGCTTAGTCAGCTAAGTGGATCTACGGTATTAAACTGGCTATATTCAAGGTTTGGTTGAAATAACAAGATCACATTTCATGAGATGAATAGATACTTTTTAATATTATTCCATTCTCTGTCTGTATTAATGTATGCTATCTATTTTCTAATTTCGAAATGGCTTCTTTTAGGGGTTGCTAAGAAGTGACATTATATTGCATTGTACTTCATTTAAACATTTAGCAGCTATGTGTGATCCCAATCTAGAACATCAATATTTCCGCCCCTAAGGTTGATGTGGAAGTTGCTAACGTTTGCTAGCTTTCTAATTCATCTTGGAGGACACAGGATGACCAAATCTACTGCTGCAGAAGAGCCGAATGTTACTGTGAGACTGAGGAAGATAAAGAACACGTTGCTATTAAGTGCTGACGTTGAATCAGATTAGAAAAACCTTTTGATCTCATTCTTTATACTAAAGGAAATTTGTTAAACCTGATCCAGTGTCGGAGAGTTTTGGGGTAAAATTGTTCCTGCTTTCTTACAGTGCAGACGCTTTTCTGCTTGCTCTTGCCTCTGCTTACTTTTTGATGAACCGGAGATCTCTTTCTGATGACCTTGATAACCTCCTCTTCAAAGAGCAGGGTAAGGACCAATAGCTACTCCAAAAGTAAAAGGCTAGAGGGAAAGCTAACGACTGGGCCTGAAACTCTGATTGTGGGTGACTCTGCTGTAAGAGATGTAAAAAGTCTGTGTAGTAAGAACAACACCAAAGTACTCTGTTTTCCCAAGGATATGGTCTCTGACTTGGCTGAGAAAAATGTGGTACTGCACATTGGAACAAATGATGTTGTGAAACAACTGTCAGCTCTCTAAATGCGGAGGTGTTCATCAGTGGCCCTCTACCGCCAGTCAGAAGAGGAGTGGAGAGATTCAGCAGACTGTTTGCACTGAACACGTGGCTTTCACCTGTTTTCTTTGAGAGCTCTATTTCTGTTCACAAAAATGTTCAAAAAGAGGTAACCACAAAGTGATATTTAACTGAAAACACTAGGGAAATGTTTACTCATCATTTTTCTTCTACACTTCCCCCTGCTAACATCTCAGTAAATGAGCTAGTAGATCATTTTAATTCAAAGATTACAAATGTTATAGATGCCATTGCTCCAACTAAGGTAAAGGAAGAGACTGGCAAGAAAATATCTCCATGGAGAAAGGCCATAACCGTGAAAACTGAAAAAAGAGAGTGTCGTAAAGCTGAACGCAGGTGGCGAAAAACAAATCTCCAGGTTCAGTTTTTAAATGTCATTTTATATCATTGCTTTTAGATGAGTGTTTCTAGATATCATTTTATAATATGTTTCTTAATGCTCTTAATGTCTTTCATTTTTGTAAAGCACTTTGAATTGCCTTGTGTTGAAAGGTGCTATATAAATAAACTTGCCTTGCCTATCCTTTGAAGTCAAGTGGATGTATGTCTGAACACAAGGCTTGACCTAATTATTGCAGCTATTAATATTTCCCATGATGTAATTCTCTTTCTTATGATGATCACTACATACTGCAGCCCCGTAATATCTCTTTCAGCGTGTTTAGACAACACAAAGTGCCTCAACTTGTAGCGATCACTGGAACATATTAAAATATTGAGGCTGCCGTGTTGTGTTAAGGTCAGGAATTAGTGTCTGAATATGGAATACAGGCCTGAGAGGAAAAGAGAGGGCATACAAGTGGCTGTGCAGAGGGCTAAAATAACAGTCTAGCTACACTAGTTTCAGCTCCATCTGCTTCTAATTACTCACTATCCTCAAGATGGAGGGGAGAGAGGGGAGCGTACAACAGGAACTCATGTCAGCACTGGGTTACATGACTGACGGAGGCTGGGAAAAAAACCCTTTATTTTCAGAATAGTTACCTGGGAGCTGTGTTTTCATGCATGTCCGTATTTGTGAATGCTTGTTTGTTTACATACACATATTCCGACCAATCTCCAGTGCTGCTACTACTTATTTAATGCTACAGTGCATGAGGCAGATTTCAAAAGGCCTTTGCATGCAACACAGATTTTCAATTTGGCCAAGTGAGCAGACACAGCAGGCTGAGCCAATGCTTTTCTATCTTGCCTGTGTGTGTGTGTGTGTGTGTGTGTGTGTGTGTGTGTGTGTGTGTGTGTGTGTGTGTGTGTGTGTGTGTGTGTGAGAGTAAGGACAACACTGGTAAGTACAGTATAAAAGGGCTAACATGAGTAGAATACTAATGACTGTGCCAGTGATCCAGCGTTAGCCCACCATGCTAGCTGGCTACCACATGCTACATTGACTCACTCATCACAATGAATTTACTCATAAGCATGAAATAATTGCCACCACAACCCACTTACTACACAAAGTGAGGAGTGCAGATTATACTATGCTTCGGTAACACTACCCACTTGGGCAGTTAGCCACTTCCTGATTAGCATTTCGCTACGAGGCACTGTCCTAAGGTAATGCTAACCAAAAATGAATATTAGCATTGGTTTTCTAATCTGTGTTGCATTCAATCTATATCATGGAGAAAAACATGTCTCAGCCACATGATGAAAGCAAACATCACAAAACTTCTCTCCCACACACCCTCACACACTCCCCCCCGAAACGCCTCCACTGGACTCCTTTGTTTACTTCCGTAACAAAATAACATCAGTATGTCACACTCGTGCTTCTATTGGCTAGTGCTGGGATATTTTGGAAAAATATCTAAGTGGTTGACCAATCACAACAGAGCAGGGCAGCTAATCAATCAGAACAGATGGGCTCTGGTTTCAGACAGAGGGTGAAAAGCGGTGC
Organism: Trematomus bernacchii; assembly: GCF_902827165.1. NCBI lineage: Eukaryota > Metazoa > Chordata > Actinopteri > Perciformes > Nototheniidae > Trematomus > Trematomus bernacchii. Next base: position 1,693,667 of record NW_022987851.1, on the reverse strand, counting down.
TGCAGAACAGGCAGTATGAGAAAAATAAAACCTTTTTTAAACATTAAAGAATGTAAATATGTCACAATGACACAAAATACAAATATGAACCTGGAAATGACATAATATGCCCTCTTTAATAGACTCACCGCTGATTCTGGTGGGTAAAAGGGGTTAAAAAAGCAGTAAAAGCTTTACTTAGAATGTATCATCTATTAACTCTGATTCCAGGTTTAATTATCTTTTTCTAGGAAAATATAAAAGAACCGAAAAATGGAGCAAGTGTTTAGATGGCAGTGAAGAAAATCACACTGGAGAGAGAGGCAGAGACTAATGTCATGTCAATGTACCCAGGGCTCTCACCAGTCAATGAGTAAACCACACAAACAGACATATCCTCACACAGACACGTCCTCACACACAGCATGAGTCACAGTGACAGAGGCGTGAGAGTAACACAGCGCTTTGACAGCGTTTGGGTTAGTAATCTGTCAAGTGCGTACACACACACACACACGAACAATTAGATGAGTGGAGTGGACTTAAGTCTGGGACCTCAGCACTGACCCTTGTCTCTTTTCAGCCAATCCTTTCACATCAGCTCTCTTTCTCGCTTTCAAACACAAAGAGCCATACTAAAAAAAAGAGATATGAAAACTGCGGGAGTGTCCAGCACTCGGAGGCTCATCCTGTCTATCAACTGAAGGTGTTTAAAACAAAATAAGGCGTAATGCAGAACATGTATGAAGGATTAGTATGTGCATTGTTGTCTTTACAATACAACCAAAAAGCATTGGATGCCTGATGAGTGTTGTGTTCTTCTTCGATTGAAGATTTATGAAAATATTGACCATTTCAAAACCGTTTTACAAAAGTACGGATTTCATGTCCCTTGTTTCATTTACTCGCCAGGATTTGCATAACTTGTCTGCGTGGCACAAATTTGTGTCGATTGCATTGACTTTATACGTGAACTCACCATGAGTGTTTTCTGATAGTAAATTGATTACCTGTGGGCTCCAGAGAGTTGGTAAGAAGAAACAAACATTGTCACCAATGCATATTGGCGTTTGGAAAGTGAAAAGCAACATTTGTAAATCTCCCCTCTGTGGGAGGAAAAAAGGTATTCTGATTCTGCATAATTACCACCACTGGGGAGCTCTTGAGCAACACCCTGAACCCAAACTGCTCAATCGCCAGCCAATCAGATTGTGGTAGCTTTTAGGTTGATATGTGTAATTAGAACATTGTACAATCGGCCCACCCTAAATGAACATGATATGATCACCAATGAAAAAAAAGGGTTAACATTGTTATTAGTTGTTACATCAAACTTCTGGAGAAATTAGTCCTTAAATTGGAAATGTCATTACATTTTAATCCATTGTTAGGTCTGCATTGACAATTCAGCCAAAAGGAGTGTGTGTCTGTGTGTGTGTGTGTGTGTGTGTTTTTGTGTGTGTGCGTAGTGACATTTCCCTAATGTAGCAGTAAATGTGCCCCTCATTAATGTCTCTCTGACAGTGATGTGGGCTGACGAGAGCCCAGACGCCTGGCTCCTGGACTGGTGCCCTGATGGGGCATTCACACACGCACACACACACGCATGTTGCATACAAACGCACAAAATGTGCAATATAAAATAATAGACATTAGATACCAAAAAGGAATCAATACAAACATATCAAATCTGATAAATATCGAATAAATATCTTTTAATTTGACCTGGGTTCGTTTGAGAGCAGTGCATTGCCACAGACATGAGACAGTGTGTATGCGTTGGGTGTGATTTGACCTGTATGTGGGTCAAAGGATGGTAACATGGAGACACATCTGTTGGCTTTTTGGGCTAACACCATTAACACAATGGTGGCTGCTGGACAAAAATGTATCCACAGTGTTTCTATGTGTGTCTTTATGAAGCCATTAGTCATGCTCCATATGTCTTCTAGTGAGGGACAGTGAAAGGGTGGTGTGTGTGTGTCTGTGTGTATGATGTGTACGATGTGTCAGAACCAATGTCTACTTAGGGTGTGAGGTGGAGCGACCGACTGACCCCACCGACTGGCTTTTAATGCCTCTAAAATGTGACTGACATGCACACACACAAACACACAGAATAATGGCAGATATGATTGTGGATCGACAAAGACCAGACGCAGCCAAGAGAGTGAGCAGTCTATTCACAAAAGCAGGGTCACATGAACAATACCGTTTGGCTACCAAAAGGTCAGTTTGCCTCATGGCCGGTTCACTAAAGACCCGGAAAAGACCAATTCCACCAGGAAAATAATAATTTTCAGGTACTAAATATCGGTACAATAATTGTTTAAGTGTTTCATCAATGTGCAAAATAAATCTATTTATCTATCTAAAGCTGTGTTTTGATTGACACAGCCCAATCATTCATTTCAATGAGACCACTGTGTTTGTGTAGGGTTCATCCTCTGGAAGTGTGAATGTCATTGCTATCTGTTATATTTAGGTATCTTATAAAAATCGGAAATTGTGACCTGATGTTAGCACGAGAGGTACGTTTAACAAAACTCATCAGGACTTATCTTCTGAGGATCATGAATATGTTAACCATATTTGTATAGCCTTTTCTGTTTATAAGACCCACTGACATACATTACTGTCCACATACCATAGAGGCAGAGGAACAAAAATATTTAGAGAATTATATTATCCTAAATAAAGCTCATCAAATGAACTCTAATCAGAAATTGTAACGATAATAATAACCATTTCAAAAAACCTTCACAAGAACCTAAAATTGCTCACTACACACATTCTTTTAAGAACACATTTTCAAATGATGCCTTTTTACCAGATGAAATCATAAAATCCAGATCAATATTGTGAAATAACATCAACACTGGAGATTCATTACCCTTAAAGTGCTCATTGGAGGTAGTGTTTACTCCAAGGATGTTCAGACACAACTCCAACAAACTTGGACGAAAAAAGTTTTCCCTTTGGCCTTGTCATTTTTTGTTTTTTAAATTACCATGACCGGTTGCAAAACGAAACGGAAATGCATGTCCCTATTTGGACACAAAATGAACAGTAACATATCTTGATCCTGAAGGAACTGGATCAAAAACCTGAAGGCAGCCACTATTTATGGTATTCAAAACAAATCCCGAGTACTGTCTAGAAAGGCAGTGTCCCATCTTCTCTCGAACTTTAATATTATTCAGACTCAAATGTACTTTTTGAATCGTGATATGAACTGAGGTAAAAGTTAGCCACAGTGTGCAGCAGGCAGCATGACTATGAGTGTACTGGCAGGCCTATGACTTGCTGGACTCCATTCGGTTCTTGTTATAAATATAGGGGTGAGAGGTGTGACTGAAAATGTGCTGTATATGTGAGTGTGTGTTGGTAGCCAGGGGGGTAAGGGTTAATTGGTGTTGCGTGTTAAAAGGTGTTAACAAGGCAGGCGAGCGTCCAATGAGCTGTTGAGAGCCACACACACACACACACACACACACACACACACACACACACACACACACACACACACACACACACACACACACACACACACACACACACACACACACACACACACACACACACACACACACACACACACACACACACACACACACACACACACACACACACACACACACATACACACACACACACATACACACACACACACACATACACACACACACACACACAACACACCTGGAGTTGGACAGATAGACTGAACAGCATTGGTGTATTGGCGCTATCTAAAACTGAGATCAGCCTGTGTGTCTTTGTCCACCTCTTACCTGAGACTACCTTACTCACTTTGTTTAAGAGGATAGTTCCCATGTTTTTTACAAGTTTGATTGTGTATACAGTAGTGCAGTGACGAATACTTTTTGTATAGGCCGACCTGAAGTAAGCGTCGCAAGGACTCACTCGACAAAAAGCAGCGTGATTTTTCCATTGGATTTTGGAAAATTGTAGGCAAAACGCATTTATGATACTTACAAGTTTTGTTCAGTAGGATCATGTCCGCATATATATATACTGATTTTTGTGAATGCACTTAGCTGAAGTAAAAAGCTTACATAATGCTTTAACTGAACCTCATTGCGGTCGCATGGCTGTACCCTATACCCACACAACTCTATTTACCAAACTGTAACTGTTTTTATATAATTAGATACATTTAAAGTTCATTCTGTAAATACTGTGGATTATATTAGGTCATCTAAGATGTTTGCATTTTTCCAACTTGTGTCGTCTCCATAAACTAAAACGATTACAGTGTTGGCAGAGAATACAAAATGATATGTTTAAAAGAAAAGTGTCAAAAATAATTAAATACAATTAGACCTGTATGTGTGCATACACATTTAGGGCATTAACACATCTGATATCAAAGATGCAACATAAAGAAATAATGTTCTCAATAACACAATGTATACCTTGTCTATATCATATTTCTAATACATACAAAATTCACTGGATCTAAGACAAATGTGTTTATCACATCTCTTTGTTTAATATCACCTCAATAAGGGGATCATTTCAGTTGAATTAGAACACACATGGCTATCCTGTGCTATATGTTTGGCGGCGTTGGCTAAATGGCACTCCGACAGCCTCTGGCCGGGCCTGTGGGGAAGATGGAATGGAAAAAAAAGGAAATTTGGAAAACAATGAGAAAGAGAGAGGGAGAAAAAAAGATGGTTCCAGCTAAAAGGCCCCTGCAGCCTGGAGGCACTCCATACACTCTAATGATCGCCATCAGCATGTGTGTGTTTGTATGTGTATGTCTGAGTCTTGACAAATAACCTTTAATCAAAGTGTAAAGAGAAGGAGCGCTGTTAGCTCTTGTGTATGCTTTTTACGTGAGTGTGTGTTCAGTCTGTGTGTGATTTAATCTTTGCTGTCAAATGTGCTATTGACACAAAAGTGCACACACACTTCAGAAATCTTTATGCTAGCACTTAAGCAGTGTTTTTCACAGACATGCTGACACACACTCACACAGTGCTGTAGAGGCGGATTAGCAGGCACTGCTAACTAGATGTCTATGGAGGTGACACGCCATCACATCAACATGCCAACACAGTGTACACTGCATGGCGAGTTGTTGCGCACACACACACACATAAAACAACACAAATTTACAAACAAGTATATTTGCACATGCTTTTTCTCTCCCACACAGACACAGATGAACAGGGCGCAAAGAACCTAACACATTTGAAAAACAACGCGAATGGATGCACAGGGACGGCAGGATTCAAATAAATTGCATAAAAATTGCATGAAAAAAGGTGGGTCCCCAACACACACACACACACACACACACACACACACACACACACACACACACACACACACACACACACACACACACACACACACACACACACACACACACACACACACACACACACACACACACACACACACACACACACACACACACACACACACACACACACACACACACACACACACACACACACACACACACACACACACACACACACACACCCACCTACCTAAGTGAGCATGAGTGGAGGCGACAGAGCGTTCACACGGGGTCGAGCTGGTCCTGGATGTGCCAGAGCCAGCAGCTGAACGCTAGTCTGGATATGAAGGTGTCAAACTAGCTTGGTTATAGAGCTAATATGGAGCTGCTAGACTGGCGCACCTGCGTCTCACACACACACACATTTATACTCATATCTTGTGCAAAGATACACACATATTCATACATCAGGAGAAGTGTAATCACACGCATGCATAAACATGTCATGTAGACATAAAAATGTCCGATAGATGCACGTCTGTGGCTGCAAACACGCAATCACACATAGCTAAATATGCACACACACTTCTTCCGCACATGTGTGAAGTGCAAACATGTAGGTCGATGTGTAAACACACACATAGAGAAACATAATCATGGAAGAGCAAACACTCAAGTATGTACTTCATGTTAATAGATGGACGTACATGAACACACACACACCTCCAGCCCTGTTTCCGCAGTCACACACGTAAATAATGTGTGCAGCCTTCCTCTGCTTCATACCAGGCCACTGCTAGTGTGACAAATAAACTTGCTTACACTTGGCGCTGCTTCACACAGTGTTTGGCTAAATAGGGCATGAAAAGATACAAACACACACACGCACACACAGGCAGGCAAGCTCAACACCAGGTGTGTGAGGTGAATGTTAGCAGAGACACATGTGGCTCTGATGCCTGTAGGGATCTGTCCATGTCCTCTCTGTGCCCTCTGCCAAGGCACAGCAAAGTGCTGCCTGACTGTGACTGCGCTCACACACTCAATAACAGAATGACACTACAACTGCAATTATATTTAGAGCTGATATTAGCATTTTGCAAGGGTAACATTTGGTCAAATATATATAACATAATTGTTTTGTGTTTTTGTGGTGATCGATTAAATTGGTTAAGGAATTGTTTTGTTTTTTTGTAGGTTAACCCGCAATATTGCACCACAAGGGCTCCCTCAACAGAATCAATGGGAGTTATCCATTGGAATTCTGAACCTTGCAGATAATAAGATTTTTGGCATGTTTATGATACTAACTACGTTTTGTTTGGCAGGATTATCTCCACATACAATACTACTTTTATAATAGCTGAAGCATAAATGCAATCGCCAGAATTATTCAAGCTAACGTTCCACTTTAAACAAGCTTCATCACCATCGCTAAACCAACAGCGCTTTGACATTTAGCAGTATCCTTGTTAGCAAGTGCCATTTTTCGGACATAAAAGCTTCAGATGTTAACCAGTGGGGTGTTTACTGACGTAATGTCATAGAACAAAATGTCAGGCATCTATCCAAAATCAGGTTCAAATAAAGGTGGACTTTGAGATGAGGGAACCCGGAAGTGGTAAAAACTCCATTCCAGGATTTACGACTCATTCATGCAATTCTATTATTACTATGATAATATATATATATATATATATATATATATATATATATATATATATATACACACACTGTATACTGTATACAGTGTATATATATATATGTATAAATCATGGTTTTACAAAACTTAATAAGGATATTCATCTCTAAACATGATGCTACCCTCACTCTTTTGGCAATAAAAAAGAGTGTTACTTAACCTGTTAAGCCCCAAAGACCCCGTCGGCGGGTCCTTTTTTTAATAATTCTTTTTTTTATTTAATCTTTTAATTTAAAATGTTTTTCTTTGGATGGAATGAATACCTATGGTGATAATTCAATGTAATACACCATTTGTATAGTCTGGTACCTGAAAAAGGTCAAATGGCACTGATGGAACCAGATGTACCCAAATGTGCCCAAAGCTTATTCCGCCCTGGACTTTGTTTTGCTAAACCTCTCTAAAAAGGTCAAATTTCACTTGTTTTGCCTCAATCTTGATACAGGGTACTTATTATATGTTATAATTTGGATTCCTAAAGCTTTTAGTTTACCTTACCATCATCCAAGGGTGGTTTGTCCTATAAGTAATGTTTTTTCTTTAGGCGGAGGTAAGAATTTACCTTTTTTTGCTATGTTCCATCTGAATTTACTCTGACTGAGAAAAATCTATATTGATTCTGACACTTCTACATCCAACTCACAGATGTAACCTTGCTTTGATAAAAGAAATTATTCATATAACCCTTTTAGAAGTGAAGTTGTAGTCATTTGTTTTGGGCATGTCATTTTCGAGCCTGAAACCTGAAAAACAGGGTCGGGGCTTAACAGGTTAAGGAAGACATGTGCCCAAAAAATAGATCTGAAGAGAAGTGCGCTTACTGGCTATACATGTATAACATTTATAGGGACAAACATGACAAATGTTGCTTTTGAAAAACATTGGCATTAACCAGACAGGAATAATCTGTCATTGGTCCCATAGTTTGAGCGCTTTGATAAAGTGCTCTAATAAAAATGTAATGAATTGTTGTTATTATTATTATTATTATTATTATAGTTGGCAATCACATGTTTCTGCACATTTTACCCACATTTCTTTGTCGCAAATCCCTCAACTTCCAAAAGGTATAATTCTTAATCCAAAAATAACCTCTTTTCAACTTCCTCTTTAAAGTAACCTACACTTAGTTTGCATCAGGTATGGTATACAATTTTGAATGAAATGCCTTCTGAATGACTTACATTAAATATACTACAGGTCAGTGCAGAGGTTGCGCTAGACTTTTTCGCTGTTCGTCATTTTGACGGAGAGGATTGTAACATTTCCGTCAAAATCCAATATTACCCGTCGGCCTTTACACAACTCTGACAAGGGGGGGAAGAGCACGCTCGTGAACTGTTAGCGCCGTGTTATGCATGCCCACTGCACCTCGCAGGAGCGCGCACAGCATAAAGCCAAAACCCCCAGACATTTCAATGATTTGTTCGGCAAAGTTAGGTTTGGAAATGATATCATTTCCTTTTTGGCGGGCATGCATAACACAGCATAACACCGGAGCCTCGCTGCGGGGAAACTTTGGCGCTGTTCCGAGTTTGTTCTAATCCCTCAAAATGACGGACTGCTTTCAGATTTTTCCGTCATTGTTAAAAAAAATCCGTCATAGACGGAAAATATTCGGTTAACGCGACCTCTCGGTCAGTGTGCTAAATTCCAATTTGCTAAATTCCCCAAAATGTTCTAATTTCCCGGTGAAATTATTACATTTCCTGATGTTCCTTTACTGGAAAATGGTATCTAAAAGTCATACTGTTCTGGAAATTCCATGACCAGCAGTAACCATCTGCAAGGTGTTGGATGATGCGTCTGCATATGCTAAGTGTTAAGCCTGAGAAAAAAACAAGGATCGGAGCGAAGGTTTTCTCATCTGTTGCGTTTTGTTTTTGGTGAATCACACTGTCTCTGTTGCAGGAATCTGCATGAAACTACAGACACTCAATGTCTTTCTCCACCTCAATCCTCTCATCTCCCTCTAAGCTAAATGATCCTTTCATTTCCTGATGACCGACCAAGGCCCTTAGGTGTCTGTGCATGGGTATGTGTTTGTGTGTGTGTGTTCGGGAATGTGTGAGCAGCTCTGAGGCCACGGTTGCATCTACAGTTCACAGTTGTGCTGATCCTGTAGCAAAACAAAGCTCTGAGAAAGATGTCTGGAGCTGAGCTTCATAAGTGTATTTGTGTGTGTGTGTGTGTGTGTGTGTGTGTGTGTGTGTGTGTGTGTGGAAGAGATCATATAAATTAAACTTTATTTTCATAGCATGTTAAAAATCATTCACACAGTCACACAGTCTCACACACACACAGTCTCTCACACACACAGTCTCTCACACACACAGTCACACACACACACAGTCTCACACACAGTCTCACACACACACACACAGTCTCACACACACACACAGAGCTGACTCCGGAAGATGGAGAGGAAGTTGTCTAATGGTTGCCAAACGTTTGAGTGGGCCCTGGCTAAACATATGTTTAAAGTAGACAACATCAGCCATCACCACTTGACCCCTTCACACACACGTACACACACACACACACACACACACACACACATACATACACACACTGACCCACACGTACACGTTCAAAGAGGCATTACTCACCTACACTCATAAAGCTTGTCACACACAGGTTATTAGTTTATCATCTAGTAGGTGTTTATATGAATCCAAAATGTGTGATTTGTGTGTTTGCATGCACACACCCCAGGAAAGCACAAACACACATGCCCCAACAAGATAATATAATCAAGTCAGAGTGCAGTGACTGCCGACTGCAGAATGCCCACTTCCAGATGTTCTGACGGAGAGAGACGCCACGCTTTTCCACTGGGAATTGGTCAAGGTCCTGGGGCTGCTGCATGTGTGTTGGTGGTACACACAGAATCGACGTAGACATAACCATGCAAACAGACACCCTGACACGGCATGGGCTAAACTGGGCCCAGCTGGAGAATGATTCAAAGGCTGAGGGAGGAAGAGGGGAGGACGGAGAGGGGAGGACGGAGAGGACAAATTGCTTTTGCCTGCATTTGAAGACGTGATGTGCGAACGAGCTGTTAAAAGAAAACAAAAGCAAAGTTACGCCTGCCAGTTCCCACGACTCCAGCCCACCGCTCCATCCCTTCATCGGCCGCTGCGTCCATCCATCATTCATTCTCTTCCCCCTCCTAACAGTAAGTGACCCAACACCTAGGGACTCCTGGGATTAATTACAGTGTGGATGAGTGGACAGGGAGGAAGAGGGAAGGTGCTGGTTTATGCTGTGTTCACACTGCGTACTAAGAGTAAAACTAATAGTGAAGCTGGCTGACTGACAACTTCGATGGTAACTGCTTTTGTAATGCCCGGGGAATTCTACCAGACCATGTGTCTTGATTCAAGAAAAGCTGAAGCATAAAGCAACATCATTCACTAAGTTCTAATGTTTAATGTTATTTCAAAATATCCCATATGTCCGATTTTGTAAAATATTGTATTTTGTAACTACTAGGATGGATTATGTAACTTTCTTCGAGGTTCAAAAGGCTAACATGGTGGGAAAAAGGAAGTATGGATGACATGTAGAGTGTAGATAAAGGCAGTGGGGTAGGAAGAGATTTAATGGTGTGGGAGTATTACACTTAGGGCTTCAAATGTTGACCAGTTGATCAGTCTCATCAAATATGCTAAACTTTGAATGAGGACATTAATAGTTGAATCATTACCTACAAATAAATTCCATAACAAAATCTAGTAAAGGTTGACGGATTTTGGAATTCTTGGATAGCTGAGGTATGTAGAAGGAGGACGAGATTGGTAGAATTATGTTGTAATACATTACAGAACACACAGGAAGTGGTTTTGGGTTTTCACACCCTTATCATGGGAAATGGGAATCCATGGCTCAGTTTCCAGGATGTGAGTCCCAACAATAGGGTACTGTGTAATTGCACCAAATTCAATAGCAGCGTGATCTTGGGCAATGCAAACAAAATTGTGAAGCAGATCGGACGTTTCAGAACACCAGTTTGCCAACAGCTGACTTGAAGTTAATGTGAGGGTGCTAGTCATTGGGAAAACAAAAAGAGGAGGTGCATCTTTAAGCCTGTAAGCTTTTTAATGTGACTGCAGCTGTGCTACAATAACACCATCTCTAGATGACATCATCAAGGTTGTTTCTCCAGATTAGACAATGCTCCTCCAGAGCTTCAAAAGACCAATAGAACTGTTGCATAAGAATGGGAATAACCACGTGTACCAACTTGTATGTGTACAGTTAGTGGAATTCCACTTCAAAACATAGTGAATCATGATGGTGATCATTTTTTATTTATGATATTTTTGTCATGATGTACAAGCCAATATCTTTTTGTAATCAACACATTTTAAGATATCCATGTATATGTCCATTCATGATATAGTATTGTTATAATGTTTAGGGTTAGGGTTATACATGGATACATTATGTACTGTTTTGGCAATTATGGCAAAGAACATAATGTTTTTACAATGAACATTGCATGAGGTGTGTTACTATTTGTGCGGACACTTTCTCCAATTACCCACCTTGCCCAAATAAACCATTGGTATTCACTACAATGAGCTAAACAATGTGTGTGAGCTCTCCAACTACCTTCAGCTCTGCCAAATAGGAAGCTCACATTGTGACAAAAAAGCTAAACTATGCCAGCAGCTGCCATTTCCAAAAGCTAATGATGGAAATAATCTCCCTCTCTGCATCGGCCCCCCTCTTTCTCAGAGGTTAAGAGTAGATGAATAATCACTCATTTGCGAGGCAAAAAGCGAGGGAGCTGAGTGTGCTGCATAAACATTTTCCCGGATGTAATTTTCTCTGCCGGTCTTTTGGCTTTTCCCAGTAGGACGGTGCCCAACGCCCAGGAGGAAATCGTTTAGGCTCCATAAGTGCCAAATTGTATCCTGGTTTTCCAGAGTTTTCCTGCCTGTTCTGGCTCAGGGCTTTTCCTGTGGTGGGATTGTGTCATGTGTTTTGCGTGTGTGGATACTGGTACGGATTTAAGTGTGTTATGAATTGTGGCTTTCAAAACTTAAAAGGCAGTTGGCCTAAGATGACAATACCTTAGTCAGTGAAGCAAGCATTGGAAAGGGAAGATGAAGACAAAAGAAATGGACACACGAGAAAATGAAATAAAACAAAATGAGCGTGAAACTTAAGTGAGAAGTTCCCACTTCCTCAGGCGCCTCTGTGTTCACTCAGCTGTATCCGTACACATGATAAAATGCCTGAGAATATGTGTTCTTGCTAGCTTGTGTGCCATTGCTGCGTTCTTACATGGGTGTGTGTTTGTGAGCGCATGTGTTTGTGTGTCTACCATGTGTTCCTGATTTGCAGAAAAAGACTGGAACTGCTTGCTGCTTCATTAGGTCATATTTGTTTATCAGACAGTGTACAAGGCAGCTGATGTTCGACAAAAATGCTTGATTTACTGAGCATTAATAAAATTAGGACTGAGGATTTATGTAAAATTGCTAATGTTGGTGCTGGGGACCTTAGTATTCCGTAGTTTTCCTTGGGCTCCTTTAACATACACGTTAATGCAGCAACCCAAACAGCATTTAAAATGCCTGATATTTGTATCAATTGTTTTTCTCAATAATTGTGCAGCTCTGGTTCAGATTCTGTTCTAGACTGTCTTCAAACACATCTAAGTTAATAGGAGTGATGTTATTTTGTGTGTGTTCAATGGCTCTTTTAAAAGGTGGTATGTGCCACATAAAACATGAATACGTTACTGACCAGTTCATTGTGTGCTCCTTAATTTCAGTAAACAAATATGGTGTGTTTGCAAAGACTGGCAACTTCTAGCTCGAGCCAGTGATATTGTTACTCCCTGTATTTCACTAAATTAAGTCCACATTTCCCATAAAGCCTGCTGCTTCCTGCGGTAAAGAGGATGTTGATTCTTCGGTCAAAGGTTTCCTCTTTAAGGGTTTAAATATGTTGCATTTTTTTTTGTAATCACCAGTTTTTTAGCATGTTGATACATTTGACCTGGATAAACAACAGAGAACAGGTAGTTCAAGCTCTTAACAACATCTGTAAGTGTCTAAAACATTGACATGCATCCTGTAGGGGTGAGGCATTAGTGCAGTAAATGTGATGGACCAGATAAAACTGCATTAAACCTAAGTTGATTTAGTCATTTCTAAATGAGGTTTGATAGCCTGGATGGTTTAATGTTTTAGGAAGCTTAGGGTTCAGGTTAGGGTTAAAGAAGACCTGTCCATTATCATAGACTGAAGGATGTATTCCTGCAAATAACTACATTTTGACAGACCACTGAAGCCCAAAAGAGGGCCAAAAAGAGACCATTTATTCTAAGCAGACACAACATCAGGACTGGGTAAAAAAAAAGCTGTGGGAAATTAATATTTGCCTAGGAAATTGTTCATTTACAAATTATTCTATGTTTTCCCCCTTTGTTTCATGCAATTACAAAATTAAGTAAAAAACCTAAAGATATGTTGGAAGACAAAAGAATAGAGAGCTCAGTAGAAGCAAATGAGAAAACATACACACTCTACACAACCCAATACACAAACACACACACTTGAGTTCAGCACAATGATTGAGGAATTTCTCTGAGCCCTAAGGAGGAGGAGACGGAGACAGACAGAACACAATTAGTAGCAACTTGTCACAACTTTGTTCCTACAACTGTGTATGTAGAGTGTGTGTGTGTGTGTATGTGTGTGCAGAGTGTGTGACACTTGCCCTCCCGCACAGCTCATTTATTGGATTAGAGCGAGACTGACCAGTGGGGATGTGGCTGGCCGGCGCCAGGGCCCGCTCTGAGGCTTCGCAGCCTAGTTAGCTCTTATGCTAAGCTAAACTCCCACTCCTGACGCTTTAGGGGGGAAGCGCCACTGCCATAGGGGGGAAAGGGTGCTTGTTACTGGGGCCAAGGTGCCATGCGAGCAGGCGTCTCCTGGAGGGGAGAGGGTGCTTGGACTAATTATAAGGGAAAACCCCCGATTACAAGAGGAGGAAGACAGGGATTGGAGGGGTACTGGAGGGAAGGATGGAAATGCCATGACTAGCAGCCAGTGACAATATCCCCATCAAACACACACACACACACAGAAATACACACACCAGACAGCGTACCTTCTGAGGTGCCGCCTGTCACCCATTCTCGTCTTTCCAGAGGGATAATTGTATTAAGTGTGTTTGTTAGCCCAGTGGCTGACGGCATACACACACACACAGCCACAGAGTCAAATATACAAACATAAAGCCAGGTGGAGCATATATAAGCATAGCCGTTAGATGAAAGGCTACTGGAGCTTTAATAGAGTCTTAGCAAAATGGGGTAAAGCTGCTGTCGATGGTAAGAACCAGAAACATGCACATACACACACTTGAACACAAACACACCATCTGAAGGCTTTAAATGCAGCCTATAAGTGTGAGTGCTTTGTTTGTTCAGAGAACTACTCACAAAAGCATGCGTTTACCACACACACACACACACACACACACACACACACACACACACACACACACACACACACACACACACACACACACACACACACACACACACACACACACACACACACACACACACACACACACACACACACACACACACACACACACACACACACACACACACACACACACACACACACACACACACACACACACACACACACACAGGATGATCTCATACAGTATGGCTGACCAGCACTCCGATACACCAGTTTCATTAGAAACACATGTTTGGTGTGTGCATGTGTATTTAGTGTGCAGGAGGCTCTTCAAGTACGTGTCATGCTTCTGAATACATTTCCGGTCTCCACCAAGTACCGCACTAACTCAATCCTAGGAACTGCATCCGTGCACACTCGCACACATATACACACAGAAATCAGGTCTCCAGCATGCCTTTTAGATTCTAACTCATCATTGTGACGACAGGTACAGTTATGCAGCCTGGTGAAGTAAGATCAAGGTCTAAAGATATCTAAGATGTATCTATAATGCTGTACTTATTACATCCACATGGGGCTACACCAACCCCTTACCAAATACACACAGGCAGTGCAAATCAATATAATTATTTTCAAATGTCAAGTTAAAGAGGAAATATTATGTTCATTTGAAGGTTCATATTTGTATTTTGTGCCCCTACTGGGACATGTTTAAATGCTTTTATGTTTAAAGGGTCTGCAGCACCTCTTTTTACCCTCTGTCTGAAACCAGAGCCCAGTCTGCTCTGATTGGTTAGCTGGCCAGATCTGTTGTGATTGGTCAATAGCTTAAAAATGTCTTACACCTTAGCAGCGCAAGTGTTACATAAGCCGCTTTCACACCAAGTACTTTGCCGTACTTAGTTCCCAGTACTTAGTCCCGCCGAACTCTTTAGTCCCGGAACTGTCCTAGTAGATCGCGTTCACACCAGAATAAGTCCCTGAGGGAGGATTACGCAAATGAAGCCGCTGACGTCACTTCTTCTTCTTCTGCTTTGGGTTTACTGGCAGGCCGCAAACAACTTCATGGCGTATACTGCAACCCGAAGTCCCGGAGTCATCTCCACCCGAAGTCCCGGGTAAATCGCCAGAAGCGCCGACACCTCCTCATCACTCCACCGCTCCCACGTTTTATTTTGTGTTGCCATAAGTTAGTCTCTCTCCGTTGGTGCGCTGGGCTAATGCTAATGCTAATAATGCTAATGCGAGCAAATAAAATGGCGGCTTCACAAAACCTTTCGGAGTTTTACGGGGCGTGGTTTGCAATTCGCCCAGCCAATCAGAAATTGGAACCTTTTCCTCCCCAGGAAAGTACCACCTCTCTAGCAGGGACTGAAAAGGGGTGAAAAGGTTCGCATGAACTAGGTTTTAGTTCCAGATCTTTTTGGTGTGAAAGCAAAATCCCAAGAACTATCGGAACTATTCCTGGGAAAAGTACTCCGGTGTGAAAGCGCCTATAGTGATCCCATTATGTCGTCAAAGTAAACAAAGAAGTCCAATGGATGCTTTTCAGGCAGGGGGGGGGGGGGATTTTAGCCTTTGCAGACCATTTACATGCACACAAATAGGTAGGGACCCTTTAAAAAAAAAAAAACACTCACTCACACAGGATAATGCCAAAAAAAGAGCTGGTTCTTATCTTCACAGCTTTGGCCATCATCTCAGTATGTCTAGTGAGCAAAATAATTCAACCTATTACGTCTAACAACAATAAAGAAGAATCAAATATTTTTATGCTAGTTGTTTGGTTGGAATTTGGCCCAATGTAAGCTGGTTCTGCCAAAGAGGAAATCCAACCCACATGCTATTTGAGCCCTTAAAGGCAGCACCCTTACAAAACGTACCTGAGAAACTTCAATTAGAATAATTACTGTTGCTGTTGTGCAATATTTGACGTGCTCTATCAAAATCAGTCACATTGACCAAAAACACATTTCAGTTGTACGCTTTTTTGAAAGAGGACATTCTTAGTTTTCAAATAATAAAAGGGAGTATATGTTGTGGAACAGGAACACAGGACTGCTGACGACAACAGGGATCTTTTAAAAATTGGAAAAAAAAGTGGGAGAGAATAATTGGATGTGACGGAAAGTTTGGAAGGTATCAGCTAAAGCACTTAAAAGTTGCAGCACCGACAAAATGTCCAACAGTCTATTGAATGTACCTGCTCAGTCTGGCAACAACGCAAAACCTCCAGACGCACACCACTACTGTCTCAACATGCACAACAAACTAGAGGAATGGCAAGAAAAGGACAAAGGGAAGCAGATCTGTCTAAGAAAGCTGTCACTTTGCCTCTGCTATGATCTTCAGCAAAAGATACAAGGCTCTGCAGCCGCAACATGCTAACGTGTGCTAGTGCTGCCACAACTGCTATCCATCAGTGAGTCCAAGCCTGAGACAAAATGTGTGTGTTTGTTTCAGAAAGACAAAGGTGTGCTTTTTCTGTCCAAGCAACTGAATCTATCTGTTTCTGAAAGTGTCATTCTTTGCAGATGATGGTTCTTTTGCTGATGTACCGTTTCTCCTCCTTCCTGTTTTAGTTTTTTAGTTTCTGTCTCTATTAAAAACTGGTGAGTCAGAATACACATCTGCAATATCTTTGGACAGTACTCGCAAATGAATAAAGAAGCATCTACAGTATAAAGCAATCCTGTGTGTATGTTGGTATGTATATCCTCCGCAATCCTCGAGAACCATTTACCAAATCTACAGTATACTTGGCTGCTGTATTGCTGGGGCCCCAACAGCGTGTGGTAATACATTTGGTGCAATTTGGACCCATTCAATATTCATTAACTTTAAATGAACTAGCCAGCTGGCTCTTTATAGAAGTGGGATAGGGCTTCAGGGCTCTTGTCTTAAGCAGGCTAACCATGGCTTATTGACTGGCCTTCAGTTTTGCTGCCAAATGCTGGATAACTAATGTTAAAACCAAAATCGTTTTCACTACCCTGGAGTCATCACGAGCAGATAGCTTGGTGAAAGCAAAGTCGAACTAGAGTATATTTCACAGATGTTCTGGCCCAAATTAGCCCAAATGTGGGTGCGCTAGCAGCACTAGAAAAAAGTCATAGAGGTGGAAAAACTGACAGGCTGCCCGTTTAAGCCACACCCCGAAAATGACCATTTTGAAAGGTGAACATATCATAATGAAAGTACAAGGCAAACATGGCTTGAAATAATTAATACTGTATATAGTTGCATATTTAGCAAATATATAGCTCTAGTTCAGCTTTGAAATATCAGACTGAAGCTAAAGTAATACACAAACAATCAATAAAACCTTGCACTTCATAAATGTTATGGATTTGAGGAAGATATGCCTATGTTTTTGAAAGTCCATTCCCCATTTCGTTGCAGGCTTTGATCTGTAGATTCCAAGCCTAAATCATGATCACTATGTCATTTGAGCCAAAAGACAGCTATTTTCGCAGGATCTGTAGCAATCCCTCTAATAGGTGAATTAAGGGTGACGTACATTTGGTGACCTGTCCCTTAAATACATGAATGAAACACATTTAAAATTATTTTGACTTTAAACACCTTTAAAATGTATTTGTGTAACATAGTCAGTTTTTGTTTAAGGGAAAATGTGTTTTCTAAGAGCAGTTAACACACTCACTGTATGAAACAAATTACATGAGTATTTTTCTTACGTTAGATAAAACGAGGGGTTACATATGGTAACCCTTGTTATATAAGCACAGACGGAGCCCTCTACTGGACTCTATGGGTACTACCTTATCATGCAAGCATTCACCTACTGAGACTTCTCACACAGGCGATGCGGATCAGCCCCCGCGATCAGGCCAGGGCATGTCGGGCAGGTCCGGTGCTCAAGGAGTGGTGAGTCCATGCTTTTCTTTCTCTTTCTCTTATTCGCGTCTATTCTCAGTGTATCACTTCCGCTCGCTGAAGAGAAAGGGATGACAGTCAGGAGGCGAGGCCTCCTTTTATACGGTGAGATGCGCGCGCATTCAGGTAGGCCCGCCCCAGGGCCGGCTACGTCTATAGAAGTCTCAGTAGGTGAATGCTTGCATGATAAGGTAGTACCCATAGAGTCCAGTAGAGGGCGGAGCCTGTGAGAGATATAACAATTATTAAGAGTTGAAACTGCTCACACAAAGGTCTGAGGATTTTTTGGCGTAAAAAGGACACTTTCTGTGAAAGAGATGTTGCCTGTAGCAGCACAAACACATTTTGCACACACACACACACACACACACTGGAAGACAGACAGGAAGTTGGGGAGGAATTCCCAAGCGGACATTTCTCACGTTCCTGCAGTGATTGAAAACACACTCCACTAAAATGGCGGCGGACATAATTTCCAGGTGAGGAAAGATTGAGGCTGTAACCTCTTCCCCTCTGCCTTTATCTCCCCCC
Organism: Trematomus bernacchii; assembly: GCF_902827165.1. Lineage (NCBI taxonomy): Eukaryota > Metazoa > Chordata > Actinopteri > Perciformes > Nototheniidae > Trematomus > Trematomus bernacchii. Next base: position 1,674,820 of record NW_022987851.1, on the reverse strand, counting down.
ACCCCGGCACAAACAATATCCTCCTTGATATTATCCTTGCGCACGCACACACACACACACACACACACACACACACACACACACACACACACACACACACACACACACACACACACACACACACACACACACACACACACACACACACACACACACACACACACACACACACACACACACACACACACACACACACACACACACACACACACACACACACACACACACACACACACACACACACACACACACACACCTGTTGTCACCTGGAGGGGGTTGGTCCTAGCTTCGACACACAATGACTGCTTATGTGGCTCACAAGGAGCAGGTGAACAGATAATATCTACGTAAATGTGCACACATACACACATTTCTCTATACACGCATGCATGCACACACAGACAACGACAAAGAGGCACACACACACACACCTGCTGAGGAAATGGGCCTGCAGTAGCCCACCACCTGGTCAGCCCCGAGGTGACACCGAGAAAAACAAAGGGAAGGAAGGAGGCAATGAAGATAAAGAAAGGTTACGGAAAAGTTGTTTGAAGGGTAACAGGGAATGTGTTGTCCAGCTGAAGGAGCTCATATTAAATAGGTGGAGAAGGTAGTACTATATGTATAGTCCATTTAACAGTAGGGACTTTGCTTTAGGTTTGTATGTCTAATGACAGGCCATTTAATTGACCAGAAGTAATACAACCATTACGGTACAAACCGTTTTCGTGTGCTAATGTGGCTGCCTTGTGGGTTCGATCCCAGCAGTCGACATGTCGAAGCATACTTGGGCAAGATATTTAACCCCGAGTTGCTCCAGATGGCATGGCCAACAGTGTGTGAATGTTAGCTTACTTGAGCAAAATGGCATATTGCATTTTGAGAAACCCACTGCTCTGTGGGATAAACATTACCGAACAGAAAAATAATAAGACCATACCAAGTAAAAGTTTGTAACATAATAACTTTAGTCAATCGTTTTTGAATACATTAAAGAATCTTAAGTTTAGAGAAACAGGGCTCATCTTACTTTAGAAGGCTGAATAGAGTCATTAATCACTGTTAGATTTAGAGATATGGAGTGTAGTCTAGAAGAGAATGCACTGAACAGCATATGCATCATAAGCTGTTTAGTGCTGTTCTCCTCTTCTAGCATCTATTCATTTTTGTTTATGTAAGTGTTTGTGTGTGTGTGTCTGCTGCATCAGATGTTATGTGATGCATTAGGCGTTGCTGATGCCTAGGTGTAAAGAATCCCATTAGAGTGAGCGGGACGGCAGATCGATACCTTACGGGATCCAGAGAAACGCTGTGTGTGTGTATGTGTGTGTGCCTGTGTGTGTGTGTGTAAGTGCTTTAACACCTCTCAGAGGTGGATTAGGGTGCGACAGCTTGGAGACACTGTCAGAGAGGGTTAGTGTCAGAGGGAGAGGGAAAGTGTAGAGAGAGCTGGAGAGAAGTAAAGAGGAGGAGATGGAGGGGAAAAAAGCTGTAAGAGGGTACACGCCCCCAAAGTCCTGATCTGAACAGGTGAAATACTTCAAATCACCTGAGTGTGTGTGTGTGTGTGTGTGTGTGTGTGTGTGTGTGTGTGTGTGTGTGTGTGTGTGTGTGTGTGTGTGTGTGTGTGTGTGTGTGTGTGTGTGCGTGTAAATGATGTGAAAGGTCTTTCATTTATGTACTTGGGGACTGAGTCAGCTGTTCATAATTGTATTATGAAGACAGAGAAGCACAATTTAGATGCTTTTTTGGCTCCTATCTGATATTGCTCCTTGTATAGAGATGTGCAAAAAAACCTAACTTTTAAAAACGTACAAAGACTGTCCCGAGACAAGAAAGGCATCACGGCAGGTTAATGGGAGGTTTAAGAGTTGGGAAATGGTAAGTTAGTAATCCATCTTCTCTGTGTGCATGAGCGTTAGGTTGGATCATAAGCTTTATATTGATCCGTGTTCAAACACATTAAAAAGGGTAATCAATGTCCTGGTGGCAACAAAGTAAACAGAACAGGTGAGCCATGAAGTATTAAAGGTTACAACTTTTTCTTATTATTTCAACTATCCATGAATGCATCACAAATGCCCTTTAGATTGTTGGTCAGTGATATGTCGTTAACATTGCATTAAGCTTACATAGTCTACCTGCATTCCAGTGGGAACCTGGATCAATTCAAACTAATGCATATTTTACATTTGATAATGTAAACTGCATTATGACTGGTAATGCTTTGGATAACTTTTTTTTTAAAGGGACCCCGGCTGTCAAACATGTTTCTATCATGGAGGAAATAAAGTTTTTTGCAACAAAAAAAATAGACTATTCATAATTGTATATATCGACTTGAAGGATCCAATTCTGCTGTCTGCTCATCACCATGGTTGACGTCATGTGATGTGTAACATTGTTTTGAATTGTTATTTATCTTTTTTGTTAATATAATAAATGTTTATTTATGTGAGAAATAAAAGTGAAAATTACCATTACAGATTCCCAAATACTAAGATCACAACGTTTTGTTTTGTCAGTCGAATATCTAATTATATTTAATCAACAATTAAAATATCAAACAAGAAAACAAAGAACTAGTTTTGGAATTATTTTTCAAGAGTCTGCTTTGTATGTTTTATATATGGCTCCCTGGGTGTATTCTAAGAAAGCCCCCAGAGATAGGGTGACAGCAAACGTTCTTAGTGGCCAAACTGTGGTACTACAACTTATTTGTTAGTGTGTGACGTCATTGGGCCCAAAAATACTTTTTCCTATTGACTTACATTGGGAAAGAGACGTCTACACAGCATATCATTTATCTTTAGCTAAATCAACTACCAAGTAAAAACACTTTAATTCAAATTCAAATGTGTATGATGTACAAATAGCCGTTGCATTATTTTCCTCTCAAATAATTTGACGGAGCCAAACTGGATATTATGCTGACATAGTGGATTGGAGGTGGGGCTTAAGTCAAATGCAAGTGCGCATGCTCTTTGGGCCCATTGTGGTTTCATGCGCCATTGAGCAACTTTCATAGGAATATACTGGGCCCCATTCCAAAGCTTGATCAAATTCTCTTATTACATCCATGATACAAAGTATAACTCTTCCTCAGATGAGTGCATAACGATGAGTTTAGCACATGTGTGTGTCAGAGTGTGTGTGAGGTTAGGTTACTGCTGTTCCATTGCTTCCTCTTCACATTCTGGAAGTTGTGGCAGGCCCAGCAGACAGAGGGACGGCCAGCCTGGCAGGGCGCCCGCCACAGATTGAGGTCATGGGAATGAAAAGGTGGCACCAACAGCAACCCCCCCCCCTCACACTGGGACACACCGCTGTTCTGTAACACGCACATGTTTTGTGTGCACATGTGTGCATGTGTTCATGTGTGAATTAAACAGTTTTCACACTGGACTTGAACATGAAAAATCAACATGGTCCACTGTCTAAGCAGCTGGTGGAGACACACAAACACAAGCGCACACACACACACACTTAAAATGAATTTACAACCACATTGTCCTTTAAATTGTTATTAAAAATACCAACATGTATATTTCTATACAAATTACAATTGCTACAAAATGAATAAACTACTGGAAAATAAATTATGACAATCACAAACACAGCTTCTCTCACTCTTAGGCCACACACTCATACACACACACTCCAGTGGGTAGGCGGTAGAGTGAACGCATGGCAGATGCCCGACACATTGGTGTCCGCTCAGTCACTATAAAGAGCAGCTGCTCAGTCTACACTGCCCCTTTGGCATTGTACACACACACACACACACACACACACACACACACACACACACACACACACACACACACACACACACACACACACACACACACACACACACACACACACACACACACACACACACACACACACACACACACACACACACACACACACACACACACACACACACACACACACACACACACACACACACACACACACACACACACACACACACACACACAGTATAACATGCTGGAGGGCATTCCATCTCTCACAGATTATAAGTGCTCGACACAAAAATATACACACACGTCGACAAAAAGAGCCAGCGAGAGATAACAACAGCACTAAAACCTGATCAGCACTCACCCATATCAATCCATGTCACTCCCTGATCTCTCTGTCACGCACACACTTGACATAAATCCCTACATGTGGCTAAACCGACCCTCACACGCTCGCATACACACATGCCAGCCAACACCCTCGGGTCTAAAAGTGAGCGAGATGTCAAAAGGAGTGTGGACAGAAAATGGAAAAAAATGAAAAATATGTCGACATTTAAGATGAGTTTCACAAGATATAACCCTGTCTCCTTTATGAGTGTGTTACCAGTAGTGCAGATAGTTACTTGTAAATCAAATAACAGTCATTTATCAAGCTCAGGAGTCAATCTCCCACCTGTTTTGGTTTGGTCTCGGTTTCGGGATTGTCCACACAATACAATCAATTCCAGTACTTGTTTTTGTCTTTTTATTCTGCTGCAATGCAAATAAATCCCAAATTGGGATCAATAAAGTACATATTATCTTATCTTATCTTAAGCAATGGTGCCAAATCTGCCATGCTAAATATTTCTATATGATTGAATGATGCAGCCATTAACATCAAGGAGTCAAGGATTGTTGCTCAATGCAAACATTAAATAACTTCAATAAAGAGATGGAACAAGCACAACACACAGTATATAGTAGTGTCAGACTGTGTGGAATGAATACCAACTCTAAAGCTTAGTGATGTGGAAGGGTTCTCGGAACTTGTGGTGACCATTTATTCATTAGTTGTATTAGTGAGTCTGTAGTTGCAACCTAAAATGACATTGTTGCGACCTGAATTAACAGTGCGCGCATGATGATGTTAAAATCCGTGAGTGTTTCCTATTTAATTTAGAAAAAGTGTTCACCCCTGTGTTAGGTCTGTTTTCACTTCCTGTCTCTGGCCGTTTCTCAATGGCGTAGTATACTTGAAAGAGTGGCTCTGCAGCAGGTATACTCGACATTGAGAAATGGCCCCTGTGTTGTTCCGCCTGTTTGATTCTGTTCACCTGGTGCCCTTGTGTTTTTCCTGCCCTGCCCAGCTGTGTCTTGACCTTGAGATTTGTTCAGATTTGTTTAAGTTCTGGTTTTCTTTTGGTGCATTGGGGTCCACCCTGCTTTGCTCGAACCTGACCGATGACAGGAAGTTTGTATAAACGATGAACTAACAAAAAAGTGCTCTGCTACCAACAATATTCATGAACTAAGAATCCAGATTTCAGTGTTTTAATTGGTAGTCTGTGTGTGTGTGTGTGTGTGTGTGTGTGTGTGTGTGTGTGTGTGTGTGTGTGTGTGTGTGTGTGTGTGTGTGTGTGTGTGTGTGGATGTGTGTGGATGTGTGTGTGGATGTGTGTGTGGATGTGTGTGTGTGTGTGTGTGTGTGTGTGTGTGTGTGTGTGTGTGTGTGTGTGTGTGTGTGTGTGTGTGTGTATGTGTGTGTGTTTGTTTATCCAGCAGTACCTGGACAATCTTCCTATGTTAGATAGTCCATCCATTTCTAATTACCCAAGCATGTAAACTTTTTCTATGCTTTTATGTAAAACTAAGGATCAGGATCTTAATGTTTCTCATTCCTTTAAATTATATAATTTACATTTTGGTAAAAGTCACTTTCATATTATTTGGCTTCATTTAAGCACATTTCAGGGTCTGTATTTTTATTATGCATAATTTGTCAAATCAACACTTACCTATACTATTAATAAGGATGCTGCTCATTGGATTCAAAGGATTGTAACGCTACAGGTGGAATGAAACACCTCTTTTTACACAATGTGTCAGCTCAGATGTGTTGTAGATCAGGTAGATGATACTGTGACTTAAAGTAAATCCCTAGCTTACCAAACAGCTTCTATTAGCTGATATTCAAACGGTTAATTAACAACTTGCTTTTGTGTGTGTGTACTGGAGTGTGTGTAGGGGGGAGGGGCTGTGTGTTGGTATTGGTTGTGTTGTGTTCAGGCAGGAGTAATGATACTTTATAACAATTTTCAGCTTTGAAAAGTTACAATTTATTCATGCATTTGCCTCAGAATTCAATTAGTTCCAGAGGAATCTAAGTGTATCAACTATAAGGGCACCTGACATTTAGCACCCTGTGCATTCTATAGAGAAATGTATCTGTCTGAAAAACAGAAACCAAACCAACGGGAGCTATTCCAGGAATTCCAGGAAAACCATATTTAAATGTGCCATTTGTGTTGACACTTTGCTTCCGTTTCTTTCAGATTCTCTAGCAGATCGTTGTACTCCTACTGATAACCACCCTGGCCTGATTGCTGGTGATAAGAAAACAAAAAGGAGCAGTGATGACGGTAGAGATCTGTTGTTATGTCCTGTCACCAACCAATGGGTCAACGAACGCAACCTGAGGCAATGGACAGGATGGGTGGGGGGGCAAAGTGGCGGCGAGGTGACAAAGGTGCCTATTGATGAAAATAAAATCAGGAGAGGTGGAATGGAAAGGTGGGGAGAGGGGGTCACGGGAAATTTGGGGTATTTGTCTTAAAAGGAAGAGATCATATGGCCAGGCATCTTTCTGCCCGGCGCGATCACTGTTGTCAGTGTGTCCACTATAGCGCAAAAATACAAGGGCCCTTTATGAGCCTGGCAGGTAATTGTGGGGTATAGGTTACTGGGGGTATGTGTGTATTAAAAAAAGAATGGGAGACAGAATACCACAGCACAGGTGCCTAGTCTTTTAAATGGCAGCTCAAGTATAAAGGGGAAGAGCGAATAGGGAGGGCAAGATGGTAGGCAAAGTGCGTGTCTGAGTGAGTAAATGAGTGTGTGTAGATGTGTGTGGGTGTGCGTTGGGGCTATCCATCCTTGTCTTCCTATTCAGTCATTCAAAGCCCTCTCTTAGATTATTTTCTAGCCTTTGTAGGGACAATAATGCAGGGAAAACCCCTTCTCGCCTCACGGTGCTGATGGTGGTAGACAGGTGGTGGGTCACCGAGACAAGGGGACATTGTGTTGGTGATGCTAACAGGTGCATGCATGCATACAGGTAGTCAATAACTTAATCATGCACCAACACTTGAATGTTTCAACCTATCTTTTATGTATGCAATTCCACCAATATATGACTAGTGTGTGTTGTAGTGTTATAGAGCAGCTATTGGTTTTCCTTTCATTTAACAATGGTGGTAAAACTTATATGGAGAGACTTCATGCCCACTTAAATAGGGGGGGTTAATCCAAATAATGTTTCAGTTTATTCTTGTTAAAATTATTTGATCCCAGACCCAATATCTTGCATGTATTCTGCGATGTGTAGCGATGATCAATGAATTATAAGTACCCACTTTTGCTCTTAGCAGACACCTCATAGCATGAAGAAAAAAACACACGTAATGAGGAAACTTCTACTTTTCCAAATGATACACAGGAAAGACTTAAATAACAGTGTGTAGGAAAATACCAAGTGCAGATGCTTTTCACATAATGACACCCTGTGGACATTTGGGGTTAGGGTTCATATCTTGCCCAAGGACACATCACAAAGTTGAATGCAGGTACTGGGAATCAAACCACTGTCTCTCTGATACTGACACTCGTTTACACCATGAATCACATCTGGGAACTGAATGGTTTGATGAAAATAATGTCATTTATGTTTCATAGACTAGAATCAGCATTCAGAATACTGTATTGTCCATTACATTCACACATGATGAGACTTGGCACAATACCATAACATAACACTCACCATACTGTACACAGTACAACATTCACTTCATACACACACAAAGAGGGAAATTGCATCTTAAAGACACCTTAATGACTAATTGGTCTTAATAAAAGTGTAAAGTTGATTGTTACCAGATCTCATCTTAACCCAACCGAACCCATTTCTTTCACATTCGTACATTCAGTGTTTTTCACGAAAAACGATCAAACCAAATAAGGATAATTACTTTGTATTAACACACACATTCTCAAACACAGAGTGAGTGAAGGGTAAGTCAGCTAGGGGATGGATCTGGCTAAATGTTTAGTTGTAAGTCAAAGCCACATGGGATATTTCTAAAGCTCTTTCATTACAGATATTACAGACAACAGATATATCATATGACATGGTGAAACCATTTTTGAAACACATAATTGAGTGCTTTAATTCAATACATTTGACAATTCAATCATACTATTAGCAACAGTTAGTTGTTCTGGATATCTCCTCCTAAAGTGTTATTGTGTAAATAATAGTAGATTGATCAAAAAAGACCGGGTCTGCTTTGACAATCATGAACTTTCCCAATGTTTTGAAATCACTATTTAGAGGGAGCAAAGGCTCATGGTTTAACGTCATTATCCAGGCTGGTGTGTGAAAGTATATTAAACTGCTGGCCCCATTTCTGAATGAGTGGGGCTGGGTCACGTCCTGAACATGAGCCGGTTGGTCAATCACATTTTTGTTAAGGCCAAATGCTGGTACTACAACCTTCATGTCAGCCTGTGATTTGGGCCAAAAATACTGTTTCCCATCGTCTAAAATTGCGAAAGAGCCATCTTTAAATCAGTATATATGTTTTATATAAATGAACTTTCCAGGACGAACACTTAAATATAGATCCTATTAGGGCCTAAGAGTTTTAAAAAAACTCTAAAAGCCAAATCCAGTGTTATTTTCCTTTTCCATTCATTTGACTGAAACGAGACCGGAAATGATGCAACAGATTAGAAGCGGGGCTTGAGGAAGATGCAATTGCGCAATGGATTCGGAAGTTTGCCAGAAGATCACCAAACAGATCTAAGGAAGGTCTAGGGAATATAAAGGGGACATCTAGGGTAGACCTAGGTATTATTTTCTGTATACAATCAAGGCTGGGATTGTGCATTGTTGTCATCGTAAAATAAATCAATATACCAACAATAAAAAGTTGGTATACTGCCCAGCCCTTTCATGGTCATACATGTCAACCAGTCTATCGAACACACACACACACACACACTCAACACCCAAAGACCTGTGCCAAAGCTGAGTAGCTCTCTAAAGTGTCTTCTTCTCCTTTTTGTGATAAGCCTGCTCCTTCTCTTTCTGTCTGCTCTGCCGCCAGCTAACACACACTATCACTGATTCAAAGTCGCAGATAAATCACTCACACACATGCAAACAGTCAGACGTGGCGACAAAGACGGGGACGGAGGTACGCACACACTGAGGATGACAAAAACATAAACAACAAGATGGCTGATGCTACAGATGGAGGAGGTTTGTTGTTATTTCCTGTTTTGGAGCAGGGTGGCTTTCTTTGCAGAGTCATAACACAACTTACAGTGGTGTGGAGGGCGGCTGGGAGACTTATCAACACACACACACACACACACACACACACACACACACACACACACACACACACACACACACACACACACACACACACACACACACACACACACACACACACACACACACACACACACACACACACACACACACACACACACACACACACACACACACACACACACACACGCGCACACACACACACACACACACACACACACACACACACACACACGATTAAATACTTCTTTCCAATCATGCAGTGTTATCTCTTTTCAGGTCTGTCTCCTTTTCTTTCTTTCTTGATATGACCTCCTGGACCACTGTGTAGTCTAGATTAGAGCCACCTCTACACGAACACACACACACCTGGGGGTGCAGATGGGGGTATTGAGAACAGCTATGCATTGATCCTGTATATTGCAGCAGGTGGAAAGTGAGACTGAAGGATTGGTGTTCCTCTGCCCCTCCATACAGACAGATATGCTGAGTCAAGGAGCCATGACTGGAACCACTGTAAAACATACATTGTGTCTGTGTGTGAGAGCGTGTCTCCAATGCACATGGTCTCCCATCACCTCGGGGAAGGCACAGATAAGCAGAGTCTATAGGCTGAGATAAGATCGGAGACACTGGGGAGACTGACTGACTGTAAGTGACTCACTGTAGGGGAAACTGCAGCTTTATGGCCTCTCTGAGCCTGAGGACTCTGAGGGAAACACTTTTGTTTTTTGATGAAAACGGCTGGAAGACGGCTGAGAGGGATGAAGGATTTTGGGACTGGAACTGCTTCATGTGAAAAAAATCCAGTAAGTAAAGTTTATGTGGTTTCGGATAGTTCATTCATGAGCAATTTGTAATAAGGGTTGACCAAAAATACATTAGACTTAGTGAGACGATAAATGGTGTATTTACATTAAATAACATTTTGTTTTAGCTGACGCTTTTATTCAGAGTTACATACTATAGAAGCAAATCACGACCCACCATTGGCCGTGTCTATGGGAGCAATTTGGGATTCAGTATCTTGCCCAAGGGCATGTTGGGGATTGATATATTATATGTATATGATTTAATAATAAATATACAACTGCAGATTCAGTGATGACATGTTAATATCATCATAAGATGCTTTGACTTGAAGTTGAAGTGACGAGAAGGTCAAACAAGAGAAAATATAGTGAAATATAGTGAAACATAATGAAAGTTAAGTGTTTTTGTTGTGCTAAAAAGAATACAGGGTTAGCTAAATGACACCAAGTTTTGGAATAAATTTTGACACATTTGTTAGCATTAAATATTAAATTCATAAATTGATCACCGCCTAGGATCCCTTTAAACTAAATAAATTATGCTTTTAAGATCCTTCAAAATTAGCATCATTTTTTTGCTTGGATTGATCCGGGACAGTGTTCAATTCAACAACTTGGTGTCATTTATCAAATTCTTTATTATTTTTATCACAACAAGAATGAAATGAAAATACTTGATTTGTATTATATTTTCTTAGCCTGTTCAAATGTAAAGCTGTATGACATGTCTGCACCTTTAATCAAACGAGAGATGCTAAAGGCCCTCAAACTGATATTGGTAAGTTCTGCCACACACAGGCATGTTCCTCAGAGGGTGAGACAAAAGTGATGTGTGTGTGTGTGATAAGGAACGGCGCCATGGCAGTGGCAGGACACAACAATGAACCCTCCTTACGAACACACACGCACACTGATAAGCATCACCTCCATCCCTCCGTCTGGCTTTTTCCTCCTGCCTCTCTGCTCTGAAACCAAAAGTTGATAACTGAAAAAAAGAGAGCTCCGGCTGGAGTCAGAACAACCACAGATACCAATTTGGCAGACAGAACGATACAGACAGGGATGGAGGAAATATAAAGCGTAGGTCTGTGGTTTAACCAGCGACTGTTCTTCATCTTCCTCCCTTTTATGTTATTATGAATGAGTCATAAAGGCACATTTGAATAAGACTTCATCGACTGATCTAAATGAGTATATAGTTATTTGAGTGACACACTTTTAAAACAGAAATTAGAATTTGGAAAACTCTTAACCTGTTAAACCCCAAGCCTGTTTTTCAGGTCTCAGGCTCGAAAATGACATGCCCAGAACAAATGACTATAACTTCACTTCTAAAAGGGGTCAATTAATAATCTTTTTTCTCAAAGCAATGATAAACCTGTGAGTTGGATGTAGAAAAGTCAGAATCAATATAGATGTATTTATTTTAAAGTAAATTCAGATTGAACATAGTAGAACAGTGTAAATTATAGTTCCGGTCCAAAAAAAACCCATTACTTATAGTGAAAACCACCCTTGAATGATGGGATAGTAGACTAAAAGCTTTAGGAATCCAAACTATAACATATAATAAGTACCCTGTATCAAGATTGATGCAAAACAAGTGACATTTGAGAGGTTTAGAAGAAAACCCATTTGGGTGTATTTGCCATATCTCTGGAACCCATTGGTGATTGACATCTCTTTTGAACTGTTAGAGCCAATAGAATTGAGGGGGAGTTCCTAAATCCATCTAAACATTACCCATTGAGGAATGAGAGTGATGCGCAGCCAGCATCCCCCAAACCGGAAGCTGGGTTACACTAAAAAAAAAAGTTGATTATTGGTCAAAAACCATATCTACGAAGTACTCTGATACTTTACTTAAGTAAAAGTACTAATAGTAAGGTTTACAATACTCCATTTTAAGTAACATTTCTGAATTTAACATCTAATATGAATCATCTCTCACTCATTGTGCAGAATGTTTTTTTTAATCGTTATAATATAAGTTAATATTATTCAATTTTTACATGTATATCCAGGAAATGCATATAGGAGTTGTTTTTATGTTTTAATTTGTCAATGTGAAGCACATTTTGGATATTTTGTGTACTACTGAGTGAATGTTAAATGTCAAACAAATGTAGTGCATTAGAAACGCACCACATTTCCCTCATCTAGTGGATGGTAATACTCAAGTAAAGTACCGTATAATTATACTTAAGTACAGTAAATATACTTAGTTACATTCCAACATTTTGTTGATCTGCTTATCATAATTGTGTGTGGTGTGGTGCTTATTACCCGGTATGTGTTGCAGCAACAGGCAGAGAAGACAAAGATCAAATCAGATATTCCTAAATATTTGAAACACCTTTTTGAGACACATGACGTAAATGTTTCTTGGCACCTGTATGAAAAGCCCAGCAGTGGCTCTACAGTATGTCAGTGTGTGGGCGGATCTGGCTGAAGTCTCTGTCACAAGACACAGCCGATGTCACAGACATTGTGTCGCTCCTTTATCTCCTTTATCAGACAAAAGGCAACAGGATATAATTTCACACAATAAGTGATGGTTCCCATAGCCACACTGGCAGTAAATACCAGGCATAATCCACACACACACATTCACAAGACCCATGTAACAGCATTATCATTTGAGAGTAAAAGACATATTTTAAAGGGGAAATCCTCTCATCTCTGTGTGATTGGATTAGGCTAACATCGTAACCAGATTAAAGGAGACATGTAGAGGGACATCAAAACCACTTGAAAATAAATCAATCCTGTTCAATGGCTGATAGACTTTACAGGCCTTTTCAAACAATTGCAGTCTATTTAATTACAGAAAAAAGGGCAAAGTGCACATAACAATAGGAAGGGAGAACAACAGGAGCAGCAACTCGCGTAGGAAAGCTGAAGAATGGCTGGTGTAAATGTCGGACTACTTCTAATCCACTTGGATGCGATTGTACTTGTGTTACACAACGTCAACGGAAATCTCTTTAACATTAAACTCATTCAAACCGATTTCAGCAGTCTCCCTTAAGATACAACCAGCAATATGCTTAGTGTATTAACCTGTTTTTTTTCACAAAACAATGTCTCAGGGCTTCTTAACATTTAACAACCTATTAATGTGTCATACCCACTTAACGGGAAGAAACTCAGCTAACTGACGATATGAACAATTTTTTGCTAAACGAAACACAAGGGTAATACCAAGCCTCTGAATTAGCACTAAGCGAAATAATGCTAACGCACTTAGCACAGAACTCACGGTAGAAATATTGTATTACTTATCGGATCTGCAAAAACAAGATATCAAATGAAAGCTGAGATTCCACAGATTCTACTCTCAGGGCAGCGAAGGCAAAACCAGACAACACACAACGTAGCTTTACGGAGCCAACACGGCAAATAAGTCTTACCTTTGCTGTTTTCTGATCAAAAGTTGTGTTCAATGGCATTAAAACGCATCAAAATGCTGCTGAAGGTTAATCCAATGTGTCTGTGCCACTTTGAAATTATTACTGATAATCCATCATAAAATTTTTGTCAAAAAACGGAGATTTCATATAGAGTGTGTGAGAGCTACAACCCAGCTTCCGGTTTTGGGCATTCTGGCTGCGCATCACTCATTCACCAATGGTAATGTTTGGATCGATTTAGGAACTTCCCTCTCGATTCTATTGGCTCTAACGGTTCAAAAGAGGTGTCAATCATCAAAATTGACCGAGGGGGGCCAGAGATATGGCAAATACACCACCATTTTGCTAAACCTCTCTAAAAAGGTAACATTTCACTTGTTTTGCATCAATCTTGATACAGGGTACTTATTATATGTTATAGTTTGGATTCCTAAAGCTTTTAGTCTACTAACCCATCATTCAAGGGTGGTTTTCACTATAAGTAATGTTTTTTCTTTGGACGGACACTATCATTTAATTTGTTTTACTATGTTCAATCTGAATTGACTTTAAAATAAAAAAAATATTTATTGATTCTGACTTTTCAACATCCAACTCACAGGTTTGTCATTGCTTTGAGAAAAAATATTATTAATTTACCCCTTTTAGAAGTAAAGTTATAGTCAATTGTTCTGGGAATGTCATTTTCGAGCCTGAGACCTGAAAAACAGGCTCAGGGCTTAACAGGTTAATGGCTTCTCAACATGGAAAGCATTTGCAGGTACAATTAGGTCATCTTTTTATGATGTTCTTTTAAGATTATTTTTGGGGTATTTTCCAAAACAGACAAGAGCTTTTACAGTTTGAGAAAATATTGGCATTATGCTATTAAACTGCTGTTGATCTATAACTTTAGATCAGCTAAAACATTTTGTTTTCAGGTAATTATATCTTTGATAATGTACGGTATGGAAAACCAAATGATTACATGAAAACACACCTAAAATTATAAAGAAGTCATTATATGAATGACTTTGGCCTCTATATGTTTTTATATGTAAGGCTTAGTTGGTAAAACCACACAAAATCTTCAAGTATTCATTTAAAAATGGACACCTGAGTCTAAACTTTCACCCTTTCCCACCATAACTTCAATACATCCAATCAGGGAAGGATGTAGAATATGGATCAGGTAAGATGGACAATTTAGACAATTGAAGATGATTCAGTTTTCTATAACCTTGCCACAATAATAATTACTGCAAAATACCTCAATTTTCAATTGGTTGGGAATTGTATTTCAAGTAGGAAAATAATGGCAGATAATAATACAATAATAATAATAATATCCATTATTTTACTATTGGATCATTCTATTGCAATATATTTTTTTGTGGAAATGTATCATGTTGGTTGAGTGTTATTGTAAGTATACCAAAACACAAGACAAGCATGGACCACACAGACAGCACCAAAACATAGTCTGACTGTTCAAATGATGAGGTTGATGGGATTGACCAATATGAAATAATGAGAGACTGCAGTAAGGTTGATGGAAAAGAACATCATATGAATGAAACCATTAGGAGGACAAGCCAATATAAAGAACCAAGATGGTATCAGAAGTGCAAAAGACGAGGTATTACAATAAAGAAGAGGTAAACAAAGAAAGTTTCCTACCTGATCCTGAGTCCATGATGTTGGCCTGCCCTCTGCGATCAGCTAGCAGCCTGGAGGAGCCGGGCATGCTGACTGGCTCTGAACGTACCGGTTGGATCCTGCACACATAACATATCTGGACATTACTTACTGAAGAATGTGTAAAACAAAACTTATTGTGATTAATCCGACTGATATTGGAACTGCACTATGAATCAGGATATTGGAAGGATTGATTTCTGTACCAAGCAAAAAGATTGTATTAGGTCAGTAGGATAGAAGGAGTAGGCCTGGACATGTATGCAGTACCGCAATCCTTCATTTGAGATTGCATTTACACATGTTTTGGCTGCAAGACATATTGTACTTCCTACGATTTGAATATTGCACCAGCCAATACTGCAATTTCAATAACAGTTTGATTAATTCAGCAGCCCCTTATTACTACACACATGCAGTATTATCCACGGGCCTCAGATGCTTTGCTTCTTTTTTTTAAACGAGTGATTACAGCCGGGGCAGGCAGTTTGTTCTTGTCGATATTGGGCGAAAATGCCATATATTGGCATATAGACTTCATTTATTTGAACAACTTGTACCTCAAACTGTGAAGGTCCAGGTCATCTGTGTCAAAATCCAACAGGGGCTGTTGGACATCAGAGGGACCCTGGGACTGAAGGACGGAGGATGAGGAGGAAATGACGGTGGTCTGGCCTGAAGGGTGAATGGTCTTGAACTGAAACTGTGGGCCCATCCAAAGGCGTCGGTGGGGCCCTGTGTGGGTCACAATTTCCACCTGAGATTTAAGAGAAAAGATTAGTGAGGCAAGAATATGATTGAGTAACGCTCATAATGTTCAGATGCTCACACATCAACTATCTTAAGTTTAGCAGCTAACGTTGAACTTGTTTACTGTTCCAGTTCAGCTTGTGGCATGTACAATTAGGCTCGTTAACAAATGCCAAATAGCACTTAACAGGGAGTACATTTAAGACTGTTGGGAATTTGTATATTTTCAGTTAGATTTGTAGGTATTTGGTCATTAATGAGAATGCTAAAGAGAGAAAAAGTCAAACAGTCTTTTACGGGCCGGCTTCTGTAACTCAAATTAATTTGAGCTAACATCTATTTCATCTGTCTTTCTGGTAAAGCACAAAAACATGGTGATAAAACTGTGTGGGAATTACATTTTTTCCTTAGAATAACATAATTGTTTCCACTTTGTTCTGCGGATTAAATTAATATGTGTAAGAAAATGCACAGCATCAAGGTTTCAAGGTTTCAAGGCTTGTATTGGTCATACGAACATAGCTACAGTGTAGTTATGACGATGAAAATCTTAGGTCACAGGCTCCTCCAACAGTGCAACACAATAACACAGAAAAACAGAAAAGCATCCCATTGTTCTCCAGATATTCCTATTTCAACCAAAGTGGAAACACCAACCAAATGAAACGATGACTTTTCTGTCATTCCATTCTATTAGAAAAAACATCTGTGTGGTTCTCCTCTATCGCCAGTTAGTCAATGACAGAGTCCTGGCAATTTTCCTTAAGAGTCGTCATCAGTGGATTTGACAGGGGGTTGGCTATATGCCAATACTCACCCCATAGACTACTCATATGAATGAATACATGACATCCAACAAAAAGCTTGCTGTACCCCTGCACTACTAAAAGTCTGAGAATGTTGTCAGAACTCATCTAGGTCTTGTGTGTTGGGAGAGCCGGTGGTACGATGGGAAGCATTCCCAGAGGGTTAATGGAAGTGTGACTCGAGCAACATCATGGCATCGAGGCTGAAGTGTGGCCTCCTGGGAGAAAAAAGATGGCACTGGAATGGCAGGCGGTCCATGGGCACCTGAGCGGAGTGGCACTAATGCCTGCTGAATGTAGGATAGGAGTGGATGACTCACAAACATCAGACTATTAATGCCTCCTCCGTTCTCCATCTCCTCTTCGACTTTAATGTAACAATCTTCTGGCTGCAACTCCCACTTTTTCAATGCTCTCCCACGCTAACTCTGACTTTTCAACTCCCTGCAACACTTAACATGGATCTTGGTGTCTCACTGTTCACATGTAATTATCTTTACTTCCTACATGTTCATCTCTCACCTCAGCCCAGCTCTCAGCTCGTGGTAGAACTCCACTCTGGCTGCTAGGGGCCAACATCTAAGACAAGAGTGGGAGCTTACACTTTCTAGGGTCCTCTGTGTATCAGTGTTCATACACATATGTATGCATATACTGTAAACACTAAAGGCCCAGACACACCAAACAGACATCAAATAACTAATGGCAATGGGGTCAATGTTGATTAGCTTACATCGTCCGTTTCTTGACAAAAACGTGCATGTGAAGTGAACACACCAAAAGACTAAAGCTAACGACCAACTAGCACGCCTTCTGGTCCTTTGCAAGAGGAAAACAACTCTTCAAACAGATATGCAAGTTGTTGTCATGATACATACATTAAACAAAGCAGAATTTGCTGATGAATTTCAAACGACTCTTGATCACCAGTTAGCTTTATTCCAAATGGTCATGTCAACGTTTCCGAGTATTGGAAAGATCAGATGAGATGAAGATGCAAATTGAAAGAGCCATTTGCTTGTTTTTCGTTACACCGGTTTGTTTTCTCTTCTTCTTTAGCTGAACAATAAATTAAATGTATGTCTTTCACCAATGCCAGGGCCAAAAAGTGCCATATGTGAGGCAAGAATTAAAGCAACAAAGGCTCATCTAGGCCCAACATTTGCTGACTTGTGGTGAGATGTTGTAACGCACAATGTCTTAGAACATATTTATTCATGTACTAGGAATGACTAGATCAGTTTAACCATCTATCAACTGCTATGAGCTATGTCATTATTTCCCATCACATCAAGCTTGACAGATGAGATGTAGAGACCTGCGGTGGAGCGGAGGTGTAAGGACAGGAGCATTTGTTGTCGACGGACAGCCAGCTGAAGAGTTACTCTGGCTGATAAGCAGCAAACGGCCTGATGTTACAGCGGCTGGAGCACTGACATGGAGGGTCACAAACCTCACATTTCATTAGTGGAGAGCCGATCAATCCTAAATCCCAACGCAAAGCCAAAACGCCTGCTTATAATCTAATGAAGGCAACTGATATGATATGATGGAATCCACCGGGCAATTACTTAGACTGTAATTCAAAAAGCATTTCTCAATCCACCAAGATACTGCGTGATAAATCGGAGGTACTGGAATTCTGCCCTTTATGTCTTATCCACATCCCTGTGTTTATTTCATTTTGGTCCTTTTAGCCTAAATTCCTTAATAGTCTGGAACGATCCAAAAGAGTTCCATCGTAGGTACATGCTAAGGTATGTAGAGCTGTACCGTTACATATCCAACCACTGAAGAATACATCCCTACCAATGCTTTAACAGGACTTTCCTAAAAATCTAGGTTAGTGCAATGGATAGTTTTGCTCCTGGCAAACTATCATGGCAGATATGGACCAGTGCCTCAGCAAGCTAAGTGGGGTGCATTTTAACCGATCAATTATACATGCAGTGGAATAATTGATGGTGAAAATGTAGTGGGTTACCTGCCGACACGTAGGATGAGTGCTTTGAGGGTTAAGCTGAAAAGACAAGGGTTTGTGTACTGGATATTTCTAACATGCCTTGACAAATACTGTGAACATTTCAGTGTATTGTAGGATGACTTTAGTGATTAGGAAGTTATCCTATTTTAATGTTCAAGGTCAGTAAATGTGGATCCAAAAAATTAAGATCCAGATGGTCTTTTCATTTAGTATAGGAAAAAGCCTTTTTGCAACCGCAATCATATTTTGTTTTCCTGAACTTAAGTTTTGAATTTGAGAGAATCATGCAAAATTAAGTCAAACATTCAAATGTGATAATTTCTCTTTGGACACACCCTGTGTTGCAGTAAAGTCAATCTTGAAGCGGGATATTTAAGAATCACATTAAGCCAATCAGTCACAATCAAACTGTTCTTTTTGTCCAAAGCAACAGTGTAAATGTTAAAACACAGCAACCAAAATGTTGTAGTCAGGTAACTGTAATGTTGGTAGAGATAAGGTTCTGACCTGAGAGAGCCACTCCTCGTCCTCAGGAACGCTGTGGTCTGACGCCAGGCTGTCCGACGACTCGTGGCGGGTGATCGGGCCGGGGCTTCCTGGGGGCATCGCTAGGAAAACACACAAACACACCATTCTATAATGTTTTACCCATCGATGAAATGTTATATATTTTTAGCTGCCTATATTGCGTGCCAATATCCAATTTCATTACGTTTTTTAAGCAGAGATGATCTGTAATATTTAAGTTTTCAATGGTTTATACAGAATGATTGTATTAAAAAGTGTAAAGGGCTTCAGCTTCATAAAACATGACACTGATAGTGCTTAAAGAGAGGAACAGCAGGTCAAAGCTGACTAGGGGAGTAATGAATGAGCCTGTAAAGGAAAATGATAATTGAGAACTAGTTTATTAAAGTGTGTTTAGAGTCTGATATGGTCTTTTTCTATACCAATACTAATATGTAGGCAGTTATGACTTAATGGTTCAAATGTTTAATTCTGTGCAGACATCATGTTTTTTTGTAAGATCAAAAACCAATATGTAAAAGAAAAATAAATATGTAAAAAAAATGAGGACTGGGGAAGGGGAATGCATTTGAAGGTGGAGTGGTGAAGTGTGTGACATGGTGTTACAGAGGTTTCAAAAAGCAAAACCTTCATCATGTGTGTATGAAGAGTGTGAGTGTGTGTGTGGTTAAATACAGCAGCGCCTCCTGTTCTCCAGATGTGGACTTGACAAGTTTATTAGCTATTCCTGTGTTAAACAAACCCCATACCTGAGGTGGGAGACAGAGAGCGGACTGATTCTGTACATTAGGACTTATTCCGCATGCCTGCTAACTCAAGCCATGAGAACTCCATCTGTCTCTTGGTCTCTGTCATGTTCTCCTCTCTCTCACTGACTCTTTATAAAACACTGACACACACACACGCACAATTTGTTGAAATGTTTTGTAATCATTTATATTTAAACAGGGTTGGGAGGGTAACTTTAAGAATGTATTCCATTACAATTACCTATAGAAATGTAATCAGTGACTTAATCTAAACAGGTCTTATTATTATGCTTTCTGGAGTTGTTCCTTTCTTGTGTGTTATATGTATATTTTACATCAAAATCTCAAAGTGCCTTCCAGAGGGAGTTTCTCTCCCACACGCCCCCTGTTATCCTGCTAGTAACAGATCCCCATTTTTATCTTTTTTAATATATATTTCAAATTGTTTAAACGTTTCAGTAATCTGATTACGTATTTTTGTATGCAACTGTAATGGAATGCGGTTATTTTTGTTCTATCCTAATTATGCCGTTACATGTATTTCCTAGGCCTTTATATATATGTATATACTGTATATACAGTATATCCAGGGTTGGGAGGGTTACTTTAAAAATGTATTCCGTTACAATTACTAGTTGCCTGTAAAACAAATCTATAATCAGTAACCTAATCTGAGTATCAAAATATAAAAGTAATGTTATCTGATTACTTTCTGTTACTTTTGGATTACCTCACTATGCAATGCAGATAAATAAAGAAAATAATTAACAAATGTATATTATGTTAGTCAACACAATGTGACCTTAGAAAAGTGTTTTTATTTAAAGCATATTCAGGCTGTAGCCTATACACCAACACTGAAACACATTAGCACATACTACATCTTAAAAAAGCAGACATACAATCTAAGCTGACGTCAAATGCTCCGTTTAGTTCAATACATACATACATACAGTTAATACATACCTCACACACACTATTGTATGAACATAAAGGTTGACCTACTGATTTAAAAAACCATAAAGCAGATTCAGGCAGCGTATAAAGTCACACTTAAAGTATTAGCCTACAGAACAGAACAGCTTACATTACACAATATGCTGTTTTTAGTTCTTTTACTAACATTGCAATCCTGCTAGTAATCCATAATTATAAGACCTGTAACAGTAATCTGTAGACTGTAAGGGAATACAGTTACCTTTTTTTGTATGCTGGTTAGTAATCTTGTTACATGTAATCCCCACTCCCCCCAGCCTGAGCATATATGTATCTTACCCCTGCCCTCTTTCTCTCTTCCCCTGACCATAGGGGCCAATAACTGTTCCCTAATTAATTATTGATGTTCTGAAGCAGTTGGTGGACTGGCTGGATCATGTTTCCAGTGGGGAGGGGGCTTTCAATGGCCAGAGTCACAGCCAGGCTCCGGCGTGGGGAGCTAGTGGTCATACCCATGGGTCAGGCCAATACACAACCCTCCTTATGTGTGTGTGTGTGTGTGTTAGTGTGTGTTAGTGTGTGTGTGTGGGTGTGTGTGTGTGTGTGTGTGTGTGTGTGTGTGTGTGTGTGTGTGTGTGTGTGTGTGTGTGTGTGTGTGTGTGTGTTAGTGTGTGGGTGTGTGTGTGTGTGGGTGTGTGTGTGTGTGTGTGTGTGTGTGTGTGTGTGTGTGTGTGTGTGTGTGTGTGTTCGTGTGTGTTAGTGTGTGTGTGTGTGTGTGTGTGTGTGTGTGTGTGGTGTGTGTGTGTGTGTGTGTGTGTGTGTGTGTGTGTGTGTGTGTGTGTGTGTGTGTGTGTGTGTGTGTGTGTGTGTGTGTGTGTGTGTGTGTGTGCGTGCACGTCAGGAGCCAGACTGAACCCGGCTGTTACAGTCATATCTACCCATCTTAGCGTCCGGCTAGCCCGCCACTTGGCCTTCTGCTTTTACAACGCTCATTACTGGCTTTTAAGAGACAGAACGTCAATGCAATTTCACAGACGGGACATTTTTAAGTTTAAACTTATTGCACTGTACTGAAGAAAGGAGTTTAAGTGTGTGTGAAATGATCTTGTTTTTTCATTGACATATTTATAGAAACATCCGAGTCGGCATAGCATAATGTAATTACTAAAACTCATTTTAAAAACAGGATAATTAAATAGGGATAATACACTTCAGAGGAATTCCTTCTCATCAGTCTACTTGAGATTTCTTCAATTGTTCTCCTTGTTAATGTTTAACTGCTTAAGTGACTGCTTTATTTTATATAGCATACTCATATTCAGTCGTATTTTAAAATAAATGTAAATTCAGACCTTTTAGAAAACATTTTTGTAATGGTTTTTTTGTGCAATAATAATGCCTTTGTCGCATCAATCAAGCATTGTTGAACAATTTCCCAAAGAACTCATGCTTATGACAAAGAGGTCAAAAGGTGACTCGAGCCATTTGAGTAAATAATTTTTTTTCAATTAATGCCAAAACACATCTCATCAATGTATAATATGTGCTGAATTTGAGGAACTTTCATTGGAATCATACTTGGTACTACAATAAATGTATGCTTGCACAGTTTGCCACATTGTGTTGCTGCATAAGTAAATTGACAATGACCCTGAACATTTTTGGCACATTAGTCCCTCTTAACCATCTGTCAGCCAAACATTCTGTACCATCGCTAACTTGTGAAGAAATGCATGAAAAGTCTGGGGTTTTATTATGTGGCTAATATACTTATCCTGTTGTCCGGTGTTAGACAACGTATTTTCCTAAATATAAAGGTTGGTTTAATAGTGTAATACTTTGCTTTGGTCAGTTTCTTCAGCAACCACACTGTATGTGCTTGCATATCGACATAGGAAAGAAAAACAATCTACATCGCAGAGGAACAGATTTGTCTTGAATGCAGAGAGAGTGTTTTTTTTTTTCTGTGCTGAAGGCTGGAAGCCAGTGGCCTGTTGGCCAAAGCAGTGAAGCAGGGAGTCAGAACAAGAACAAAGGCTGCCCAGGTATTGATGTAGCCCGACCTCCCGAGGCCTTGGGCCAGCGGTCGGACAGGCCGATCTCCAGGGCCAGATAAGGGACAACAATCTGATAGATCTGGCTGCTCGGTGGACAGAGGATAGCCGTCTTGTCTAGTCTGGCCCCTCTGTTCACCTTTATCTTATTCATTTTTTTAAAGATTAATTTAGTCTTTTTGTATTCTTCCTATCTCTGCTTTGACCTGCCACACTTGGCTGCCAGACATTTCACCTGCTAGGTTCCCTCCGCCTATCTCTCTTCTCACGTTCCTCTCTTCTCGCTTTCCTCTTTGGAGTAGTACTCTGGCAGATAGGTGCTGGCATACTGACAGATTGGGATAGCTTAGTCATTATATATCATTCAAGGCGGATTTGACTGACAGTACCTTCATTCAGCCAGTGCTACACTTACCCCTTCCTTTCTCTCCCTCTCTTTGATTACTGACCCAGTCATGGCGCCATGGTTTCTCTTTACCAAATGCCTGATGATGCTCCAAGGCCATCACTCCAGCCCCTCTCTCGGAGCAATTAGATCTATTGACAAGGCAACTGAGGCTGGCCTGTCATGGGCCTCAAAGTCCCAAGAGAGCAGCCGAGCGAGCCAGTCAGTCAGTCTCCACAATTAGCACATTATATGACAGGTAGGGAGGGGAGGGCCGCGGCCAAAAAGCATAGCCTCTGTTGCCGCCTTCATCGCCAGGCTCAAAGGAGCCAGCCAGATATAGGTGGTAAATTATTCACCAGGTTGTTTACTTCAAACAACTTTGCGGCGAGGGGAGAAGATGTTGGAAAGCATGGTGTGGACAGCTAAGTAAATATCACCCCAGGAAAACAATCAGTGAGAAGAAAATCGGAATACAAAATCGAATTATAATAAATTAGGGTGTTTTGATAGGGATTATAGGAGTCACCTTATTACCCAGCTCAAACACCTCTGGCCAAGAGAGAATTGATCCATTCACACACTTGCCTAATACTTTTGGAGACAACAATCCTGTGATTCCACATTATCTACAAATAGGGGATCTCCAAACACTAAACAATTGGCTCAAGACTGCTTTTATTAAGCTGTATCGCTCTACAGCATCTCCTCTATTTGTGAGTGTACTGTATAATGTGTGTCTCTTTCTTCCTTATCTCTCCGAGGCAGTGCAGCACGTTGCTGTCCTCTGCGAGGCTGAGTGCTGCGAGTAGCTGCTACAGATGGACAGGTGGAGATAGTGACCATGAAGTGGCGCCACTGCTGCCTTTTATCATCCCGTCCTGGAGGCTCCGGTCTTGCATGACCCCGGCCCTTCCTCTCCCCTTCCTACTCCTTTCCCTGCATACTGCATTTTTAATCAGCCTTGGTCATCCAATATTGAGCCACGAGACCAGAGAACACGGCCTGTCACTCAAGCACTGCCAGCTTTGTGCTGTCGTGTCACCTTTTTCGAGACACAGCCTGTTTTGTTAGATGATTAGAAGAAGGGAATGTCCATAGATTTCTTAGTATGGTTCGTCCAGTACTTCTGTTTGTTATAGTTTTTTAATGGTAAAATCCTTTCTGTCTTGTTTCCTCTTTTGGTCTTCCTCTCTCTTGTAATGGTTGTATCAGAATCAGAAACACGTTTATTGCCAAGGAAATGTACACATAAAAGGAATTTGTCTTGTTGTATATGGTGCATACATAAAAATCTTTAAAACCTGATACCTACGGAATATAGCGCAATTCTAACATGATATATAGATATACCAAAGTACTACATACAGTACAATACTGTATAACAAAATAGTCTGAATAATAAAATAAAAATATCTGTAGTATTGTTACGAAAAGTTGAAAGCTGTGCAGATACAGATGGAACAAACGTGCAACATTTTCGGACATTACTGACTGACATTACTTAAATAAAATAAAAAAAAACAAAATATTGTACGCAAAGTGTGCATTAATTGTATGCATACTGTTTAATTAGGCCGTTAAGGGAAGAAACGGTTGAAGTGGCGAGAGGTTTTGGTCCTGATGGAGCGAGCCTCCTGCCAGAGGGGAGGGGGGTGAACAGTTTGTGTCCAGGGTGGGAGTGGGTCAGCCACTATCTTCCCTGTCCGCCTCGCCACACAAATAAGACCTAAATAGCACAGTTTGTTCTGCAAGTAAGATTTGTGTGCCTTTTTCAGTTTCATCTGCAGTGGCAGGATCGTTATGTTCAGCAGGAGGCAACTGGACAAGAGGCGTATGGCTGTGCTGTAATTCATCCTAGGGTCAAATCGACTCTTTCTCCTGGATCACTACTCCTTTGCGCTGCCAAGCCCTGGAGGGAACGGCAGAGGAGAGGGCTGGCAAGGGGAAGCATGCTGAGAAAAGGGATGTCGAAAGCTTGAGCTCGGTTGCAATGCACACAAAAATTGGAGGTTGCCGTGCAAGACACTGGACCGGTGGTGGCAGTGTCTGGGACACCGACCCTGAGGGAAAATGGCAGGAGCACACGAAATGGGTAGAGGGCTGAACAATTATGTTTATAGCGTTGTGACCCCGCATTGTTCACACTTGGATGGTTGGGGGAATAAAGAGACAGGGCGGTGTTATCTGGCTATTGTTAATTGGATGTAAATGTTAATGCAATGAATCCCTCTCATTATGCAGCCAGTTCATCTGCCCATGTTGGCAGAGAGAATGGTAGAATAAGTTGACGCGCATGTCCGTCACTCCAACGTGTCCTCATTGCTGTGACACTAGGAGAGACCATTAGCACTAATTTGAGAAAAATATCCTACCAGTTAGACCTGGAGCAGTGCAGAAGTCAACAGAGACGAGTGGAGAAATTAGGGTAAAACAGCTACCACTTGCCCCGGAGCAGCCGCGAGAGCTAATTACAGATTCCGTGTGTTTATAATTATGGAGTGAGCTCAAAACGCCAGCCGATTCCAGGGGGTGGATTGATACCGTGTGTGGCCATCCGAGTGCACTCGGTGCTTTTTGCGAATTGGCCTTTCAGAGGGCAACCTAAAGTGCTCACTGCTCTGTACTTGTTATTGAATTAGAGAGTTTAGGGTGTCAGCTAATTGGTTTGAGAGCGGCATCTTATAGCATTATGCTAGCGTGTCCCGGAGCTGGCATTTAGCGTGGCCGCCAAAGAACGGACTTGAGTACCGAACAAAGGAATGGAGATACTTTCCGATATCGCTCATGAGATGTGAAATAGTATAACTGGCTGAAGTATCTTTCACGGAACTCTTTGAGAAAGGACATGTTATGGCTGTTGACTGGAGAGGTCTCATCTCAGCATGTGGCACCAATACGACGCAAAGGACTGGCTTTCAACACAGTCAACATGGAAAACCAGGGAATAGGGGTCACCACCTTGACTAATGATGCGTATCGTAAATACAGAGAAAATACATGCCTACACAGCATGTATTTTCAACCAAGTTCAACCAAAATATACATTTTCCTATATGTCAATACCTACATGTATAACATTAAATAGTACATACAGTACAGGCAGATACGCAATGGTATAATGGCACTTTGAATTTAAACTCACTTTTATAGCAAATCAATATTTTGGTAAATAATGGTGTCAAAAATTGACCACAAAGGGAAAAGCAAAGAGGAAATAAATATTTACCTAAACTACATTTCAGCTGAAATAGTTGATTCATTTCCAAAAACATACCTTTTTTATTTTATATCAGTATATTCTACATGCGCTATGAGTGAGTAGCATGATTCATATTTGTAAATGAATGTTGCCATTTTTGCCATTAGAAATGAAAGAATAAAGGTGTTTTTACTCTCTAAATTAGCAAGATTCTGTTTTATTGGATTTGGCAGATGACTTTGCAATTTGTTGTCAGGCTTCCCAATAGCGGGCCAACGACAGAAGTTTCCAGATCAGCTGCAGCCATCTTGGTAGTGTTCAAAAATGCCTCAACTGGGCTCTGCATACTTCCCATATTGGATAAACGGTTGTGATTGGCTTGTCACATCACAGGCTGCTGAGCGGAGGGGAACCAGACGCATTTGCCGGAGCATATTAAACATGAGCTGCAGATTCATCTGGTACAGTACACTGCATGTACAGTGCACGTTGCTGTCTGCCACACTGTCATTTATTATATTACCACAAAGTTCAGCACATAAAAGGCTTTAAATGTGTTCAGCGCCCAGAGCTTGTATTTCTTTTCTATCCGGACCGTACATTATTTTTGTCACAAAAACATGAAAAAGACATGCCATATGAACATACAGTATGAGGTTTAGAGTAATTATTTGAACAGCAATTTTTTACAGACAATATATTTGGGAACTGATAAAGTACAGCGAGCATGGTTCTTAAAAAAACAAAACATTAATGTATATATAAAGCACTGTCAATGTTTCCTTCTTTAAAAGTATATTAATAAGTTGACGCCTGGAACACATATTCACTTCAATTTGCCTGAGGCAAGCATGCATTGACTTGTAATGGAATATATTGTTTACATTGACTTCATATGCATTAAACGTTGCTGAAATGCTATAATATATGTGAATATGGTTGAACACAATCAAACCAATGAACATAGAAAGATTTTATCAGCACTCACCAGCCAGAAGATACTGATAGTACTGCACCAGATCTGAGGCCAACACCAAGGGATGGTTGGAGTTGAAGGGTGGCTGCAACTCATTCCATTGTGGAGTCCTGCTCCAAAAGAAATAACTGTATCACTGACTGTATTAGAGGCACTCTTTCTAGGATAAAGTGGTCAGCATAGTTTTACCTGGCTAGATTCCAGCAGGCCCTTGGGCAGGTGTTGAGCTCCAGTGGTGTGTCATCACTAATCTTTTGAGCAGTGCTGATTGGCCGAGGCTCCAAGACATGTTCCACCATTGTTCCGTAGCAGCTGATGATGTACAACGACTCAATGACTGACTGCTTGGATGGATCTATGAAGGGGAAAAGGCAGTGATAAGAATACTGTTATATCTGCTACTTAAAATGGTAATTAAAAGGTGCGATAACAATAATGAGGGAGGAACTGCCAGCATGTTGTCATTTGTCCAGATATATATATTTTTTTTTTCAATAGAGTGGTGCAGTGAAGATGTATTTTTGGTGGCCGACCAGGAAGTAAGTATCTCAAGGGCTCCCTGGATAAGAAAACGATTTGATAAAACAATGAGACAATAGATTTGTCCATTGGATTTTGGATTAATAAAACATCTATAGCAAACACACTTGATTTAAGATTTTTGAATTGCAAAATGCAGTCGCCAGAAGTAAAAAGCTAAAATAAGGCTATAAAGAAACTTAAGTTAAGTTGTGATGCACATATTTTATGTCGTAAACAAAACGTGAAAATCTCTCAAACTTATGTTAACCACATACCTTACAAAACCCTTTTGTTTGAGAAGAGGGAACCGGAAGTTGTAAAATGCTACGTCACTTCCGGGTTTTAGGACTCATTCCTGCAACAGTCTATTTTGGTAATGCATTTTTGGAAGACTTGTTGGAACATTGCCAGGATCTTAATTCAAAAAGCACCTGTGGCTATGGTCTTACCTTTCTCTCTTTTCATGTTGGGGTTGGTGATGAACCAGGAGCGAGATGAGGCGAAGATGGCGGCCACGCAGAACTCTCCTCCACTGGACTTGCTCGGGGACATCTGAGGGGGCGGCTTGGCTTTGCTAAAGGAGGGGAAAGTGTACGAAGATTAGACAACGTATGAAGAAGAATGCAGAGACTGGTCTCAAAGTTGCTCTGTGTGGTGTTTGAACATGTCAAAATTAAATGATGTTTGTAACCAACAGACCATGGAGCAAAAACGATAATTAGAAACTTGATTTGCCCCATACATATTGTTGTTAAAGAGCAGCAAACAAGAATGTTCCCTCTTAAACTGACTTTGAGGCACATATGGTGAAGTACAATAAATATGTGGCATATTTGAGACACTATTTAAATATGCGTTTGTTTAATGAATTATATAATCAGAATCTGATTCAGAACACATGATGATTTTCAACATTACAAAACAACAATGTAACACATTGGAGGCAAGTATATGAAAGTTACACAGTGACATTGCTCAATGAATAACATTAACTTATAAAAGTGTTTTGCATGCAAGAAGGCAAGCAAGGGAGATTTTAAATACATTAAGCATCCACCTTATTAGCAGTCAAGGAAAAAATGAATTAAAGGTGGGGTAGGTAAAAAATCTGCCACTTCCTTACAGAGCCCCTCCTCCAACACACACGAACGCGCACATGACCAATGAGGGCACGAGATAAGTTTGTGCACAGATGGAAGGCTGACAGGCAGGTAGGCCATCCAGTTATTTTAGCCAGGCCGGCTAAAATGATTGGTCGTGCTTTTTACAGTACTACGGCTTCCACAGATGACATTTTTTTATGTATTTATTGTCAAAGCATTTAATATATTCATTGCTCTCGGGATGTTAAGAGCATTCCATGGAATATAACAAAAAGTGTTTCTGAAATAAATTACATACCCCACCTTTAAGCTCTAAAATAAGTGCTTACGTAATTCGTATGAATATAATAACAAAAATCAGGCAAACTTAAAAGCTTATGTATGCAATAAAGAATGTCCACATTCTCAATTTAACCCTATACTCAATTCAATATAATTTTTTCAAGATTTAGCTTCCATCGTAAGCGTTTGTGAGAGATACAGAAGTCACAATTGGTTGACAGACTGCCACTTAATGAACAATTTGACAAAATGTGATAGGTAATGGGCTTGATATTACATATATAGTACTGTATATAAAGTGTTCCTGATATTCAGTATAACACCAAGTGTATTGCTTATTAGGATGAATTTGCAAGTCATGTAAACTTCTTTAAATTAGACTGAATATACAAGGTGTAAAGGATACTTTTTATAGAGAATTACAATATGTATCACTCAAAGGAACATGCATCGCACAACAGCAGTGTCCCAGCTGCTTCCCTTGTATTGGCAACAGGAGAAAAACGTATGGTATTTATTGGATTATTGAGCATGTCAGGACCGTTTGAGAGGAAACGGACACAAAAAGGGTTTTCAGCTGCTGTAGGGCTGCTCATGTGGTAATGATCAAAGAACAGTAGCTAGGTCTGGTATTATTGTCCGGCCTTATAACTGACCAGGACAGTAAAACACGGTCACAGCAGATCAGGCATGAGGTTGTCGTAGGGGTCACAAACTCATGGTAGTGTCACACACTCCCAGAGGGATGCTTAACCTTAACCTTTGGAAACCACACTGGTGAGAACGCTACACACTGTCTTTCCTTACTTAAAAAAGAAAATTGATGAAAAACTCATTTCCATTTGGTGGAGCATTTTCCCTGCCATTATACATCTTAGGCACAGTAACAAGTGAGAATATAAATACAATGTGAACAGCATCTGGACTAGGGTTGGGAACATTAAGAACATGAGTTTATTTTACCTGCCAGTACAGTACACACTTGGTTTAACTTGACAGCCAGTTGACTTTAACCAATCATTGTTGGCACTGGTAAAATGGTTCAATTCTCAATTAATGGGCAATACATTTGTTGACTAAAAAGTCTTACATTAGAAAACAGTCGCCATTGATAGCGAATAATCTTATCATCCAATTACATTGGAACTGGTTGTTTACGAAATCGCTTAAATAAGCACTGATTAGCCGATAGTCATCACACAAATTGAGGGTACTAGGCTTTTGTTATCAATTAATACATTTTTCTACACACTGTTAATGCATGAAATGCAAGAGATTTCACAGTTGCCCATCCAACAACATCACATTTTTCATCATCACTTTATTGGCCCCTATCATAAAGAAAAGTAAAAATAATACTACACTGTTCATTTTTGGTTCTAGGATGGACACATCCATCAACATCGCTCCAATATGAATGGTGTGCAACCTGTTGAAGTTGGTTGCAACTGAACAAAATAGCTGTATCTTACTGATATGTCCTTCTCAAAGGACGCTGAATAAAAAACCCAATGCAGGGTAGGGTTAAGAAAGTGAATACTGTAGTTTACCAGTACATCTTGTAGGGGGAGGGTGTCCAGTAATTCACTTTGACAATACTAGGTGCTGAAAGATGTTGCAGGTTTAAACTCTCAATGATACAAGGAACTGTTTTGTATAAAAAAACTCTCAAAGATATTTTTGTGTGGTAAAGTGTGGAGTATGAGTTCTTGGCTCTCATAGCCTGATCAAAAAAAAATAAAACTCTCTTTCTGTTGCCTCCCTTCAGCCTGTCAGCACCTCATAAATTACTCCCTGGATGCAAGGAGATGTTGATGTCTTGTTTGGCCAACACTATTCAAGAGAGTGATCAGGAAATAGGAAGTGGTGAAGGTAGCTATAAGAAAGGCCTCTATACAAGTGTATAATGGGTCAAGGAGAGAAAGCTGAATAGCCAAATATTCACAGAAAGCCCAGTCTTTGAAAGAGAGATGGAGGGCAAGATAAAGTCGTGCTAAGGATATTGCTAACACCAATGAACTCATCTTGGCTTATGTGTTTTACAGCGCGTCCAGAAGATAAGTCATTTAACAAAAGTGTACAGTTAGCTTTCCTCTATGAGGGATTTCTATGACTGCATGTTTTCTCTGAAGAGGATTCAGCCAATGAAGAGCCTGCCAACAGTCCAAAAGATCACAGCTCCTCCTAAGGATGCATTGAAATTGTATTCATCTGTGTTTTAAATCATCCTTTTTCTTTTGATCTCACTTCAGTGGGCTTAAAAGTGTTGAGGTTTCTACCCTTACACCAGAGAGGCAAAGCTCCAGCTGAAAGTGGGCTAATTCTGCTCTCCATATGGAGGACAGCAACCAGTTCTTGGAATAAAGACCAAGTTCCACAAACATGAAATAGTTAGATACATTATGAAGCATAAAAACGTACTACAGAGAATTGAAAGGGGGTCACTACAGAAACAGCTAAATTAATTCTCCCTTCACATGATTTTGTTTTGTACGATTGCCTTTGATTCCATTTTCTTGGCAACTTTAATTCACTAAAGACTACTCTTGTCATTTCCACTTTTAATTTAACAAATAAGGACTCTTGACTGAGCTAATAGCTTTTCTTCAAGGGCATAATTCAATCTGTAACATCAACCATCAAAGTCGCTTTGCATGACTTTGCCCGGGGCTAACGCGAGGCGCCTCCAAGGGGGGGGAAGGAAGTCTGGTGGCAGCTTCCATTTATTTTCAGGGCCCTCGAAGTAAACAAATATGATAAAGCTCACTTGAGCTGGCCATCCAGTGACAAAGAGCTGTACGACTGTCGCTGAACTGATTCTGGGCCATATGGTTAATTCAAATCAGAAAAGCAGCCTCTATTAAGACTGAAACCAGGAAGGGGAAAAAAGAAAGGCAGAGAGAGGAAGAGAGGAAGGGCAATCATGTGGAGGACACATCCTTCAACGTCACATTTATTATTTTACAACAGCCCTTGGAAAAGAGGCAGCCTTGGGGCTCTGTCGAACCCACATCACTAATGACAACCACTTGGGGAACTCAGTGAACATTTGAGAGTGGCCATCACCGTGGAAACTAGGCCTGTTTTTACCTTTTCCTATTCCGTTTGCTCCACAAGTGCTTCACTAGACATGGAAGTTTAATAGTCTACACAGTCTGATTTAGCAAATACTGTCATATATATTGGTGTAAAACCATTTATTTGCGAAGAAGATTGAGTCTCACACGACAGAATTTGTGCAAATTGTAATGGAAATGTGGGAGGCCACAATGGAGTTCCTGTTATACTAAATGTTTTACAAATGGGGGCTAAATTAAGGCCGAGCATAAATTTGCTCATGTCTCAGGACATACACTATTAGAGAAACAATATAGATTTAAGTAGCTCAAATGTGAGGCAGTTATTTTGAGGGTCAAGATTCCCATGCTAATGATGTGTACCTTTGAAAAGTATACGCTCTGAAATCACTAAGGGCCTGGATTAAGCAGGAGATGGATGAAGACGGAAAGAAAAAAAGCTTCAATTAAAAAGTACGAGTGACTGACCACAACAAAAGACGAAACCCAAGACTTAGAAAAGGCACCACATGCTATTCATTTTCCCAAAGTGAATGGAGTCAACAGGGAGGAGTTAGGGAGCAGTGAAGGGAAAAGTTCACTCCACTGAGCCACTCAATCGTCTCTCCATAAGTGACTCTCTCATGAAGACATGATAGTGGAGCCTCGCAGCGTGGCGGAAACTGTGGCGCGCTTACACTGTAGGTGCGCCGCGTTTGGGGGTGCGGGGGGGGGGGATGCGGGTGCCAGTGGAGCCTCGCAGCTCACCCTCAGCACCCTTCCCACGTCCATTCGCGATGTCAGGAAACCACACCAGTAAGCCAGCTCACAGCAGCGAGCCAGTGGGCGAGCTGACCAATCAGAGCACACTGGGCTCACAGGGAGGGGGGGGCAGGAGCTCCAACAAGGCGTTTAGGACAGTTTTAGGAGAGTGAAATTCAGTGAATACACATACTATACAGAGATGCTGTATGAGAAAACCAATGTGAGTTTGGAAAATTGCACAATGTAAATATATTCTCGTATACCTCAACCATGGAATTATGATCGGTAGAAATGGCCATGTCATGGGACCTTTAACAAAAATCAGGCATGGAAAAGACATCCAATGCTGCTTCATACCCTTCAATAAAAAGTTCCTTGTATGATTTGCCCTTTTAACATTTGAAACTCAGATAGAGCATCACAAAATCTAAAGTTAGTATATTTTATCATTAGAATAACATCTTTCAAATCAGAATGAAGTCCCACGCTTTAACGTGTACTTCATTATTCAGGCTGTCTTCTTTATTGCAGGTTGTTTAAGTTAACTTTTACTTTTATTTCATTTTTTTGCTTTTTAATGTAATATTTCCTTGTCTCCTCTTTATTGAATATTATGTATTATTCTACTTTATGTACATTTTATTTCCTTCCCTTACTAGCGAAAGGTGTTCAAACGTTGTTTTAATGGGTTAAGAATGGCATAAACTTATGTAGGGATTACATTTATAATATAGTCTTCAGGGTTAGGGAAAGGGTTCAACCTAATGAGTTAAAACTGGTTGCTGTTACAATTTCAAATAGGATCTGAATGGAGAATACACAAACTTTTCAGATAGGCCTGTATTGACTTTTCTGGATGACCCCTCAGTAGGCTCAAACATATTTAATCTAATGCCAAACATGGCATGAAACCCTATGGATGAGAGCCATAAGCGCCCATAAACTATACACTTTAAACAAAGTTATTTGGTTATAAATTAGTAAACAGAACGCTTTACATTATTTGGTTCAGCTCTAGTCCTTTACTAAATACATTGTGAAAAGAAGGACACATGACTCACATTTCAATACCCACAAAAGACAATCAAAATATTATTGGGAAATGAAACGGCACAATAACTGTGTGCAAACAAACTAACAGCCAGATTAAAAAACTATTGACAACAAAAAGGCGTTATTCTTGAAAGGGTCAAGTGTCTAAACAGAAAAAAACTAAAGACAAGACGATGGAGATTTCATTATCTAGTTTCAAAGAAACCATAAATCAACCAGACAAGAAGTGCATTTGTCCATACAATATGTCCCCTGGACATTCAATTTATAAAGAATGGGAACTGCATTGCATTTCGGGGTGGCCGTCTTGGAGGATAGCGTCCAAGCAAAGGCAGGAGTAATCAATATGATGTATCTTTCAGCTGTTTTGCATCCAAAATGAATATTGCGCGAAAGGTAAATTCCCCAATGTTATTTTACTAAATGTAAGTTAATTAAAAACATTTGTACTTATTAATTAAGAGAATGCACCAATCTCTTTTACTGATGTCAGCACCTATCTGTTGTTTTGAGTTAGTGCCTAAACCTGACGGCACCATACCATGTCAAATCTAGAAAACTTGGGGTGCAGAATCAACAGATCTATAGGCCCAATGACAACGATGCAATCATGCGGACAGAAGTAAGATAAAGTAGCTAATGTTATGCTAACTGAATACGAACAAAATGTTGGATTATTATGGATAATTAATAAACCTGTATATTTATGTTTACTGCAATATTTCATGTTTTAAATCCAAATCCTTGTGTAGTGGTTTGTGTTACTGTAGTTCAGTAATCCTTTTTGATACTTAACAGTCAGCAGATGGCTTCCAACCAACCCATTTGTTGTCCCCTGATGATGTTCACCATCATAACTCTGTTGGAAAATAATAAAATCTAATGCCACAGTCATTTTGTATGTTTTGTTTGTCAGTAATGGGATTGGCTGTTACAGCAGTGCCTGACCATGTTTCAGAGGTTTTAAGTGAAAACGATACGCTAGTTCCCTTGCTGTACAGGTTCAATCAACAGGTTTGCTGGTATCTTCCAAATATGGCCGACTTTCTGTTAATGATGTCACGTTCCCATTCCCTATACAATCCGTTTTTCTGATGCATAAACCTTTTTTTTATTCAAAGATCAAGCAATAATTAAATATGAAACCATAGCTGGTCAAATGAATATAAACACAATATATGCTAACCATGTGCACATTTTAAACACACAAAGTGGCTTTAACACAACCTCCCACTTCAAAATCACAAAAAGTAAATGTAAGGGTTTGAAAAATAAATAAAAACAATATGGGAACAAAACAACAATCCTCTTTGGGATTCCCCCCCCTTTGAGGAATGTGTTGAAAATATAACAGGAGACAAATGAGAGGAGGCGGTGTGCTGCAGCGTAGTAAACAGTTGCATTATTCCAAAAGAGCCAAGGAGGGAATAAGGAAAACTCACCATGGAGTTTTAATGGAAAAACATCCCGCCCCAAAGAGGTAGGGTCTTCATGTGAGGGGGGTGGGGGGAGGGTGAAGGGGGCGGGTGGATATAGACATAGACGGAAAAACCATTATTAAACTAGCACACTTGAGCAAACATACTTTTCACATTACATACTTTTTGACATGTCTGTTTAAGTGCACAACACATATGAGGCAGGAAACAGAATGTCTGTGCGCTAAGATGGATTTGAAAACCTGCGGGGATGACTTGATGATTCATCTGCTCAAGCTGCTCCGTAAAGTGTGATACCATATATTTGGCAGATGCAGCATGTCCACATACTTTGTTTTTTTCTTTCTCTTCAGACATCTGTCATGTTTCATTTCTCCCTTTACTTCAAAAGGGGTTCCGTACATGTGTGGAAACATGTAGGTCTGAATCTAACGATGGGAAACTGTGTTTGAGATTAAGAGGTGTTTTCCCGATGTGTATACAAACTGGAGACACGGATAAAACCAACCGCACTCGTTGTTTGCATGCAACTTTTTTTCGTATTTTCATAGTTGTGTATTGTCTTTTGAATGTGCGTGTGGGCAAATGTGTTATGTTAACACAGTCTGTGTGTGTTTGTGTCATCCAGAGTGTAGTGTCTTTGCAACAGTGCATGTTTCTGATGTTTACAAGACATTAGGAGTGGGAGTGTGTTCCTGTGTTTACTCTGCATTTCCAGAGATAGTGACAGAGCTTCGTAAACAGTTTACAGTAAATAAGCTTTTTCCCTACAGCAATAAAGGTCTGATGAGACTGAACTATGTCCCCGCCAGCCAACGTACCCAAGTCAGGAAAAAAAACAAGAATCCCTGGCCAACCAAAGCACTCTGCAGCACTTCTTTATTTTATCGCTGCATCCGTCCGGGCCCTCCCAATGATAGCACACAGTCTTCAATTAGTCTTGGTACATGGATGTGTAGAAAAATGTTCCGGTGGGAGAAAGGAAGCAACGATTTGCCTTGGAATTTCTTATTCCTTGGATGCAATTTGAGAAATGACCATGCTGGTTGATGTAATGGAGGCCCCTGGTGAACTGCCACTTATCACAAAGTTAGCGTCTACCCTCTGCTGAGCCTATCGAACCTGCTGAGCCCCCCACTCAGCCTCCAGCTGGGTAAATGGATGGACT
The DNA here is from genome assembly GCF_902827165.1 of Trematomus bernacchii. Classification (NCBI taxonomy): domain Eukaryota; kingdom Metazoa; phylum Chordata; class Actinopteri; order Perciformes; family Nototheniidae; genus Trematomus; species Trematomus bernacchii. The sequence continues at coordinate 1,637,812 of NW_022987851.1, read as the reverse complement.
CCAATGGGAGAGTGATGGACGAATGGGGTGAAATCTCATTGGGGGTAGCAAAGGCTAAGTAGGCTTTGGGGTTTACAAGATGGCACTTACATTTCTCCCCATTACTCTCTTGGAAGTTATTGTTTGTGAAATACACTGTTGGTGGCTTACACATTGATGGGAGTTAATGGCAGTAGAAGTTAAAGAACAACTGTCCAGTTAAAAACAATACTGAGAACATTCTTACAAAGTCCCTTCACGTTGATCCTTTTAAGTAAGGGTTCACTGTGGCCACATATACACGCATACGTAAAGGCTATTAATAAAAGGTTTATAACCATAGTTGCTTACCAGTAATTGAACATATTTGAGTAACTTGTATACTATCATTTGGAGACAATTTGGGAAAGAAAAGCTAAAAAAAATAGTCTTGTAAGACTTAGTACGTATAATAAAGTACAGTATCCTCAAAGATAAAACTTTACAGTAGTCAAACCCCTCATTTGACTTCAGCTGGCGACCTTCGTTGCATGTTATCTTTTTTGTTCTCTACCTACATTTCCTGTCTGTCTCTACTGTCCATTAAAAGGCAAACATGTCCCAAAAATATTTACAAAACGAAAAATATGTGTCACAGATGTATGTGACGACTGAGGCTATACTGTAGACGTGCAATAATGTTTGGTGCACATTCTGAATTGACTACTTTGGATTGCATTCCGTGTGGCTGACGCTCAGGTCATCCATTATTGAGCGTGGGAGTGAATGTTTGTCACACCTTATGAGCTGGATTAAATGTGTGAATGTGTATGAATGTGGTTGTGTTAAAGTGTAAATGTTGGTTTGTGTAATGTAATATAGCTTTAGTATTTATAAAAAAAATGTGCACACTGCTTAAAAAAAAGGTAATTTTGAGAAAAGAATGTTGGAGCTTGCAGTTATGACCTTAGCAAAGATAAAGGATGGCATGTTTTGTGACGCAATGCCCAAGCCAGCCGTTTTGGTGAAGAAAAGTCCCAGGTCAGTGGCATGTTTGGAAACACAAGTAAAACATGGGTCAGTTGAGTAAAAGCGGAGCAGGGAAGCAAGTGGGAGTGTTACAGAGATGAGGCAGGAGTGGAAAAGAGCTGAGCATTATCGACCTACGAGGGTGACGGCCCCACTCCCGGAGAATAATAGTTTTCACATTCATCTCTTAACCTTTTGGCTTTAATAGCAGCTCCGCCTGGGTCATTAAAACGGGAGGGAGGTAAGGTGATTTGTGCAAATGGTTTAGTCTTGCTGCCATGTGATGTCGCACACTGCATCTTTAAAGCCCATCCGGCCTGAGCGAGGCTCTGTACAACAATGGCTCTAGCACTGGGCTGGACGTATTAGAGTAATCTGAAGGCACATCTGCACCAGGTCACAGGGTCTCATTAATTCTCTCTTCTCTGTTGTCTTTATTGTTACGTTGCCTGCACTCTATTTGCATTTGCATTTGTCATCAGCGGGATTTGGTCGAGGGTGGTGTTTTGTTTTGCGCGCGACAATCTTTCTATTTGGATTTTCATTCGTTGGTATTAAAGTGTGTAGATGGGATAAGTGTGCAATCGTTTGTCTGCTTGTAAATTTAAAATGTGTCACTCTCAGATTTTCTGGGTTAAACCCTCACACAACTCTGGTCTTTTTTTTCTCTTAATCTTTTGACAGAGTCTACAGTGACAGTTCGCCCAAAAGAGTCTTTTGACTTGTTCTTTATAGAGATTTCATTCATTTCGGGCCAACTTTCTACCAAATGTCAGGAAACCAGACACTGACAACCCTCTCCTTGTTCGGGACTTAGAAGAGTTTGAGGACTAGCAGAAGCTTGGCTGTGCTCCTCCACTCCATGACCTGCCCTTTTGGAGGGGGGTTATCAGGCGGATGCTAAGCTACATCCGAGTGTACCTCCCTTTGACAGGAGGACAACACCAAAATGTAAAATAAGAGGGAAGGAGGCTTGAAAGCTTCCTTTAAAACAGACTGGCTGTTGCATTGCCTTTTTGGTAGAGCTGTTGGCCGGTACTGGGGTTGTGTCAACGCTGAGGAGGAAACCGGTTCGAATCATGGCTGCTGTCATGTCATCCCTTCTATCGTCCCATTTCAAATCTATATCTCTAATAAAGGCAAAAAATTGCCCAAAAAACTAAAACAAAATGCGAGGCAACTACAGAATGTGCATATTGGTACACATTCTAGAGTCCATGAAGGTATCCATTAAATGAGCCTGGTCACACAAAGGGTGAAAAAGCTTCATCAAAGTGTCTATTTGTGCATGTGTCTGTGTCACGGCAGAGTGCACACAAAGACAGCCTAGTAGGGAATGTAGGTTAAGCAGCTGGTGTGTTCCTCTGCAGCCCTGCCAACAGTGATCTGCCCATACAGGTGTAAATACAGCTGACACACACACACACACACACACACACACACACACACACACACACACACACACACACACACACACACACACACACACACACACACACACACACACACACACACACACACACACACACACACACACACACACACACACACACACACACACACACACACACACACACACACACACACACACACACACAAAGATAGAGGGGACTGGCTGCACAGACAGATGGTGCCTGGGCACTCCTGTGCAAGTATAGCGTGAAAGCATATGATATCAGCCCCCACTCTAGGGGCCAAACATGTTGCTCCACTCAGAGAGTGTGTGTGTGTGTGTGTGTGTGTGTGTGTGTGTATGTGTGTATGTGTGTATGTGTGTATGTGTGTATGTGTGTATGTGTGTGTGTGTGTGTGTGTGTGTGTGTGTGTGTGTGTGTGTGTGTGTGTGTGTGTGTGTGTGTGTGTGTGTGCGTGTGTGTGTGTGTGTGTGTTAGGGGTACTGGTGCAGCCGTGTGCATGCAGGAGCAGGCCGCACAGCTGCATGTCCTGATGCATTAATACTGACACCTCCTCCGGCCTGGATGGAGGTAAGAAGGAGGCAGTCTGGTACTGTCCTACACAGCCAATATTTCACATTTTTAAATAAGTGAAATGGGTCTTAAATGTGAAATATTAGTCAAATGTGTACATAATTAGATGGTTTTAGGGTTAAAGATAATTGTGGCTATTCATTTATTGTTTTTAAAAAGTGTGTGTGTGTGATGATACATGTTATGCTTATACTAACTCATTCCCCTGAGCCATTGAGCTTACTTTAATGTCAGTGTTTATTATATTTGACCTATTTTAGACCAATGTTTATACTGATGACATATACGTTTAGTGACCATTTAGTATATGGTTAGATTCGTTTATTTTTAGGGTATTTTGATGGTGTTAAGGCATTTTTTAGCTTGTCAATGAGGCTTTATATTACATCAACTTTCTCAAATATTAAAAGTGTTAGTAATATATGTTTTAAATACTTTCTGTAAAGTGTCTGGGCCCTTATTCTATAGCTTTGGGTAGATAATGGGGGTCCCATTTCAAATATTGCCATTATGTCTTTTGATTGTACCTGTAAAATGTTCTGTATGCGTGAAAAGTTAGTTGAAGAGCCGCCCTATTGCACACAGTGACATGCTTCCTCATTAACATTCATTCCCACACTGTAATCTATTACTACCAAGTCCCATATTCAAAGTCCTACTGCCTGAAATATTCACTAGAGTAAAAAATGTGTTTTAAAATGTGTGTTGAACATTTCCCCCTACAATTGCACTATTTCCTGCCACCGAGCGAACATGTATTTGTAACACAAAGTATTGAAAAGTATAAATAAATGAAAGTCAGTATTAAATATCTGGTCAGATTCTTAAGGTTTGATGAGATTGTTTTTGATTTGAAACGTTCCTGATTACATTTTATTTAGGCAAAGGATTTGGTTATATATTTTAATAAAATTAAGAACAAAAATAAAGACTTATATCTAAACACACATATTGCGCCTAGTATCGGAAGGTTTAAAATAATATACTGCGGTATATTTCAAAGGTATGACCATGACAAACTTGTGGAATTTGGAAAGAGCAACACCAGACAAAGAAGCACTTTGCAGCAGGGAAATAAATAAAAATAAATACATAAATAAATGTAGTTATTACTGCTTACACAGAAAGTTGGAGGCATAATAATGGACAAATAACTCATTTAAACATCCATCGGCCAGTGAAAAATGAATAAAAAATAATAGCAATAATAATGAGTGATTAGGATAGAGGCAAACATAAATAAGAGAAATTAGTGTCAAGTGAATGTAAAAATAGAAATAGGACTACAGCAAGTACAGGCATAATACAAATAGAATATAAACATTATTACAGATGACATAAAGATGAAAATAAACATCTAAAAAAAAAGTTGTACTTAGAATAGCAACAAATAACTTTAAAATGAACACAAACAACACAAAAGCTCTCATTGAAAGGGAATTTGATTCGACTCAGAGAACCCTGCATTGCATGACGTTAAACATTACAATGCCAAAACCAAATGCAAACCACCAGTGTCAGGACATCATAATAAATACTCCAAAGCGGGACACCGAAAGCAATAATACGTGTTGCAAACCGAACGCACTTTGCAAGTCATCTTAATGCTTTGAAAGAAAGGCTTAATGTCGGTCACTTCCACCGCAGGATCACGTCTCTTAAGCTCACTTATCAAATATCACACGAGAAATAAATCCATCACTGTCCGTTCACATCATTATAGCATTTCATATTCAAACACGGCATGAAAATTACATTTAAATAAAAATATTGAAATCCGCCCATATTTGTGGAGCCACCTGTACTGTATGTAAATGCACTTAGAAAAGGCCTGTTGTTGCTCATGGTCTTAAAACTACATGATTTCAATGCATGGCGACGATCCAGCTCTAAAAGAAGAAGAAAAAATAACCGAGGACGAAGGTACTTTTCATTTTTTCTTATAATACTGGAAGCTAGCAGGGTTAAACTGCATCTGGCGTATCTTGAATATTATTTTAAATTATTGTAAGGGTTTTTATTTCTATTCTCGTTGAATTATGTGTTTTATCTGCTTTCCAAACAGCCCTCAGACTAAGTTCGCATGTCTGTTCTGCTTCATTAGCCTATGCAAAAAAGTGGTGGCCTGAGACAAGAAATCCATGAGCATCGGATGGATGCGAGAGAAAAAGCTCCGGCCTTTGTTGACACAATACAGTGTTTTTACAGTGTGATTGATAGAAAAAGACAGCAAATCAAAGGACTGAAGTTAAGGATGAAATACAGTGTGATTTACATTTTCTTCAACGGCAGCCAAACTGTAAATGAGTTTGATAGGCTGCCAATAACACCTTTACACTCTGGAGACGTCACCATTTAAAGGATTCATTTGTATACTCAGTGCATTGCACCTGGGAGACTTTTACAAAAGAGAGTTTTTATTTAAAACAACTACAATGACAAAAAGATAAGTCTAATTTATACCTATATATTTAAACATTTTATTTATTAATTTTCCCTTTTTTTTATTCTTCACATTTACATTTTACTATTTATTTATTTTCTCTTGTATTCTTTGACATTGTTATTGTTACAATTTGTTTTCATCCAAATGTCCTTTCTATGTATAATGTGGATGTGCAATATCAATGTAATATCCATCCGATGTACTTTGTGGATACAGCTGAATGAAAATGGAAATAAAAGTAGGCCAAAGTGTGAATATGTTTGTTTACTTTTAAATTGTTATTATATAGTTTATTTCTTTCGATGTATAAACTATGAAAAAGTGAAATTAAACTAAGTTATTAAAAAAAGAAAGTGCCATGATTTGGCAATAATAGTTCAACATGAGGCAACTCCTTAACTTTGATTTGTTCGATTTTGTTAAGTCTAAATGTATTTTCAAACAAAATATATAAAGAATCCTTCAATGTACTAGAAGTCATTCAACAGTCTATAACCCTGAATGATGTTGTATGTAGATGTATTGACGTTTCTTCAACAACTCCTGCTGTTACATGCAATCAACAACCCAACAACAACAAAATAAAACTACAACACATCCAAATAAAAATAGTGTAAATAATTTCCTGCATTCCGAGGCAAGATGTTTGTATATTATTTGATTGTCTTGAACTCAAACATTTGTCTTATTTATTCTTGACGGATGAATAATGTCTGTGGCTCTTTAGTTATACAGACTATGATCCACCAATGATCTGGAAGCAACCAGTCATGTCATAACTCATGTAACTAGCGTATAAAGAGATTACGAATGATTGACAAGTAAGGGATAATGTGTAGCGATCCGATGATTGCTATGAAACCAACACTGATACGATGAATCCTTGCTTACAGCTATATTACAGTGGGTTACAATCCTTTAAGTGTGTTTGGATGGCTTATAAATGCACAATATGGGGTTAAAGTGAAGGGTTAAGATGTGCATGAGTGTGCTTCCTACCCGGAGCGCTTGGTGATGGTGCCCAGGGTCATGGGCTGTTTGATCTGAGCCAGAGGCAGCACCACGGTGAGGCTCGGCAGCGGGGCCAGCCGCGGGTTCCCCATGTTGTTGTTGGTGAAGTTGTTGTATGAATCCTGGCTGCTCAGCTTGGCTGGAAACACACAGATATACAGTATTAAAAGTGTGAAAAACATTGGATTTTCTCCAGGTCGGGAAAGCTTTTTAATAGATTTGAAGGGAAATATTTCAATCGAGAGCCTTCCAAGTAGTTGTACTGAGAATCATACTGTGTGGTATCTGGTCAAACCTTTCACACGTGATAATATGTTTTGGTGAAAAGTGGTTCCTTGTTTATCGTTACAGATGAATCCTAAGTTCTAAGTTTGAGTTGTATTAAAAATTCCCTCATTCACTTTTATCCATCGCTCACTTTGAATTGCAGATAACCAGGTGACCTTGTTTATAGGGCTGCACACATTTTCAACATTTTATCAAAATCGCAATATCCACATTTCTTGGTTAAGGCAAAATGTGTGAAAATATAATTCTGAATGAAGCAGAAAAGTCTCGGTCTACAAACGATACTTTGTAAAACTTTTTAAAAATACTTAATAATAGCTTATTTTTTGGTACAACCCTTTAAAAAAAAGATTACACAAATGTAATTTAAAATATGTTTTTCAAAGATACTGTAGTGTTAGTATGTTTTCAAAATGATAATTCGGGCCAGGTGACAGCTCAGTGGTTAGAGTTAGTGGCCCCAATGCGGTGTCTGTTGCCAAGATGAACCCACGGATATCATCCCCTCTATCTCAAAAAAATAAATATATATATATATAGTTACCTTGAATATATCGAATGATATTGCAATTGCAGTCAAAATACTCGCAATCACGTTGTTTACAAAACTGAAACACCTACTGTTACATAAAAAAATCTTGTTTGAATATACTGAGCACTCTTATATTAAAGCTTTTTGCTTAAACTCTCTTTCTCTCTAACACACACACACACACACACACACACACACACACACACACACACACACACACACACACACACACACACACACACACACACACACACACACACACACACACACACACACACACACACACACACACACACACACACACACACACACACACACACACACACACACACACACACACACACACACACACACACACACACACACACACACACACACACACACACACACACAACCCCAGGTTCAAGGCCTCCTGTGGAATGATTGGAAATAACCAGCTCAAGATGCTACATTACAAAGGCTGTAGCTCGGCTTTTAGTGCCTGGCAGTCTGTTAATCAAGGCCAATCAACACACACACACACACACACACACACACACCGCACACACCGCACACACACACACACCGCACACACACACACACACACACGCACACGCACACACGCACGTAGGATACAAAGAAACACATCTCAAATCAAATGCAGCTCAAGCTAAACATAATCAGACCATGTCGAAGGTCTAATGAATGTAACCAGGTATACCAGGAGAGAGAGGCTGCTAGCTTGTGACACTCACTATGTAACCAAACACATACTGTTAGCCTCCATCTTACTGGGTAACACTCTTTTCACATTTGTTAGTAAGGCAGGCTGAGATCATCTCTGGTACGAAAAGTATGTCATGCAATTTTGTGCATGTAAAATAAACACATGATTTGTTTTTTATTTCAAACAAAAAAGCCAAAGCATATATCTCATTGCGTAAGATAACATGTGGCAAGACATTTTTCTATTGTACAATAACCAATATTATTTTATAAATCCATTAAAAGAGTTCTAAAGCAGTCGAATTAAGAAATATATTACTGTGGGCAAAATCCTGGTCACATCTGAATTGTAGCCAGGTTTTATGACAAATGAATTCCGCTTTATGATACATTTTGTCTGGAAAATGCAAATTATTAAGTTGAAATATGGTTCATATTTTTGAATGGAACTTCTTTCTGAAAACAATCCCTTTAAAAATGTTTTGATCGGACTCAGTTTCTCATGTTGCTGTTATTTATATACATCATTTCTATAAGCTCAGTTCCATTTACCTCCATTGTAAAGGGACACAGGCACAAATCTCTAAAGCTTATTTCTAAACCTTGAGAAAAAACAAACTGCATGGCAACATACCACCAGGGCCAAGTACAACACTATGGGTTTGTATTGTCACGTTGGTACAATGGGAAAAGAAACAGTCACATAGAAACAGTAAGAAAGGAACATTACACTATAGGGGGAAAATAAATGTGGATAATAAAACAAATATGCCCCTGTAATCCTGTGACAAAGCCACGACAAATACAAGAGACCCTGCTGATCCAATGTGCGGCCCGGGTACAAAAATAAATCCAAATTCAAGAGCTTTCAAAAGAAATAAAGAGCAAACCACAATACGCTCTCTGAATGTTTTCCTTGTTCCATTTGTTGCCTTAATAGATGAGTGACAGCCACGCAATATAAAGGAATGAAAAGGAGGAAGGGGGGGGGGGGACGCGAAGACAAAGAAAACAAGGCGGACATCAAAGGTTACAATAAAGGTAGAGGAGGAGAGTGCCTTGTCATTATTTGGAAAGGAGCGATCAAGAGGAGGCTGAATGCGAGCGGAAAGGGACTGCTGAGTGTTTTGGACCAGTCTTTTAGATCATTAACGTGTAGCTCTGAGATTCATTAGTCCTGCCAAACCTCCGCGTTGTGGGCCTCTAAAGGGCCGTCCTTCAGACCTCCGCTGGCCCACAATGCCGCATGACCTTCAGAGTTGGAGAGGAGACCATTACACAAACTTGTCCTTCATTTCCTTCTGCTCCTCTATTGGTAAGACCAACAGAGGTCTGTACCGGGGGCCGATCCTGAAAGTCCTCCAGATTTCAAAAAGCTACACCCCGAGAGCTTGGGCAGCCACCTTTTGTGTTGAGGGGAGGGGAGGGGGGGGAAATCAGTACAGGAAGCAGCCTGAATAGCCATAATGGTGCTTCAGCAAAGAAGGGGGTGGAGGGTTGAGATTTGGGGGTGGGGGTGTTGACGAATCAAACATCGTCATTCAAAAAAGGAGCTTCAATGCTTTATACACGGTAATCCCCCACCCTTAAAAAATAAGCCTCACTGTGGGTCCTAGAACAGATGCGGGAGTTGATGATCATGGCGTGCTGTCACTCAAGGCCAAGTGCTCCTCAACTGTCATAACCCCCCCAGTGAAGACGGGGAAGACGACTTAATGTGGAACGTGTTGGAGATCACGGACGGCCAGACGATGATACATGGGAAGACAGCTTGGATGTCTGAGCGACAGGCAGCAGTGAAGTGTGTGTGTCTGTGGATGTGGTGGCTTGTAGACAAAATGAGTAAAGGTATGCTAACAAATGATAAAGGGAGTGTTTACCTCTACTAATGTCAAAGATTGGGAGTGGAAATCATGTCCATCATTTTAGAAAGATTAAAACAAATATCAGAATAAAGACTACATATGCTTTTTGTAAATGTGTGTTTACATTATTGCTTTTTATTAAATCAAAAAAAGAAATTATTCGAAAATGCTGTTTCATTCTTGTATGTTGACCTTTCTTGTTTAGATTGTTTTAGTTTGTGCTATATGAATGAATGTGCCTTGCCTTACATACTTTTACACTTAGAAATAGTTTAAGGATTTTTTAATTAAGTTGTGATTTAAAATCATTCTGAAATGTAAGACATTTCTGCCAAGTGTATCACCAGTCTATATTTGGCCTGTACCATAATTACTACCTGTGCCCATCAATGATACTACATTACTGCAGAAACTACTTTTCCTAGTTCTACAACAAGTGTTTATGGTACAGAAATCCTCTTTTTCAAATGCCTGTTGAAATGTAACTGTACAGATTTGTTCTAAGCCAGTGCAAAGGCATTAGTTTCAATAAATAAAAAAAGTAAAAAGTAAGTCAGAAAGGAAAAGGGCTGACCAAGGATACTACAAAGAGAGAGAGGTAGACAGATGAAAAGAGTCCGTCAGACAGACAGATAGCCCTCGACGGAGGCCATGATTTGATTAATGACCGGGGCGTGATGTGCCCAAGCACTGATACATGACATTCCCATGGAAAAAAGATCCATCAATGCAAATCCAGCTCCGTCGTGTCGTCCGGAGAAAAACTCTGACCCTGCCAAAAAGTCACACTGTCACCTGACCCTCGTCTCCTTTTCTCCTTTTAATCCAACCATCCATCCAGCTCCCCTCCATCCATCCATCCCTGTCTCAACAGCATTTGCATTCTCTCCTCGCATTAAGCCTCTCACTCTAACCTTCGCACTCTTTCCCTCTTCTCAGCCAGTCCGTCACACGCTATCTCATGTTTCTCTCCCCTCTTTTAATACCCAATTTGCATCCAATACAAGCTGCCGACGAGGAGCCAACGTGCAAAAGGACAAGCTCTGAAGACTGTGTGTATCCACGGACACTTTGTCTTATTTGAATTGTTCTGCCAGAAGAGAATATTTCAGTCAAGGGAAAAGAAAACTCTAGCAGGTCAGAAGAGGATTTGGGTTAAGAGGCAGAGTAAGGAAGAGAACAAACAAACTATGAAGTCTCAGCAAGGGAATACTTTTTATGGTTTTCACTAGACTTTATGCTTTTGGACAGTTGATATATTTCGCTTACTTCCTGGCCAACAAGATGAAACCGCTCTTTGCATGCAAAAGGCAACAGTTGTAGTGTGTAATAACAACTTTACACCAGTTGGTTAATTTGTTCAACAGAATTGGACTCTTGTCAGAGAATAATATCTCTGCTACAGCTTTTAGATCATGAATCTTAGCCAGACCGTCATTACAAGTATAGCAATTATTTCATGTATAGCAATTATGTTATATTAAAATATGGGCTGTTTGGTGCAACCTCTAATACTGCCTACCTAAAATAAGGGTTGGCTCTCTTTCCTCAATACTTAGGATATACTGACCAATATATGTCTGTGGCAGAGTTTGCGTTAACCGAATATTTTTCGTCTATGACGGATTTTTTTTAACAATGATGGAAAAATCTGCAAGTTGTCCGTCATTTTGACAGATTAGAACAAACTCAGAACAGCGCCAAAGTTTCCCCGCAGCGGGGCTCCGGTGTTATGCCGTGTTATGCATGCCCGCCCAAAAGGAAATGATACCGTTTCCAAACCTAACTTTGCCGAACAAATCATTGAAATGTCTGGGAGTATTTGCTTTACGCTGTGCGCGCTCCCGCGAGGTGCAGTGGGCATGCATAACACGGCGCTACAGTTCACGAGGCGTCCACCCCCCCCCACCCCCCCGTTGACAGTTCACAAGCGTGCTCCCAATCAGTGTTCATTGGAAAAATCGCAATGGACACTTATGTTTGAATTCCAAAATACATTTTCATTTAAAAAGATAAAAGAAGTCAGAAAAGTGATTATTCTTTGATCAGGTATTTCCAACAATTCCTTGATTTGAATCAGGGCAAGATACTACTTACTAACCCTAAACACAATGGCTCCCAATGGAGTGGCCAATGGTGTGTGAATGTTAGGCTCCAGAGCAGATGACCTTGTATGGCAGACGCTGCCTCTGTATGAATGTGTGTGAATGCCGGCTTGTACTGTATATGTAAAAGCACTTTGAGAGGTCGCCAAGAAGTGCTATATAAATGCAGTCCACTTACCATTTAACATATTGTTTTAATAGGATAAAATATATTGTTTTTACATTGGTAATAAAACACAAGTACTATATATGCACCAACATTTTAAGTTGTTACCACCCCTTCTAAGTGCAGTTCAATTCAAATTGGCCTATATCAGCAAAAATGTGTCAGTCTTTGTTCACTGAGGGCCACATACCGAGAATCATACGAAGGGCTGGGACACTCACTACAGGTGAGGTATATTGCCTCATAAGTTCAGTTATAAGTTAGCAAAATCAATCAAATGTAGGTCAATTATGCTTGACACTTGAATATGCTTTAAGAAAAATAACAGCCATAACAGCTTCTATAGGGTTTCATTTATTCTTGTTACAAAAACGGTTTGCTGCTCATTCCTTAAAACAGAAGCCTGAGATCGCTTATAACAAAGGGGAAATAGGAAGGGTATATTTCAAGCTGGTTATGCAAATCAGTTATTTGGCTTTTTTTTATCAACTAGGATTTGTAAGAAAACATTTTTAAACTTGAATTGACTGAATCCATTTGAAGAGTGGGCTTTTTAACACATGAATACTACTGTGTAATATATGTTTACATATATATTTAAGAAGTACAATAAAGGAATAGCACAAGTTTCAGGAGTGGGCCATTGTCCATTATACTTTTTGAAATTGCTGAGGGCCAATTCAAAATAGACAATGGGCCTCAGTTGGCCCCCGGGCCCTAGTTTTGACACCCCTGGTCTATACCCACATTCCACCATTCATACCTTGATAGTCCTAAAGGAGGGAGGGATTAAAGCAGGGGATTGAAAAAAGAGGGGTTGGACTCTTTGTGTGCCGAAGAAGAAAGCGGTTCTACTATCCCAGTTCCCCAAAGTATTATTATTAAAACACTAACTTCCACAGGGGGAGGAAAGAGGGAGACAGAGATGAATGCAGGGAGGGCTAAAAAAAGGTCGAACATAAAGGGGGAAGGAAAAAAAGAAGAAGAAGGAGCTGGGATCCCCACTGGACAGAGTAAAAACAAATTAAAAGAGCCCTTATAAAACACAGATGCTGCAAAGAAAATAAACTTCACAGGATTTACTGTTTTGCAAAGGAATCGGAACACGGGTGGAAAAGCCATCATGTCATCTTCTTTTCCCTTGTCTCTCAGGTAACCTCGCGGCAGAGGGATCTATCTTCTCAGTTTTCACTTTCCCGCCTGTCTTTTCTCTCTGCACGGACGACGACATTGCTTGTTTACTATTTGCAGTCGAAGCTAGGGTCAGGCTGGCCTGTGTGAAAATGGCTTCCTGCCCAGTCCTCCGCTCCCAAACGGCAAGCTAACGTTTTTGTTTTATATTTCATTGACATTTCTCATGTCAGGGAGCTAATAAAAAACCAAACACTCAGCGGACAAAATGAAAAAAATGTCAAGACGTGATCTTTTTTGGTATTCCTTCATAATATCTGAAATGTGAAAAAGGGAAGAAGGGGCTATGAGAGCAGTTTGTGTTGTAATAAGGAGGAAGATACACTAGCAGTGAGGGAAAACTCATATACACTACATCCAAAAACACTGATTCACACTTCCTGATTCACAGCCCATCATAATCATAAGAAAACAATTCAGTGAATGGAACACGCGCTAACTTCAAAACACACACAAACAGCACCCTGAAATCAGATATCTAAGTTTACAGCATGTCTGTATTTATCCGGCTTCATCAGACATGACTGAGTAACCAGCAAGAGGAGCTGGAGGGGGGTCAGACATCTCCACTGGATCAGATGACATCCACAACCCAACATTATGTATGTATGTGTGTGTGTGTGTGTGTGTGTGTGTGTGTGTGTGTGTGTGTGTGTGTGTGTGTGTGTGTGTGTGTGTGTGTGTGTGTGTGTGTGTGTGTGTGTGTGTGTGTGTGTGTGTGTGTGTGTGTGTGTGTGTGTGTGTGTGTGTGTGTGTGTGTGTGTGTATCATCTGATTTGTGTCAAGGAGCTAGCAGCTCACAGTAAAGAGGGTTGTTGGGAAAGCAGGAGGTGTATGTGTGCATTTTGGCAAGAGGGGGTGCAAATACACAGACACACAACCACACACACACACACACACACACACACATCATACATACTTACAAACCAGAGGAGAGTAAATAGGAGAGGCAGAGACAGTTTGAGAACGAAAGAGTTCATTACATGGTTCCTGTTTTGCTCTTTTTTTCAAAATGGCAATGTAACAAAAACTAAAAAACAAAACAAAAACTACAAGGTGAGACATGGGACACTTTCATATTTTAAAGATATTTAGATTTGTGATAAAAGAAGATCATCTCTGATCATTAAGAGATGAATGCGTTTTTTAATGAGTTAATACTATCAAAAACGATACTATTTGTTCTCCCTTCTAACTCGTTTAACTTACAGTAATTGTGAGAAAAGGCTAAATGAAATGTGTTTTTCGTTTTTTCTCCTAATGTAAGTGATAATGTTGAAACTCCCAATATATATGTTATCGATTGAAACATCTTCTTGATTTTATAAAAAGTGAAAATAACTTGTTTCAAGCTGTTTAGTTTACATATATGTTTGAATACTATTTTTTAAAGTATTTCAATATTCTACAAACAGCATTAACTTAATCAATACACACTGCTTGCTGTCCATACTGCATAAATATGGTATATTCATTGCGCCAGTATTCTACATTGTGTTGTATAAACTGCACTTTTATGAATCTCTGGTTAGATGCTAAACTTAATTTTGCCGTTTAGGTATCAGAACTTTCTAGAATGTTGCTTACGTTTATTTTGATTGGATTTGGCAGGACTTAAAAAGGAGATAAAGGAGTCCAGTGACAATCATCAACCAGACAAGGTTAAACAAAAAGAAAATCATAATTTACATCTTCAGCACAAGGAATTTATTGCATATTGCTTGTATAAAATATTTTCTTCAAATCAGACAATTTTGGTATTTCTATTTGTTTGAACTCAATCAAAATGACCTTTGGTATTAAACAGTATATGATAACAAACACATATGGGCAAAATAATTCAACATTTCCTACATAAACATTCTATGTTATAGGTGATTATACTGCAGCCGATGCAGAGCTCACTGTTGTTGTAATGAATAGTGATTGGCACTGCAGCTGTGACAGTAGCTCTGTTTGAATAGCGGGTAAAAAACAAGATATGATATCAATTGAGGGTTTTGGCAGTCTAAATGAATGGCGTGTAATGTGAATATAATAGGTTTACTTTGCCTATCAAGCTGGAATATTACTAGTGAGTTGTGTATATGGATTACTATATTTACTTTTATAATATAACATATATCATTAACCATTCCCTTGCAATTTTCATTTTAATTTCCTCTTTCTATATTGCATTGCTGGAGGAACTTAACATTTGTATTGCCAAAACTATGCTGAACCTATTGTGGATATGACAAATAAAGCATTTGAATTTGTAATCAATCCATTAATTAACAAAAATGATTTCCGTTATAGTTGAGGAAATCTTGAATTTCTATCAACAATATGTTGTTTTTTTTGACCCAAGTGAATGATATATTGTACACTTACAAAGGATGGTGTTATTAACAACCTGTTATGCATTGGTGTAAAACCAACACTTGTATTGGCTTTAAGCTTCAGAAACACAGATAAACTCAAATAAGAGAGAAAACAAACCCATTATCCTCACACTGCAGCGGAACAAAGGTGGGATGTCAAATCTATTGATCCTGCGACATTGAAAGGCTTTGTCTTTCTCAGAGCGTGAACTATTCACATGGCAATAAGCTGGAAGCCACAAGTGCCTTCTGTGTGTAATTGCAAGCCTGCTTTATTATTTCTTTTATCGCAATTTTGCAAATTAAATAATGATGAGTGCAGTGGCGGGCACCCAGTGATAAGAGAGCTTAGTGGTTGTGGAGATTGAGTTATTAGGGTTTGTACAAAAAGGATGGTCTTTGGCGGGGCCCCGAAAGCGGGCCAAGATACATATTCCTCGCACTGTGTATTTGTGGTGGCTTTAAAAGCCCTAAAAGTACAGGGGAAGGCTAATTTTCAGAGTAAACAGCTTGTTCGATTGCAGTGTGGTTTTGCGCTGAGCTCTCCGTTTATTGACTCAAGCCGAGCGGGGCTCTGGCCGACCGCAGGGGAGAAGAAGCCTGCCGGTGGAGCCTGCAACAAACACAAGTCTCTTACCTTTGATGGCACACACACTGTAACAAACACGGTTGAATCAAATGTACTGAGTAATGTACAAAGCCCTAATCCTCTTGACGATATGGCAGGTTGAGGGGAAAAATGCTTTTAAAAGAACATCTGCTCCTTTTAGAAAAGCTATTCCTAATTGTGTGTTTCCTCTGCAACCATTTGTAGGGTAGATTATTAAGATATATAAAGTGTGGTCCAAATGTGATTCTGGATTTTATGCATCAAAAATATTTATAATACAAGGGTAATAAACTCTACTCAGAAAAAAGAACTATTTTTTCATAGGTTTAAGAAATTATAAAGATCTAATTAAAATCATTCCTATCTATGGCCTTCTTAAGAAAACAACCAAGAGAGGCAAGTAAATGCAAAAATGACAAATTCAGGTAAGGTTTATTTTATATGCAACAGTACTATGTTTCGACTGCCTCTTTAAAAGAGAAAAAAAACGTTTTAAAGAACGGCTGCAAGTTGTTTTGGTTGAAGGAAGGGACCATTCATTAAAAAAGCCAGAGAAATGTCTCCGCTCCTCTACTGCTGTTAGATTTGTATCAAAGCAAAACCCTTGCAGCACAACTCAAGCTTTTCAAGTCTTTTCCTGTCTGTTCTGCTCTGCTCCTCCCTCTGCAAACCGCTGAATCCTGACCTCACAGCGCCACTCGGAGGACAACTCCGGTACTAAAACACAGGGATACCACCAAGCTTTAATGTCTACCATTTGGGGTAATTATACCAAAGTGAACCATTAACGAGTATTCCTACATCCTTATTTTTACTAATAAATTCCATTAGATTATAACATACTTTTGTTATGGCGCGTACAAAACATTACATGTTATGTATCTGATAAATTGATCTAAAGCGACATACTTATGACTATGGAAGCAATTTGGGGGTTAAGTATCTTGCCCAGGACAATTTGAAATTTGACTGCTGGGGGTGGGAATCGAACCAATGACCCTCTGATTGGTTGATGCCTATTTACCCCCTGTGTCATGGTCACCCTAAGAACTTAGTAATGATACTCAACACAATGTTGCTGTCATGGTTACACGCGGTGATTGGTAAACTAGCTCGGCAGTTGATTGCATGAGGATTTACATGTTGTGTTATTTAAAAAAAAAGTCTGTTAAACAAGCAGATTTATCTTTGCTAGAATCATATTGGATTAATGATAATGTCTTCTGTATTTTCACTCATTTAAATGTATAGATTACAACTTTATTACTCAATCCCTAAATTAGATATTTTGCTTTTGTGCCTACTCCTATTTTTGGTTAGGGGTTGCGTCAGTTATAGGCATGCACAGGTTAAGGATACTTGACTTAGGTAAAAGTAGAAATACTACAGTGTAAAAATACTAAATTATTGGCATACAAATATACTTAAAGTATCAAAAAAGTACTTATTGTGCATAATGTCCTAATTTAGAATAATCTATTTTAATGTACTGGATTATTGTTATTAATGCATTAAGGTGTTCATCGCTGCTGGTAAAGATGGAGCTAATTAAATAAATGTATATACTGCTGCTCGATATCTTAACCTATAATAATATATCATAGTTTATGTATGAGTTTGTGTATATTTTGTATTAGATTATAATATGAATATGTAAAGTAACTAGAAACGAATTTTCGTAAATATATGTAGGGGAGTAAAAAGTACAATATTGGCTTCCAAAAAGTATAGTAAGTATGAAGTAGCACAAAATGAAAATACTTAAGGAAAGTACAAGTACCCCAAATCCGTACTTAAGCACAGAAAATGTACTTTGATACAGAACACCACTGCAGGCATGGTAAGTGCTCACCATGTTGTGGCTATCTAGGCAAGGCTGGGGATGCTATAACAATACAATGGGGATGTAGAAGGCAGAATAGGGTGTTTAAAAGAAAGTGCGGAAAATTAAATACAATAAATATGATGAACATGTGGGCCTGTGGTGACTTTACGAACGCCGGTTAGCTCAGTCTGGACGCTGATCCAAGACAGCTCATCATGATGACATGATGAAATCTGGACAAGTCATCTATCTCACTGTTTCATACTGCTACACGTTTTTGAAATGAGCATGCTAACTTGCTCTGTTAAACCCATCTCCTATCTGTGTGAGACCGAGATTTCAACATACTCAACTGTACTGTCTTCAACTTACTAGAGTATACTGTAAAAACAGGGTCGCACCAGGGTCATGTACTAAAGTGTCACACACCGGCAGTTATTAGGTCATGTTTCCTTGGCATCGACCTCGGTGAAGAGTTGGTGTTTTTCACCAAGGGCCGATGACTGACGGGGGGGAGGAGGGAGGCGAGATAACACCAAAGTCCAAACCCAAATAAGCAAGCCGTCAGCCTCTAATAGCAGAAAGGAAGTGTCCCTTTATCAACAAGTGAATTAACTGTTTCCCGTCACACCTTGTTTTTTGCCGCCCCTGTTCTCTCTGAACCAGCGCCAAAGCCCAGATGGCTCAGTGATCGGACCACCAGGGCTTCTGCGGGGTGAGGAAACAAATCTGTTGCTCTGACTAATAGCCTCGCACTGATGTGTTGGACCGGAGTTGTGCGTAAACACGTTAAAAAAACATGTATTTCATCCTGGATGTAGACCTCTAAGTGGCAGATGAAAGCCTCATCTCAATCTACTTTACAATAGAGAGAGGTCTTTCATAAAGAATTATGAACAGACATTATTAGACAAAGAACCATGAAAGGATTATAGCTGAGAATATTTATTTTGGGACCATAACCTTTATTGAAGCGACAGTGTTGAAAGAGGGAGACAGAGGGGATAACAAGCGGCAAATGGTCCGATGGTGGATATCAAACCCGGGTCCTCCTCATGGGGACCAAGACAAGTAGATGGGCTGCCAGTTCTATCAATATATACAGCTAGCCCAAAAATAAGTTCTTAAATTGAAAAATAATGCATTATACTGATAAAAAGCATCTCTCAAACTCACCCAATGGCTCATATGATAATAGATTAATATGCAGTGTTTGGAGATTTTACTTTTCACGATCCTCCTCCACAGTGAAAGGGGTTTGTTTGAATTTTGAATTAAGAACAGATTAATTACATATTTAAAAAAATCCTAACCTCAGAGACTCTGATTCAAACATTTTTAAAGCATTGCTTGATTAATACAGCCTAACGATTGGGTCAGCAATAAGTCTAAAATCCTAATAAATGTTAAGTATCTTTTTTTAAATAATATAAAGTATGTTTGGTACTGCTTTAAGGGAAAAAAGAGAGACAATGTGAGTCTTCCAGCCATTGCACAGTAGAGCACAGTGCTTTTCACAGTAAGTGGTGAAATGTACTCAAGTACTGTATTAAAGCACTATTTTGCCATACTTTTCTACTCCACTAGAACATAATTATTTAAAGTGATATTGTACTTCTCTATTAGATTTCCGAAATAAATATTTAACTTTTTTTCCCTCCGCTTTATTTATTTGACACTCATAGTTATATAGAAAATGCTGATATGATGCAGTACTACTGCACTATCACTTTTTGTGATAAAAACAACATAATACAATATTCTATGAAAATATAATGCTGTGAAAAGCTAATCTGCATAATTTAGCTACAGTCCATTTTGCTGATAATACCAGTGTTTTATTAAAGATGACATATTATGCAAATGTTCAGGTTCATATTGGTATTTTGTGTTTCTTCTCTGACATGTTTAAATGCCTTTTAAGTTAAAAAAAGGTCTTCATTATTCTGATACGGCCTGTTCTGCAGCACCTCATTTCACCCTCTGTCTGAAACCAGGGCCCAGTCTGCTTATAGATAGAGATGTCCCGATCCGATCACGTGATCGGGGATCGGAGCCGATCACGTGATTTTCAAAAGATCGGAATCGGGAGAAAAAAATCGGGGATCGGGATTTTTTTTTTTTTTTTTTTATAAAATATTTGTATTATTTTATTTAATGTTACAAAACAAAAATGACCATGTTCACGTCTTAAAGTCATCCTGAGGCCTAAGTTTTGGTTTAAAATTACACAACGTCATGTATGTGTTGCTTCTTTTGGGCTTGTTTTCATAGACCTGGTTGCTTATTTCTCTCAAATCTGGCAACAGAGTGGGCGCAGTGTCTAATAGTAGCAGTAAGCTAACGAGAGGCTACGTTCAGCTGGTGACTCGGGAGTCGGGACAGAGAAAATGTCAGGAGTTTGGAAGTACTATAAAATTGAAAGCGAAGGCAGTGTAACAGCCAGATGCAATGTTTGCAAGGCGGAGGTTCCGCGTGGTGGAAAGAACAGAGCTACGTTCAACACGACTAATCTAATACACCACCTGAGAAACAAACACCAACAACAACACAACGAGTACACAGCGGCCACTCAGGTAACGGCACTGAAACAACCGACACTTTCAGAGACTTTTAAAAGGAAAGAGAAACTGCCCCAGAACAGTGAAAAGGCCAAAGAAATAATAGCCAAGATAGCTGAATTCATCGCGTTGGATGACCAGCCGTTATCTGTGGTGGAGAACGTGGGGTTTAAGGGACAACTTGAATGCTTTTCTCCTTTTTTTCCTCTTAATGCATTGCATAAAGATCGGATCGGGAAAAATCGGTATCGGCAGATTGTCAAAATCAAATGATCGGAATCGGATCGGGAGCAAAAAAAGGTGATCGGGACATCCCTACTTATAGATGTCCCGCCTCTTAGCCTATCACATAGAAGGTTTTGGAGCGCTATCCAATATTAGCGTGAGTGTCTCATAGTGATGTCACTATGTTCCCGAAGAAAAAAAAAGATTCCAATAGAGGTGTTTCAAGCAGGGGGGAGTGTGTGGGAGACCAAATCCCTCTGGAGGAAACGTTGGGAATTTTGGCTTTGCAAACCATTTACATGCAAACAAAGCTATAACTTTAAACTATAACTCACTTCAGGGAAGGGAAAACCCCAAAAAGCATAACAGGGTTTCTTTAAGTAGCATTTTGAATTCAGGGATTTGACTTGTAATATTTCTCCTTTTGATTAAGTAAAGGATCTGAGTACTTCTTCCACCTCTGTATACAGCAGAACTCTGTGGCTGGATCCGAAAACATTTTAATAATACAACTGTACAGTGGCTACCATATGCCGGGCTCGGCCTCAATAACCTCTGCCCTTTGTAGAGGAACTGCACTTACTAATCAAGACTTGTGTGTGCCGGGCCACAGACCAGCCGCGCTTTACAACGTGGAACTGTCACAATACAAGTCATCACTTTGAATCACAAAACACTGATCACAAAAGATAAAAATAACCTTTGAAAAAGAAGGGATGGGGGTGGAAATTGAACTGTACACAGGGACGTAAATAGCCATCCTAGATTTTAACAGTGACAAGAAGACGGCAATTGCAGCCTCTATTTTTAGGCTCGCCGGTGGCCTGGGCTGGCAGCTTTGGGGAGGATGTGTACTTTTCTTCAGTTCCTTTCCAAAAATCAACGCTGTCCTCACTGGCGACAATCACAGAGCAGCTGTTGTGGCTAGGTGGCCTGGCCCCGGCGTGCCTCACCCTGTTGCTCTCTGCCAGCTTTTGAAAAGTGCATTCAATGCCCAAAACTCACACCCGGGCCACAAAAACAGACAGAAAAGCGTGTGTGACCTAATGTGTTTTCATCCGGTGAAATTTCCGCAAATTATGGAGGTTTTATCAACGCTGGTGGCAGCGGTAGTGATTGAGAGGGGGCTGGTTTCTAAATGTACATAAGGCAGGATGTTTCGGAGCCAATTTGTTTAAAATGACAGACACACAGAGACCTACACGACCTTGCACCAGACATATGTGACTGGTGAACTGATAATGACCTGTGATTTGTGATCTGTGATTTGTGATCTTGGTTTGCACCATGTGCTTCTGAGAGTGAGGATCAACTTGTATTGGTGCAACAGCTTGGGTGAAAAGTGTAATTAAACATTGACTCAATTCTCTGCGAAACCCCCCCCAAAATAAGTCACAGTCTCCACACGCAGACAATTCTAAGTTACGAAATAATGGAAGGTAAATGTCACATATACAATTTAAAAAGTGATACTTCATGAAGTCCACTAAATTGTATCTCACTCATTCCATTCCAAACCGACCCCTACACCCTACCACTCTGTGACATAGGGAACTCCATCTGTGGTCACACTCTGAGCTGAATGAGGGTCCTTCTTTAAGGTGTAGGATGTAAATACAGCAGCAAGCTTCGAGACAAACTCTCTCTCCGGCATAAACTGTCATAACCAAAAATCTTTAGTGGCTTTTTTTGCAAACCTTTTCTTGCTTTAAATCTGAGGATTATTAGCTGCTTTAGCAACCGTACCTGTATATATATACAACTTTAAAATGAAATGCACATGTCTACCATTTTTTAGACTAGACATGGGTGTACATTAAAATACAATACAACAATTCAAGTTGTTACAATCTGTATAACAAAATAAAATGTTATACTTTACTAGTACATTTTTGCAAGGAACTATTTGTTAGTTCTGGACCCATGCAGACTCGCTGTTGGAGGGTTTAATACCTCCCAATCCCCACTAGTTGGTTTGAAACTAAATGTGGCGGACCCTCATAGCGAAGTGTAGATGGTAGGGAAAGGGTGTTAGGGTTCGATTGGAATCAACCCAAAGAGTCTCTCCTCTTCTCAGGTCATTGATTTTCTGGAGAGCTAATCTAGGCCTACCTGCCAACTTGTGGATAGATAATGGAATATCTGGTCTCATTTGAGAAAAAGAAAGGAAATCTAAGGAAGAGCAGGCAACTACATGTCTACAGTGTCATCAGTCATGACGGGTACTAACAGCGTTGCACCTGGTCAGGTAAGGCAGATGGTCAGAATCGATGTAGATTTGGTGTTATTTGTATTCCCTGCTGGCTTGGAACGGCACGGAATTTGCGGACCCGCCGAGCAAACGTGCACAAATTAAATGACAAAGGAGGCGGGTGTAGGGGCTAGTTTGGAATTGTTGAAAGTAGTCTTTTTTATTCGGTTAGCTACTGTCTATATGGTACAGATTACAACCTTGACAAAAGGGGTGTTAAAACTTCCTGTGGACTGTCTAATACACTTAGATATAAAAGTTATGTTTAAATGTTCTGAGTCAAGCAAATATTAGTATTCTTTCATTTTTTCTATTTAAATAAAGATTAGTTGTGTACATAGTTTATCTTCTTCAAATGTACACACACACACACGCTTGTGCACACACTCAGTAAGGTATCACTTGGAGGACTAATTGTTGACAGGTGGCCCTAATGCTTTTCTTTGAAACACAAGTGTGATTTACGAGCATGCTCCCCGAGACCCCGGCTTTCAGTGCTGCTTCTACTACAAACCCTATCTTTCTCCCCCTCTGTCTGTCGCTCTTCCTCCTTCGTTCCCCCTGTACCATCTCTCCTTCACTTTTCTCAATCGTACCTCATTACTTTGCTCCCTCACTTTCACCTCATACCCCACTTTGATGTTTCTGTCTCTCATCGCAGCAGAGCGGTGACTCTCCAAAGTAAGACATCCTTTTAATGTTTGATGGCCTATTTTTCACAGAGTGAAGGAATGTGTGTGTCTGTGTGTCTGTGTGTCTGTGTGTATGTGTATGTGTGTGTGTGTGTATGTGTGTATGTGTATGAGTGTGTGTCTATATTTGAGTCTAGAGGTTACAAAGGAGTCTGGGTCCAGACAAGGAAGACAGGACGGAGAAAGAAGGCAAGGGCGTCATTTTTCAACCAAGAGTACAAAAATTGCAATATTTATATATTTTGTCATATTGGTAAATGTTAATATAAAAGAAAACAGAGGATAATCCCTCTGGATGTTTCAGCACATTAATGCAAATGTATTGTAAACAATATTATCCTAAATTAGACCTGTTGAGTTTGCAACAGCACATTTTCCTGCTACAACTACAGATAGTAGTAGTGGTGCAGGAATGAGTACTATAACGTGTAGATGGGTCAGCTTTTTATCACTTACAGTTTCCCCGTCCTGAATTGTGTTTCATGTTAACAACATGAAACACAATGAGACTACTAAACGTCATCAGGCCAATCACAAGTCTACCTTTAGCTTAGACGTGCTGAAGATGTTTCATGTAGTTTGTTAATGGTTAGCTTTTTACTCCTGGTGGTTGTATTCACACTTTAACTATCATGAAGTTGTTTTAGTATGTCAATATGATAATATGAGATTATCCTGCCAAACTAAATGTGTTATTATCATACACGTGTCTGCCAAAGATCTTTATTTTCTGCTATACTCCTTAATCCAATGCAGAAATCTATTTGCTTTTAGTTGCAGGAGCCCTTGTGATGCTAACTTCTGGGTCTGCCTACAAAAATATGTCACCATTGCACCACTCTATGTCACCGATTATCGAAAAATGCCATTCCCTCTTAAAATGTTACAGTTTTTTGAAGGCTAACGTTTTCCACCCCTTTAAGCTAAAAAGCATGTGGTGCAATGGGTGTATAAAATATGTATAATACAACATCCTTGGCAGTTTACTAAGAAGAAAATGCTTCCATACCACTAGACTACTTACTGTAGGTTGTTCGACTCATGTTGTTTCTTCAAAGCCATGCTTTTTACAATGACAATAAATGAACCTTAAACCTTGTTACATGATTTCCAATGACCAAACTGTCAATTCCCAGTCATCTGGTTCGCTGAAGTGTTTATCAAGGTCTTGACATCACCCTGACACATTAGTTAAAGCTCAGGGGTGTTCTTGGAAAGAAATGACTTATGAGAACTGTTTTATGTCATACTAAGTAACACCTATGGGGTCAAGCAGTGCTGCTTACACAAAGTGTGTGTTTTTCAGAGTTTATCAATGTCAAATAGGGACACAGCCAGTGGGAGCAGCCATCGGTGTTGTTTGACAAACAAGGTGAACAAGGTTTTGGCAGACAGATCAGAATCCCAGGAATAGAGCTACTCGGTGACCACTCACTGGAAACACACACACAACTGGAGTCAGTGCCTGGACCTGTCGTTAGATTAGAACAGTTGTATCTTTTGAGGCCCATGTCTAATTCACAAACTGGTGGGTACAGCACCTTTAAATCTACAGGGACAATGACAACTTTGCAATCATCATTGATTATCATGCACTATTAATCTACCGATACAAATGAAACATTATCAATTGTTCCTTTTTTGTTTTGTTTGATGGTCTTGGGATTGGCTACCAATCATGTTTTAGAAGTTTAAGAGGCTAACGCTAGTTTGTCGGTAAACAGGTATCCTTCAAAGATGGTCGACTTGTTGATAATGTCACATTCTTATTCCCTATTGCAAAAATATGTGAATGTAGTTAATCAAGCTTTCTATCATATTTTTAACCTTCAATGATATGAATCTGAGAAATCTAGATAACCTCCTCCATGCTGCCTTGCACCAAATGCGCATTAGATGCCAACCTCAACACGCATAGGTAACAAAAACAGCAAACCTTTCAGTTCTCCTCCCTCCAAAGCTCCTTACCATGCAGTGGAGACCCCGAGGGGCTGCTGGACATGCCAGGTATGGGGCTACAGCGGCCCCCGATGCCTCCTCCTCCTCCTCCCAGGATGCAGCCACCTCCTCCGATGCCTCCAACTCCTGCTCCTCCTCCAAACGCAGCTACCCTGTTCAGCTCCTGTTCAATGTCCTCCAAGCCGGCACTCTTTTGGAAGCGAGACATCCGATTTACCACCCGAGGTGACATGTGGGTGCGGGCACAGGGTGCACCGCCATAGGGGTTGATGGGAAATACATGGGTTGTGCCTCGAAGGGTGCTGATGGTAACCCAGCGACTGTCCTGACTAAAACACATGTCTTGGACCTGGACAGAGACAGGGCAGGAACAGAGAGAGGACAGATGTTAGAGGGGGGTCTTGGGACAGCAAAATGATGAAATAAAGTCACTGTAGTTCCACTCACTATGCACATGATTACGTTTTAAATTCCTCGAACTACACATAATTTTCACTCAAGCTGGTGGGCTAGCCTTAGGTCCTAGCTATGTTAGCGTATTCTGTATCTGAGCGGTCAGTCCACCATTGGTACCTTGGTCCAGCTGGTCTGCCTTATGAGTCTCGGGAAGCCATCATTTCAAGGTCTGCTGCACTTTATAAAATCCCCATACTTCCTTTTCTAACGCCATATGTGCCCCAGTAAAAACAAAAGACTAAAAAAGAGCTACGGCTGCTTAGAAACCTTTAAAAAAAAAGAAAAGTGTTCCCTATTAGCAAGGCTACCAAAAACACTCTGACATACTCCCAAAAACTTGATGTTTTTGTTATGCTTTTACTGTGTTGATGTTTTCATTATGTGCCTTGTTGACTGAATTTACATGTAGAAAACGTAGACATGTTTTAAATGTCTGTAAAACGTGACGTTGTTCTGAACTCGGGTGACAGAGTGTAAGAAATAGAGAAACAGTGATTATTTAAAGACATTGTAAGTGCCTTAGCAAATGACATGTGATTTAAAGTAAAATATGTAAATTGTCAGTATGAAACAACAACAATTGAATGAATGACAACTTGTTGGTTATGTTTCATCTTTGGATTTTAATATATATGATTACTGTTTTAACTGGCGGTGAACTTGTAACCATCCTTGAACAAACATTTACATACAGTCGGCTCACTAACTCCCAGATATTTGGTTTCAGCAGCTCCAAGCTACTTCTCTAGACTGCCATTAACCCGGATGGATGGATATTTTGAACAAAGGCTAAATCCTCTGTTCTGTATTATTTTCTTCAAAACGGGGATAAACGTCAGCCAAAACATTGTCAACACAGATAATTCTACCTTTTTGGAGTGCTTGACAAAATTCGACCAGGATGAGAAGATTAGACAATAAATGAGGAGATATGGAAATATAGAAAAAGTCAGAATTGTGAATAAAAAGGCAGAATTCTGTCTGTAATCTCAGAATTTTGATAACCTCAGAACTCTTGTGGTCAGATCTCCCCAAAAAAATCACATGTGGCCCTAATCCTCTTCCTTAGATACATGCTTGTTAGCATTACAAATAAATAGTTTGATGGCGATCTTTGTTAGTTTTATTCCTCAAACATAGACCTAATCTCAGGCAGAAGACCCTTCAGAAGAAGGATCTCCCTGAGCATCAGCCATGCAGGAAACCAGCCAGATGACAAAACAAGCAAAGGAGTGATGTGACCAACTGATAAGGTTGGGCGGCTGTGGCTCAGTGGATAGAGTGCTGGACTTCAAATCTGGGGGTAGCAAGTTCGAGTCCCACTGCAGTCAGCATGTCTTTGTGTCCCTGGGCAAGACACTTCACCCCAAATTGTTCCTGTGGGGATTGTCCACAGTACTGAATGTATGTAAGTCGCTTTGGATAAAAGCGTCGAACAAATGACATGTAATAAGGTGAAAGTGTGCTCATCTATTATTCCACATTCCATAAAAAAATTAGACCCAGTAGACTTGACTGCGGTAGAAAAAAAAGGAAAGTTGCTGTGAAGAATGTCTAACCCTTTAGCCAGCAAGCTAGCCAGCCAATCAGAAAGACATTTGTGTACCTGTAGGCCTCTCTTATCTTTCGCCAAGTCGAACTAGGTAATTGCACCAAGCAATGACAGTTAATGGGGCATCCTCCGAATACCAGACAGTTACTTTACTTCACAAAGATGAGTGAAAGAAGAGGCATGACCTCTTCTTAGGCTGATTATGGAAAGCTTGGCGATGAGAAAGGGCTACTTTGTGCACACTGTAATTGGTCATAATAGACCTGTCAGAGCTTCAACTGTATATTGGCGACTGGACCGTACTGTCAAATCTATTTTATCAGACAGCGGGTAACCTTGAGGGTGGCTGTTATTGTACAGTCATAGCGTGCCAAACATGCATATACCAAACATTTGCCAATTGGTATCTTAATAAAGTCTCATGCATGTGCTGGTGTGGAGGTTTCACATTCCAAAGCAGCTACGTCATGTTTTCATTCAAGGAATATTGACATCCTAGGCAGCCAGAGAGATACCAACAAGACATGGTTAATGCTTGTGATTCTTATTTTCTTAATCAGTGAAGTAGATTAGGCAGCTATGTTCACCTGAGTGAAACTCGGAAGAAATGAAAAGCATGTGACAAAGATGGACCGACAGATAAAATGGAATAGACACAACAAGAATGCGCTTGGATAGAACTCAAGTGTGAGAGCATTAGAAAGTGAATACAAGGAAGCTGTAAATATCAGAAAAATAAGCAAACAGGGGGGTTGTGATTGGAATATCCCTCATCTTTTTGGGTCTGTTGGTTGATATATCAATCTGAACAAACAGCCATGACACGTGGAGTCCACCAAGGGTCTCTACTTGGTCCTGCTGTATTCTAAATCTACCTTTTCAGAACACTTCTGCCCACATTCTCACTAAAGCCGAAAGTAGAACACATCATCCGAGTGAAGAGCCTGACTGCCAAAAGCTCAAAAACATGTAATTTCCTAATATTTTCAATAAGCTTATTATTATCAACCATATTTATTACTATTAACATATTAATAGTTGAACTAATACAAAAATCCCTAACATTGCTACTCAATTACTCCCGACGTATATGTTTAAAAACCATTAAAAAACGTTTTCCTAATATCAGTTTTCACAGATTCAAGTGCTATCTGTGGCCTGTGTGGTTTAGTTAAACATATTGGAATTGATACATATAGAGAAAGAGCGTATTTGCAATGTGTTTGGATTGAGTAACCGGGTTAATATAAAATCTTATAATCTAATATGCAGATGTCTAACTTTCCTTGAAGAATTTATTTTAAACTAAAGCTCATTTGATGCATTATCCAGAGTTTCTTATGTTCAGCTTTCAAAACCAATGTGCATGTAAACACATCAGCCTTCAAAACACAAATCACTGCAATCACAGCTGATCGTGCAGGGCTGCAGAGTAAAGCAGTGCTGGAGTTTCACCCCTGTAACCTCAGTGACTAGCACTTTCCAGTTTGCCCCGTGGCTCCGCTCTGATCTACATTCTGGTCCTCCTTCAGTCCCTTACATGTGTTATCAGCTAAGGTCTGTTTACCTGGCCTCGGGTCACTGACAGCCAGCCGCATGTTTGGCCGCTAAAGACAGATAAGGCGTCTCTCAACCCACCTAACTGAAGACTTTATCACTCTGTGTGTGTGTGCCTGTGTGTGTGTGCCTGTGAAGGTGATAACCCCTGGCCAAAGCGTTAGGCTAGGCCAGCTTTCAGTGTTTACAACAGGCAGGATCAAAGCAGGCTCAGTGTGCAGCCGGTCAGCGGACCTGCCGTTTGGTCATACATTAACCAGGCTGTGAGAATGTGTGTGTGTGTGTGTGTGTGTGTGTGTGTGTGATAGTATGTTTTACCAGTCAATAACCCTGAACCGAACAAGGCCTGAAGTAGTTTTGTTGAGTAAGCACTTGCAATGCAAGTGTGTCACGGGTGAGGAATATTCAAAATAGGAGATATTAATAATATGTTTAATTTGTGATTTCTGTTAACTCATTATGTTCCTGCTAGTCCCCTAATAAACACAATGTGGATGTAGTGTGAAGTATATGTGTGCCCCTGACAGCTTCTACTGGCACAGGTGCATATCATTTACTACTAACAATAGGATTGTAGTTTCAACCGTTCATCGTCATGGTCTATAGTTGCAGCAGTAGTACAGTATTACAGCCTTCTATAGTACACAAATAGTCTAGTGATAGTTTACTGTGGGTACATTGCATACAGGAAACGTAAATAGGTTATTCTGCATACTTCCTCTGCGTTTCTTTTTTAAAAAAAAAACACTTCTGGAACTGGAACTTGATTACTGCTTCATATTTGCTCTACAAAATTGTGTCTCAATGTGTCTCCAGTGCTGGCCTGAATCCTCCTTATTTTCAGCTAGATTCTAAAAATGTTGCTAGGTTTCATAACTCTTTAATATATTTATAATTTCTCTTGTCTCTTGAGACTTTTTCGTTTTATGACAAGGGACCAACATCAAAAACCGTTTGACCGCCTCCCAAGCTAGTATTTCTTCAGGTTTTTTTTACATAGATCTTGTTGAATTTTTATTTCAATGTGGAAGTGTTTGTGGATGCAACATTTGACACAAACAACTTATTTGGAAATGAAAATAAAGGAGAGAGTTTAAATAGTTTAACAATGTAAACGATTATGATTTTCAGGGCTGTTTCAACACGATGATGTGCAGATGTGTGTGTATCCCATACCTTGGCTTCAGTTTCCCCTCGATGCAAGGTGTAAAGATGGTGCACAGCGCTCTGTGATGACGCCCATGGGTGGGTCAGAATGTGAAAGACGTGAAAATCATGGCCCAGAGTATCTGCAGTCACCAGCAGCATTCCTACAATAAACAAGCAAACAGTCATCAACATTAGGAATCACTCCGACAGCTGGCTTCAACATTAATTGTTATATCGTCACTTTTACAGTTTTTTTGCATGCAAATAGTCTGTAAAGGCTAAAACCCCAAACTCCCCTCAGGAGGGAGTTTCTCTTCCACACACTCCCCCCCACGCCTGAAACGCCTCCATTGGAATATGTGTTTACTTCGGTAACATAGTGACATCACTATGTAACACTCACGCTTCAATTGGCTAGCGCTTCAACACATTCTACGTGATAGGCTAATGGCGGGACATCTCTAAGAGGTTGACCAATCTAAACAGAACCGGGCCGCTAACCAATCAGAGCAGACCGGGCTCTGGTTTCAGACAGAGGGTGAAAAGAGGTGCAGTGTGAGAAAAATAAATCACTTTTTTAAACATGTCACAGTAGAGGTACAAAATACAAATATGAACCTGAAAAATACCATAATAGGGCCCCTTTAAATATCAATATCCTTGCCAAGTCTTTAACTAGTTTCATCTTACAAAGGTGATACAGTGTAATACAATCATTTGAAAATTGAACGGTTAGGGTGACTAACACACACTTACACACTTTAATTCCCAAGTACATTGTAATTGATAAATAGTTAACATAACTAATCCAAACATTTATAGAATAATAATTAGGTTTTTTTTATAATCTAAAATTTAGAGAAAACTAAAACATCTACTTTTTTTCCTGGCAAAGTTGACCAAAATACTCTAAATCATGCCAGGGTGTTGACACTAGTAAACCGATACACAGTCAGGCCAACCAAAATATTTAAACTGTATTTAGCTCCAGCGGCTCTCACAAAGAGAGCAAACACTACCAACTGCGCAGAGCAAAGGCTAGACAGCATGACAGAAATACTGTGCATTTAAAACAAACAAACCAACCCATTAAAACAAAGCCAGCCATCATTTGTCGATGTCATAAAATGCAGCCTTCATTGCATGATAGCTTGGTGTGGTTAAAAGGAGGGTTTGAGTCGTGTGCTTCCTCGAGGACGGACACGACGATGATTGTCAGTAAAAGAGAACATCCATGTATTCAGACATCCGCGTATGGTCATGGGTGTGTGTGTACACACTTAGATTCACCCCCACAGTGTAACCCCCACTGACAGGCCCATTCATTTGGTCTAATTTTATTTAAGGTCATCAAACTGCAGAAATTATAGGCCTCCACCATAAACAACATGCTCAACAAACCACACCACAACAAACCCAGATCCAAACTAGCTCAGTTAGGAAAAACACAGTACAGCTTTTCAAGCGCATCCCGAAACCTTTAGCAGAAGCTTTGAGATGTAACAACCTTAGATTGGGGCAGTAACTCAAACCGTTGGAAATACATCACTTATAGAGTGTAAGACTTGTAAGAAAAAATATGCAAACATAAGTCTTTTTGACAACTCCCTGACATAAATGATATTAAAGTAATTAGTACTTTTCCTCCAAGTTTTTCCCCCATGGAATTTTTTATGCGAAGGCTACAGTAGGTTTTAATTAGTGGCCGGGCTTTATTGGGTGGCATGTCAAATGTGAAAAGAGGAGGCTGACATGGCATGAGATTAAAAGATTTAGCAACACATGCGAGGGAGATGGAAACACTCCCTCTCTGGAAAGAAAAAGCCTAAAAGTTTTGCACATTCATTCAGAATTAAGAGTTTTCAAAGTTTTGTACTGAGGAAGAGTTATATTTAAAGATGATGAAGAGGTGGAATGAGGGAGGTGGCTGAGCGATGGGGTCATGCAGATTGTCGTACGGTAGGTTGAAGGAGGAGAGAAGAAGAGAAGCCAAGTGAAGTGTGCATTAAGACAGTGGTTAGCTATTCATGCTGTATCAGAGCGACCAGAAAGCCAGAGAGCTATGGCCCAGGGCCTGTAAACTCTTGAAAACCCACGCCCCAAACGAGGTGCCAAGCCACAAGAAGCATTTGCGTCAACTGGGAATACAGAGAAAAAAGGGACGGGGCCCTTCTAATTATAGAGTCTGGAAACGGAAGCGCAGGGTGATTAGGAGTTGAGGCGCTGTGGTCTGTTTATCTCTCGAACCCTCTATCCCCCACACTCCACTCTTTCTTTCTCTTTCTTCCTTCTTTCTGTGTTTTGGTCGGGCCCTGCCCACCCAGTGGCTGGAGAGTCTGGCCCCTTGGTTTCTGACGGATGAGACATGGCCGCTGTGTCCTGGCAGGGGCCGGCTTTTCTCTTCTTCTGCTGATGGTGGTGGAGTCTCGGCTCCAAAAAAGTAACAGCTCAGAAAAGCTGGAGAGCTTTGTGTGTGCGATTGCCTGAGGACTGGGGCTTTTGTGGCCTTGTTGAAATACAGAGGCCCTCGCCGAGAGGCGTCAGTCGGTTAGCCCGCAGGATGGCCAAATTAAAAAGTAGCTGAGCCGCCCGGCGGGTGAAAAGAGAGGGTTTCAGGAAAACCAGAGGCTGGCTGGAGCAGGGTTTGACACGTCCTATTTATAACACCTTGTCCCAGGGGTTACAGTGTTATTTACGATGTTTTAGTACAAAAATTGCTGGCACAAGCACTTAGACATGCGCTAAACTGGAAGGGATGACCTCTAATTTGCCATGTGTGCGAGACATGCATTTGAATGGGACATGAGGGAAGTGATATAATCATTTCCATAAATATCTGCTTTCTGTTTTTTTTTCCCCCAAAAAATATTTTCTTTTGCTGCAGGCTTTGCTGTCCCATCTCTGACCATCCAAACAGAAAACATCTGCTCAATCCCATTAATAGTGGGAGGATGTTTCATTTACAAAGTGGTTGGGATAGCTTTATTCTCGACAAAGGCAGATGGGACCAGGGAGTGGGAGTGGGAGAGAGAAAGAGAGAGAGAGAGAGAGTGCGAGCAAAGCAGAGGAATAAGTGGAGAGAGCAACAAAGAGGGCCATGATTTCCCTACTTGGCAACACAAAAGGCCACAACAAAACTAGTCCACTTTTTAATTAACAACACTAGGCCCAAAAAAACCTTTGAAAATCTGAAAAAAATCAAAAACTATAACCATGTGGAAGGCATGAAGCTCAAACGATGAAGTACTTGTGGGACTTACTGTTACCGGGAGGAATAAACTTCAGAGCAAATGAGCCCAATGCACAAATGAAAGAGTATCCATCGTAAGACGAAGCTTTGTCTTCAGAGCTGCCAGGTTTGGGGGAAAGACAGGACTTTTTGTGGCTGTATGTATTTACACATATGCTGGGCATATACAATACAGAATAATGTTATATTCTAAGAACACAAATAACCAAAGTTTTACTTCGATCAACTAACAGTTAACAATCAGTCATTATACAATGTTTCTCCCGACGTCCATCCACTTACCAACAACTCTCTACTACAATGCTTTACTTTCTAATTTTCTTTGATCACTATACAAAAAAAAAAGATCCTGTAGAATGAAGCAGCATCTGTAGTGACAAAGATCAGAAAGACAGCAAACATCATGCCTGTCCTAAATTCCCATCATGGGATGCCTGTTCATTTTTTTTATTTGATATTAGCATCCTTTTATTCGTCTTTAAATCACTTCACATACCAGCACCTGAATTATTTTCAGATTTATGCTCACTATAGATCACTCAGGTCCTCTGACACTGATTCTTTCATTGATTTCAAAGGTGAGGACAAAGACGTATAAGGAGGAAGTTTCCAGGCCCTCGCCTCTGGAATAGCTCTGTATATGTAAGTTACTATTGCTGAACCTAAATTAGTTCTTTTTTAAATAATTGCCAAATTTCCTAGTCAAAAGCAATGTATTTGTTGTTGAAGAAACAACAAATAGCAAATATAAACCAGAACTATTATTGATATGGTTGTTATACAATGTTGGCAAAGATTGAGCTATCTGACGCTTGAAAAAACTTGTTTGTGCTCTATGGTCATTATAGTATGTACCTCTATTAATGTTACTTATTTAACTCAAATGTATATGTTTGTAACTTTTCTGCAGGCATAAATGCTGATACCAATGTATTTGTTATCCAGTTAAGCCCCATGCAGTTTGCTCCCATGCCGGGGGCAAAACGCAACATCTTGCAAGAAACAGCGTCTGAGGGCTTCTTAACATTTAACAAACTATGAATGTGTCATACCCACTTAATGGGAAGAAACTCAGCTATCAGAGAATATTAACAATTTTTAACTAAACGAAACACAAGGGAATAACAAGCCTCTGAATTAGCCCTGAGCGAAAAAAGGCTAACGCACTTAGCACAGAACTCACCGTAGAAATACTTTATTACTTATCGGATCTGCACAAACAAGATATCAGCTAGATTCCACAGATTCTATAGGTATAAGTATCATCACTGTGCGATCAAAACTTGCGGCAGGGGAAGCAAACCCAGACAACTAGTGATGGCAGTTTGACACTGAAGCTTCGATACGTGCTTCAAACCCTGGTTTTCCTATTCCATAGAAGCAGTGCTTCGAAGCTTGCTTCAAATCACGTGACATATGACGTCCGAAGCAGCAACTGCTTCATTTCCTGAATGAATCAACTCACTGGTTCGCCGTCCAATCAGGTGATTCAATGCACTGCCTCGTCTCGATTCTGACAGGTGACAGGTTGAAACGGTTTTGAATTTGAGCGCTTCAACACTTTATAACCGCTCTAAACAATGCGCAATGTGTGGGTTGTTGTCGTAGTTTGTGTTGTTGCTGTTGAGTTGTTGTTGGTATTGCATTTGTATTGGATCATTATAGAGCAAGCCATTTGCTAACGGAGCTTACAGAAGTGGAGGAGAGCTAGCTGCTAACGGAGCTAACAGTAGTGGAGGAGAGCCAGCTTCTAGACAGCATGGAAGAGAAGGTAAAAAATTATGTCAAGTTGGCCAGCTACAGTACAGTCGAAGACATGTTCGGAGTACTGGAGAACCGTTACGGAAACAGGTCCACGATTGCACTGCAGATCTTTGCAGAACTGGAGAAGATACCAGCTGTGAAAGGAGACCAGCCGAGGAAGGCAAGGCAAGGCAAGGCAAGGCAAGTTTATTTATATAGCACCTTTCAACACAAGGCAATTCAAAGTGCTTTACAAAAAAATGAAAGACATTAAGAAAATGGCATTTAAAATCAGTCATTAAAAAGAAAAGATAATAAAATAAACATTAAAAGAAAAAATACATGGATAAAAGTTACAGTGCAGTTTAAGATGTGAATAGTTCAATTAAAAGCGGCGACAAAAAGAAAAGTCTTCAGCCTGGATTCTGAGGAAGGTGATAGACCTCATCCAAGCTGTGGAAAAGGCTTTGGCAGACCTCACAGACCACGGGAACCCTGGAGCCATCAACCACCCGCTGATGATTAGGTCTATAGAAAACAAGCTGCCCGACCAGGTGAAGCGAGAGTGGGTCATCTTCAAGGCTAAGCCCGAAAACGGTGTAACCCCAGTCAACCATTTCAATGCGCTTCTGAAGTTCCTGAAGGAGCAAGAAGAAATTCTAGAGAGCTTGGAACAACTGAAAATAACAGAGACATCTGAAAAAATGGAAAAGCCGCAAAACAGGTTCGAGTGAAAGTATGCCTAAACAAAAGCCACCAGAAGGGACACTCCAGAAGGTGAGTGCGTCGTGTGTGGAGAGGAGAAACACAATAACAAGTTATTCTTCTGCAAGAAGTTCAAGGGGTTTGGCTTGGCTGAGAGAAAGACTGCTGTGAAGAAGGTAGGAGCATGCCGTGTTTGTCTTGGATGTCACGATGTGGTAGAAGAGTGCACAGACAGGTTCCTCTGCAACAGGGAAGACTGCCAAGAGGGGACCTCCTCGGACCACCACTACCTCCTCTGTCCAAAATGAGAACAGCTACCAAAGGGGAAACCTGGACCAGGCAGCGAGAGGGTAAGGGAGCTAACAGAACAACAAAAGCTAGCCTTGTCCAAATGTTCCCCAGAGGCGGCGGTGGAGATCAAGAAAGCTTTCAGTAACAGCAACAAGACTTCAGTGACAAGGAGCGCTAGGAAGGATGAAGGTGGACTTCTGGAGAAGAATAGACTGACGGAGCACCCTGTCATCATGATGCTGTTGGAAGTCACTGCCAACGCGGGGCAGAAGATCGGAGCTCTGATTGACCTCGCATCAGACACCAACTACATCACTCATGTAGCGGCTGACAGGCTCGGTCTGAGCAGAGAAGAAGTCACTCTGGTCGTGCATGGAGTTGGAGGAATGACCGCAACAGTCAAGACGAAGAGGTACCTCCTGCGAGTAAGAGTCAAGACCCCCAAAGGTACTGTGAGGGCTCACAAGCTGGTTTGTTATGGCCTAGAGGAGATCGCTAAAGTGCATCGGAGCGTCAGACCTGAACAGCTAAAGAGGTTCTTTCCAGAGGTTGCAACGGACGAACTTAAGAGACCAGACCATGTCGAACTTCTCATCAGTCACAGAGAGGGGAGACTCGCTCCACAAAGACTGAGGATAGTTGGAGACCTCGTCTTATGGGAGGGCCCACTGGGTAAAACCGTGGGCGGAGCACATCCCAGTCTGTTCGAGAATGTAAAAGTGACTATGCACCAGTCCGAGACGCACTTCGCTCGCTCGATGAGGACAGCTGCTGTGGAGTACAGAGAAGTAGTCGAGAGTCCTGAGATCCTGAGGGAAGAAGAGACCAAGAGTCTGACTCGGGAAGTAAAGGCGGAGACCAGGGATACAACTGCAACAAGGAGAGAAGTTCTCGAGTGGTGGAAGTGGGACAGCATCGGTGCAGCCTGTGAACCCAGGTGTGGTGGGTGTCGCTGCGGGACATGCCAGCCAGGAGGAAAGGAAATTACCCTGGCAGAAGAAAGGGAGCTGGAAGTGATTAAAGAGGGGCTGTCCTACATGGCCAAAGATGAACACTGCCTGACTCCGCACTGGGACGCATCTTACCCATGGACCGAGGACCCAGCCTCACTTCCAAACAACAGAAGAGGAGTGGAGGCCACCTTCCTGAAAACAGAGAAGCAGCTCAGGAAGGAAACTGAGTGGCAGTCCGCCTACAAAGGTCCGATTCACGAGATGGTGGAGAGAGGCGCGGCAGTAAAACTCACCACAGAGATGATAGACGGCTGGAGAGGACCAGTGTGGTACGTGAGCCACATGGTCACGCCGAAGCCCCACTCAGTGACGACACCAGTGAGACTGGTCTGGAACAGCAGTCAACAGTTCAGGAGGGTCAGCATGAACGACCTTCTACTTAAGGGGCCAGATGTGCTGAACCCTATCAGATCGGTCTTACTCCGATACAGGGCCGGAGAGCATGCAGTCCTAGGAGACATCCGAAAGATGTACTACTCAGTCTGGCTAAAAGAGTGTGAAGTCCACCTGCACAGGTTCCTCTGGATAGACACCCCAGAAGAGGACATCGGTGAGTACGCCATCACCAGGGTAAATATTGGTGACCGACCCGCTGGGTGCATTGCACAGTTGGCGATAAGGGAGACTGCTCGGCTTCCCAGTTTTGCGCACATGGTGGAAGATCGCAGGGTCCTGGAGGAGGACAGTTATGTGGACGATATCTTAACGTCCCACAATGACCAAAAGAGACTGGAGGAAATCACAGAGGGGGTAGAAGAGATCCTGAGCGCCGGAGGCTCCTCCCTCAAACCATGGGTCAGGTCAGGCCAAAGTGGGAGGCAGAGGACTGCAGAGGACTGCGGAGCAGGTCCAAGCTGGAGCAGTAGCAGAGCCAGGGGTCAGGTTGGTGGAGTCAAAGGCCTAACACCTCTCGACCAAAAGGGAGACGTAGTCAAAGCTGAGATGTGCGGTGCGGTCTTTGCAGCTCGATTAAAAGGGTATTTGCAGAAGCATGTACGGTTGGAGGTGGAGCGCTGGTTCCACTTTGTTGACAGTCAAACGGTCCTGGGAGCCATCCAGCGAGAGAGCTACGGGTATCAGACTTTCTTCGCAAACAGGGTCGGCGAGATCCAGAAGGCCGGACCAGTAACTGACTGGTGGTGGATCCCAGGGCCATTTAACATTGCCGACATCGTAACAAGAGGAGCAACTCCTGAAGACCTGGGAGAGGGCTCAGAGTGGCAGAGGGGACCAGAGTTCCTGGTGAGGCCGCTAGAAGAATGGCAAATGAAGTCGGCCGCGGAGGTGGCAACTGGTGCCAGAGAGAGTGTGGGCAAGCTTCAAAGAAAGGCATTCTCGGCAATACTCACCAGAGCCCAGTCAAACAAAACCCCTATCCATGACGACACCAGTGGAAAGGACGCAGAGGCTGAGGAGTCCCTAGTTAAGGTTGGCGGATCCCCAGAAACCTCCGAAAGGGAAGAAGCTTCAGTCTTGACAGAGAGAAGACCGGAAGGAAAGTTTCGGAGCATTGCTGTTGTGAACCTGGTGAAACCAGAGAGGTTCAGCAGTCTGGCTAGGCTATGTGGAGTGGTCGCATGGGTCCGGCGAGCTGCAGAGAAATAGCTGACTAGAAGAGGCCGAGCGGCGGGCCAAGCAAAGTGGGAGGCAAGAGTTCTGGACAACAGAAAAGTCAAACCTGTGCCCCTTAAAGAGCAACTTAAAAACCTGCTGAACCACCCTGAGGCTTTTTCTACCTGGCCTTTAAATCTATTCATGTATAAAAAAAATGAACACTGGCACACTCCACTCAGAGAAGAGGGTAGGTGTCCGTCATTATGCCCCGAAAATTGCAAACTCCCAACTGTCTTGGTTTTACAGGTTTCTCTAAACTCTCCTTTACCCAAACCTCATCCATTCTTTCTAGGAAAAGAGTTTGATGTCACTGGAATAGACCAGAATGCCGTTTTTTTTTGACAGGGCAATACTTCTATGGCTTTAAAGTTAATCATACATAAAAGGGACACCTCTGTGTTCAGGAAGCCTCTGTTTCTACCTCACCTGACAAAGTTCATCCGACAAAGCCACAAACCCAATTTACTGCATCTAATCTAAATTCCCAGTAAATCCTACTACCTTTTCTTTGTTTTTTATTCCTGTAGTTTTTCACCATGGAACAAACATGTTCTCACAGGAGCTTATACAGACCTTTGAAACCAGGGCTCTTTTGATGTCATGTTTAAAAAGCCCCAAAACAAATTGCTCCTGTCCACAATCTACTGATAAAGAATTAGGGCCTGTGATCAGCCCTTAATCCCTCTTCTGAGCAAACAGGCAGACAGTGAGGCTTGAGAGGTAAGCCCCTTGCATTAACACAGTCTCTTTTTAAACATTTTCAGGGTTCTGTTCTGCTCTGTTAACGAATCAAATCCCTTTAAAAATGTACAACCACTACTCTTAGGTAAGATGTCACAATGCTTGGATTGTCCATTGATTTACTGGAGAGCTGTGTGTGTGACAGCAATACAACAAGTGTGGGACAACATGGATGTTAAGTTGGACTAATTTAGAGTTGTGCAAAACACCCTTTTTTTTGGTTTGTTTTGAAATAAATTGGAATCCTCAAAAGCATGCAATATTTTTTGTTGCAGAAATATGTTTATAGGGTAGCTGTTGCTCAGGGGGTAAAATGGGCAACACCACCCAATGAGAGGGTCAGTGCTTCCATCCCCAGTCAATATGTTGAACCCCTCAAAGCGCTTTACATTATCCATTCCGTAACATGCCACTGGCTCAAGGTAACTAACATTCTCACACATACAACTTGGGGTTGCCTAAGGAGACATCGACATGTTAGGGATGGGATAGAATCTTCTCAAAGAATTACTGACAAAAAAGGCTGAATTTGACATTTTGGCCTCAGAAGAGGCAACACAATCACTTTTAAAAACACGCCATAATTACTATGAATTCGGAGATAAACTGAGCAAAATACTCGCCCACCAAATTCGACAATCCTCTTCCTCTCAGCACATCACTCAAATTAATACTGCTGATGGAATATCTATTAATCCTCAAACCATTAATGACCAATTCAAGGACTTTTATAGTTCATTATATACTTCTGAGGGCTCATCTGATGAGACACAATATGACAACTTCTTTAGGTCCCTAAACATCCCCTCCATTGATCCTGAAATATCATCTGGGTTAGATGAACCCTTCACAGTTAATGAATTAAAAGCTGCTCTAATGTTGATGCAGAGTGGGAAGTGTCCGGGCCCTGATGGCTTCCCTGCTGAATTTTTAAAAATAAATGAACCCCTCTATTGCTAAACATGTTTAATGAATCGTTTCAATCTGGCACACTTCCCCCTACGCTACGTCAGGCTACTGTTTCTCTTATACTGAAAAAGGACAAGGATCCTCTTCTTTGTGGTAATTTCCACCCCTATATCTTTGCTTTGTGCTGACGTCAAGCTTTTAGCTAAGGTGCTAGCAAAACGTTTAGAATCTGTTCCGACTACTATTATCTCCACAGATCAAACAGGGTTTGTTAAAGACAGACACTCTTTTCACAATGTCAGACGGTTATTTGACATATTATATTCACCCTCTTCTCCTGATTCCCCGGAAATTATTATTTCAATGGACGCTGAGAAAGCTTTTGACCGGGTAGAATGGCCTTATTTATTTCACACATTGAGAAGATTTGGATTTGGCGACACATTTATTTCATGGATTAGGCTTCTCTATACATCCCCCCTAGCTTGCGTCCGCACAAATAATGATTATTCTGATTATTTTCCCCTCAAACGTGGAACTCGGCAGGGTTGTCCACTTTCTCCTCTTTTGTTTGCCATTGCCATTGAGCCGCTGGCGGTGTCCCTCAAGTCCAGTCAGATGCAGGGCATCTCAAGGGGGGGAGTTGAGCATAAACTTTCCTTGTATGCTGACGACCTTCTGCTATTCATCTCGGACACAGACAAATCTATTCCTCCAGTATCGGCTGTGCTGAGGGAGTTTGGGCAGATTTCGGGTTATAAGTAAAGATTTTAACAAAAGTGAACTGCTTCCCCATTAACGCTTCAGCTACAGCCTACCCCCTTTAAAAGTTACCGTTTAAGACATCTCTGGCAAGTTTTAAATATCTGGGCGTTTGCGTGACCAAGAGCTTCTCAGATGTGTTTAGGTGCAATTTCTCCACTCTGTTGGTTCGACTGACTCAAGACCTCCAACGTCGGTCTCTCCTACCTCTATCTCTGGCTGGCAGAATAAATTACATTAAAATGAATGTGCTCCCCACATTTCTATATCTTTTTCAGTGTATACCAGTTTTCATTCCGAGACATTTCTTCCATTCACTTGATCGCTCAATTTCTCAGTTTATATGGAACAAGAAAACACCCAGAATTCGAAAAAACATTCTTCAAAAAACCAAGGA
The DNA here is from genome assembly GCF_902827165.1 of Trematomus bernacchii. Classification (NCBI taxonomy): domain Eukaryota; kingdom Metazoa; phylum Chordata; class Actinopteri; order Perciformes; family Nototheniidae; genus Trematomus; species Trematomus bernacchii. The sequence continues at coordinate 1,595,903 of NW_022987851.1, read as the reverse complement.
AATGGGTGGCTTAGCATTGCCTAACTTTTTATTTTACTATTGGGCCTCGAACATTCAAACTTTATTGTCCTGTCGTTGTATTAACAAACAACCTCCACCGTGGCTGCAGATTGAGGATGCCTCATGTGGCTCTTCTTCTCTGTTGTCCCTCTTGTGCCTCCCTCTGGCGTTACCATCCTCAACATACTCCAAAAATATTGTAGTTAACCTGTTTAGCCCTGAGCCTGTTTTTCAGGTCTCAGGCTCAAAAATGACATTCCCAGAACAAATGACCATATCTTCCCTTCTAAAAGGGTTACATTAATAATCTTTTTTCTCAAAGTAATGATAAACCTGTGAGTTGGATGTAGAAAAGTCAGAACAATATAGATGTTTTTTATTTTAAAAAAAATTCAGATTTTACATAGTAAAAAACTGTAAATTATAGTGTCCGTCCAAAAATTATTTTTTACTTATAGTGAAAAATACCCTTGGATGATGGTAAGGTAGACTAAAAGCTTTAGGAATCCAAAGTACAACATATAATAAGTACCCTGTATCAAGATTGATGCAAAACAAGTGACATTTGACCTTTTTAGAGAGGTTTAGCCAAAAAAACTCCACCTCTGAGTTGATTTGGGTGGAAATGTTTTTTTTTCCATATCTCTGGCCCCCCTTTGTCGATTTTGATGGTTGACACCTCTTTCTGACCGTTAGAGCCAATAGAATAGAAGTGGGATTCCCTCACACACACACGTTGTAAAACAAAAAGGTGGGGGCTTTGCGCATGTAGTTTTGCATGAGAGTGAAGCTATCTCTCGCTCTGACATCTAGAAACGGAAAAGCAGTCTCAATGCTCATGGATGATCAGAAATCATTTCAAAGGGACAGAGACACATTGGATTAACCTATGGATGAACTTCAGCAGCGTTTTTATCGTTTTAATGCCATTGAAGACCACTTTGGAGAGACTACAGAGACAAGGTAATCATGTTAGCATTTTTAGCTACCGAGCGCCACATGTTTTGATGTCTGTTTTTGTTTATAAAGTCGCGATTTCGTATAATTCAGTGATAATGAGGGTACCCTTCGATTCTGTGTCACCTCACGATGTGAAACGATGTCATGGATGTGCAGAAAAGATAAATAATAACGTTTTGTGAGTGAATTTCGGTGCAGTAATCTGTTAGCATTTTTCGCTCGTTGCTAATTCAGAGGCTCAGCGTTAGCATTGTGGGTTTTATTTTGAAAAAAAAATTAAAACGATCAGTTAGATGAGTTTCTTCCCGTTACATGGATATAAAACATTCATAGTTTATTAAATGAACATGCCCTCAGACACTGTTTCCTGCAAGATGTTGCGGGAGGGCGTCGGTACCGGGGTTTCTCGGGCTTAACAGGTTAAAAACTGTCTCAAGATCTGAACTCAACTTAAACGGCACTTTGGGTTCCAGGGAATACCTCTACTGTCCCCTGTGCATTCCAATCCGCTGTTCACTCCCTCTATCACTGATGCTGCCTTTTCAATATGGGAGATCAATGGGATTGTGTCTGTAAAACAACTTTACATTGATGGAACATTTGCATCTTTTGATCAGCTAGCCCGTAAATTCAATCTACCTAAGTCCCACTTCTTTAGATATTCACAAGTCCGAGATTTTATTCGTAATCGTTTTCCAAGTTTCCCCGCTATTCCTCCTTCTACCTGGGTTGACACTCTCTGGGTTAAGTATTAACCCTAACCTCAAGGGTACAATTTCAAAGCTATACAATACTCTTTTCACATGCCACCCTCTGCCCTCTGATAACTTTCGCACTAATTGGTCAGAGGACCTCAATATAGAGATAGGGACTGAGGTTTGGCAGTCTATTTTGAAACGTGTCCACACATCATCCATTTGTGCCCGCCACGGGGTTTTACAATGTAAAGTGGTCCACAGAGTGCACTGGTCCAAAACTAAACTAGCTCACATCTAGCCTGGCACTGATCCTAACTGTGATAAATGTCACCTAGGACCAGCTAATCTTGCCCACATGTTTTGGACTTGCCCCACCCTATCTCAGTTTTGGAAGTCTGTCTTTGACTCACTCTCAGCTATCACGTCTGTTACCATCCATCCCTCACCCCTAATTGGCCTGTTTGGTGTCTTGCCCGTTGATCATTTACTGCCATCCTATTTCGCTGAACTTGTAGCTTTCCTCACATTGCTGGCTAGGCGCGTTATTTTGATGCATTGGAAGTGTCCTCGTCCCCCCTCTCATACACATTGGATGTGAAATTGGAAAAAATTAAACACTATATTAGGGGCTCAGACTTCACAAAAATGTGGCTACCCTTCTTAGAACATGTTAAGTCCCTCCAGTTGGAGCCTGTCCCCATTGGCTGAGTCGCCCCCCTGTACCGCAACAGTTCACAGGAATGCTCACAAAATTACTTGCAGGTTTTTTAGTTTTTTTTGTTTTTTAAATGTTTTTTTTTTTTTTCATTATTACATTATTGTCTAATTGTAACTGATTTATTGTTTCTTGTGGTTGTTTTGTTAGCAATCGCAGGGTAAATGTAATGCATTGTATTGCTGCTGTCTTTGTGTATTGAAAATCTCAAAAATAAATCATATATAAAAAAAGGGATGGGATAGAACCCAGAACCTTCGATTGAAAAACGACCGCACTACGCGTTTAAGTGTCCGGACACGTAACCCTAAATCACTCCCGTAAACTAATCTAAGGTATTGATGGATTGAAGCAAAGTTGCTTTGGATAAAAGTGTCAGCTAAAATAAAGTGTAAAAAGAAATCAAAGAAAAGTTGATTTTCTAATAAAAGTCAGGGCTTTGGTTGGGACGGACAAATAAATGCAGCCCTTCAAATGTAGACAAAGGTGCTGCCAGTAACTACTTCTGTTAAAGAATGGCATGGCATCAAGTTATTCATTCCATCAAATAGTTTTGTTGTGGGGCGTAATAAACATTGCAAGATCGGTCTTTACAAGTTGCTTTCTTAATGAGCTAATACATGAAATAAAAAAAATAAAGTTACATTTACTGATTTTCCATCCGGGTCACTCATCACTGTAATTCCTTGGACACTGTTGTCAGAACAGACAAACAAGGACTCAATTCTTGAGGAAAAAAACTCACCCCATCTCCAAGCCACCCACCTACATAACTACATGACTTGTGTGTTACCACATCGCGTGGGCTGCCGATGACTCCACACTGCTGAGGTGTCTGGGGTGTTAGTGGGTGTCTGGCAAGGGGGTGGCTGGGGTGAATCTTTTTCGGCCAAGCTTTCCACAGGAGTCACGGTCATTGGCGTACATATTTAGTTTTGACCGTGTAAAGCCCTGTGTCCACATAGCGTCTTTTTGTGGCAGAAAGGCACTGGATCACCTTCTTACAGCGATCTATTTGGGCTACTTCATATTTGTTTGACATTGTTTTTTCACCATGAACACCAGCCTAAAGATTCTTCCTCTCATACTTTGTATAAACATGTTAGTTAGTTAAAAGCGCTCAGTCTGACAGCCATAGAGCAAACGATGATCTGCGTACGTTAATTACGTCTTATGTTAGGGTGCATGTGGTGATGGTTTCAATACATGTTTTTTAAGTAAATTCTTGGACCTTCTGCCTCTGCTAGCATAAACAGGACAGAATAGTTCTGACTAAATTTGAAATCTGAAAACATAACTGAGGTCCCAACAAACCTAGCTTTGACACACAAGGGTAGACATTAGGATCACTCTTAAAAATATTCACAAACATTACAATGTTTACACTTACTCCAACTTCAAATAGTGAAAGACGCACGACACAGAGCCGTGCAGAGTGGCTGTTGTAAATCACATCAGAGCAGGCTGTGATTGCTAATTACTACATTGGTTTGGAGACACAACTCAATCCATGCTCAACGTGTGGCTATAAACGTGTGGCCGAGGGGAGCTGCTTGTGTGCGGGAATTCCCCTTGTGTTCAACATGTGCGTGTGGGTACGGGGTTTTTCGGCAACGGCCTGGTTTCTTTCACACATCAGTAGAATGGAGAGAGAGAGTTATTACACCGTGGAGAGCTGGCTTCACGGCACAGCTGCCTCAATGGTCAGCCTCTGCAGGCCAGGCTATTCATTAGACCGTCCTGTTACTAAACCAGGGATATGGTTAAGGGGACAGTTCTGTGTGGGGAGACATTCGGTCTTGATACATCTGCCATCAATTTGATTGGTATTCAGAAAACTTCCATATTCATAATATTTGCAAGGCTACACAAAATAGAGCTCTCATTATTTGGGAAAATGTAATATTTTATACTTCTACATTGTACTATTTACTTCAATTCACTTATTCAAAATCTATTGGAGTTTACCAGAGAACTCCAAGTTACTTTGCCTGTTAAATCCTTCTCAAATATGCATATGTTTACGTAAATGTGACAATTGAACTGTCGCTCTTATTCTGACTTAAAATGGCTTTTATATAAACTTTACTGCTTTTTGCACATCTGATTTGATGCATTTTGTTGTCTCTGTACTATGTACAATGACCATTATATAGAATTGTATGTAATTTTATTTGGGCAGACGTAGCTCAGGCTGTAGGGACTTGGCTTAGGAACCCAAAGGGTCGCTGGTTCAAGTCCTGATCGGACCAAAATAATATGGAGTGTGGACTGGCAACGGGAGAGGCGGACAAACTGGCAGCCTGTTTGCTCCGACTTCTCTCAATATAACAGAATATAACATGTACTTATTTATGTATATGTATTCAGACCTACTGTGTATAGGTCCTTTGTGTGTGTATAGTACTGTGTGTAATAACAACTGAGTCAACTGAATTTACAAGGGTCTTCTTCTTGTAAAAATATTTCAACCCTCTTAAATAAGATAATTGAAAATTGTGACTCAATAATAAATATTTTTAATTTTGAAACTGCACTTGATCCAACTGAGTATGACTACAAACAAAGAGAGAATAAAGGGGTAGGTGACTTGCACGGTTGCTGGATCAATCACTCCATCTAGTGCCAGTCCTACTCAAAAGTAATGCACACGTTGTTGGACAATAACTCTGCCATCAAAACATGAGTGTATTTTGACCTTGGCATCGTACCTAATAATCAAGTCAAGGATCGTTAAAGACGGGTGAAGAGGACGAGATGTGAAAGAAAACAAGCGCACACATATTGCAGCCGTTAAAGAGAGCGCTTCGCCACTGCACTTCATCTGCTTCCCTCTAATTAAACCACTAGGAATAGATCCACAGATCCACCGAAGTGCCGCATAGCGCCAGCCGCCACACCAAGAGCTGGCGGCCTCCAGTCCGCCCTCTGTAGAGCTTCCAACACACAGAAGCCACTGGGGTTTTATACATAACTCTTCCCGGCCAGAGCTCCAGGGCTTTCCAGGCGCAGTTTGAGTCATATCATTGTTTCCTGCTAAGTCTATCTTTCTTGTTTCTGCCATGTTTTGCTTGACCACTGTAAAAGCAACTTCCCCAAACTTCTTGGAAAGATTTCACTAGGAGCCAGACCAATGAACCCGTCGCTCAGGATTTGGGCTCGGATCAAATCAAGAGGCCTCTAATTATGGGACAATCGCAAGCTGGCAGCTCAGAGATGAAAATGAATAGAAGAATAAATACTGATTGAAGAAGTCCTGCCATTTGAAGAGTGAAAAGAGTAGCCTTTCCTAATCTTATTACACGCCAAAAATACATATAAATTCAGGGGAAATGTTGTGTTTTTTGGCTTCATTTTTGGTTCTGTTTTCAGTAGTTATGTAGCCGTTTAGATTTAGCTCAGTACAATGAGTCAGAAAGATGATAAGTGTATAGAGTTTTAAGTTTAAGTTGCCTTGTAGAAAGGGTCATGGGGGAACTGTCAGCTTTAACAAGTACATGGAAACTAACTGCCACATGTGCGATCTTAAAAGTACACTTCTGTTGACAACTAGCTTGGACATAAAGGAAAAAAAGTTGAAGAAAAGACAGCAATATTTCTGGGAACATTTAATGAAAGCTGACTTAAGACACTTCCAAAACCTGGCATAGCATAGTGACTAGAAAAATTGATGAATTGGAAGCTCATATCTCTCATTAAAAACCTCAACTACAGCAAAAGTTAGAAACTAAAAGGGGACACACTGGACCCCAATGGCAACCACATAAAGAAAGGACAAGGACCTACAGATTCAAATATTGCTGATTCCAAACACACACATTAAGCAAGTTACTAATGCATGTTACGCCTCTGCTTAACTCAACACTTTTGGTAATAGGTGCTTTTTTTTTTTTGCCGGATTCTCAGCTGATCAGTGTAACGATGCTGCATGAAACTGCCATGACATCATCTTCGACGGCACACTCCCTAAATACTTTCACCGACAATTAAACAGCCTTTTTAAATGGACTAAACCTAACCCTAGTTTTGTGGTTACATATTCATATTGTGGACAAAATTGCAGTTGCTATTGATGCTGGCCTTGCAACCAGAAAAGACAGAGTCATGTTCAGTAGAGCTTGTAATACCATATAGAGCAGTGGTTCTCAACTGGTGGGTCGCGACCCAAAAGTGGGTCGCGAACCCGTTTCGAGTGGGTCCCGGATGTGTGAGTGAAGAAAAAAAAGTTGAAATAAAAATTTGGAATTTTCTTTTTTTTTTTTTTGGGAAAAAAGTCAAACTTTTATTTTGAAGGCCCGATTCTCTAACGCTGTGCATGCAGTAGGCGTTGGACTGGAAGTACCGGAGACCATAAACGGTTTTGAAAACTTCTGTCACGTAGTGATCATCTTCTCAATAAAACATCTTTGCTGATGTTTTTTCGAGTCTTCTGGCCAATCAGAATCAAGATTGTTGCCGGAAGTCCCCACGGAGAATAACTTTGCGGTAGAACTCTTCTTTATACATCCATGGGTACAACTTCAGATAGAAATGAACACATGATGAAATATGACCCCCGGTTTGATGACTGACAGGTCACAGAACAATGGGAGCTATCTACCCTTACCCACAATTTAAAGTAATTCACACAGACTATCTCCTCTTTGCTCTTCTCTCTGTGTGGAGCAGCAAGTTCAGCTGTCGGAACAAAGTGAAAAACAAACAATGGCATACAATATTATTAACATGTCGGGTAGTAATAGATTTAGTTATTTTCTTCTCAGAGTGTACCAGAATGCGTAGTTTATGTTAGTATTTCTAAAAATCTCCTGGGGGGAGAAACCCCCCAGACCCCCCTTCTGGGGTTGGGTGTTCAGCATGTGTGCCTTTTTATATAGTTCAGCTTTGATTCCAAAATCTCATTAAACCTTTTTTTAAATCATACTTTAGTTCTGTGAAGGGATATAAGGGATATATTCACTGTACTAAACTTTAATTAATATTGTATGCTGAAAAGCGTATATATTACAGCATGATTTTTTGTTGAATAGATTTGAGTGCTTCAAAATGTTGGGTCGCGATGTATTGACCAAGTAAAAAGTGGGTCCCGAGGCCTGACCAGTTGAGAACCACTGATATAGAGAACATGTGTAAATACACTAACTCACTGATAAAAGATTGGAATCAAGAATGATTTACTTAAAATGTTTAATAATTGTATGCTGTTTTGATGGTTTCTACTGGCACTGTTTTCTTTTTAAATGTTTCCTACGACTTTTTGGTTTAAATTTTTTTTGCACGTTTCTTCTTTTTTTATATATATATGTTTTAAGTGCCTTTATTTTAGTGACAGCTATGAAAGGTTGAGTGGCACATTCCACAGCTGTTCATATCACAACCAGTTTTTTAAATGTTTAGCACTAGGTTTTTTCTTTTTTATTAAGCAATGTTTGGCTTTTTTGTAGATATCATGTTTACTTCCTGCTGAAAGGACTACCATGTCCTGTCTTCATTTGTCTGCAGTATCATCCTGTTCCTTTTCATAAAGAGCTGCAGAGTTTAGCCATAAGTCTCGAAGGATTTTTGGGGCTTGGAGGTCAAGGAGTGAGAGCCATCTCTCATCAGCTCCATTATTAACAGCACATACACACACAGAGCACAGAGCATAAAATACATGAACACACAAACACGCACGCACACGCACACACACGCACAAAAGCATACACACCAAAGGAGTAACAGGAACATTCACAAGCTCATTTATAGTTTTACAAGATAGCTTTTATTAAGGGAAATGTCAGAGTAAAATACTATGAGAGGTGAGTCTAAAATGTAAACATTAAAGCTGCCTTCAGACACTGATTCATGAACTTGTAGATTCCAAAGGCATAAAGTAAAAAAAAAAAAAGTCATCTTACTTGTGTGTTGTGCTGAATTAAGAAACCTAACCTTAAAGAGTCCCTATTAGGCTTTTTGGGGTTTACCCTTTCCTGTGGTGTGTTATATATGTTTTTGTGTGCATGTAAATGGTCTACAAAGGCAAAAAATCTAAAAGTTCCTCTTCCACACTCTCCCCCCGTTCCTGAAACGCCTCCATTAGACTCCTTTGTTTACTTCCGTAACATAGTGACATAACTATGTAAAAGTGCCACTTCTATTGGCTAGCGCTCCAACACATTGTATGTGATATGCTAAGAGAGCGGACATCTCTAAGCGGTTGACCAATCACAACAGAGCCGGCCAGCTAACCAATCAGAGCAGACTGGGCTCTGGTTTCAGACGGAGGGTGAACAAAAATTAAGCACTGTAAAACATGTAAACATGTCACAGTAGATGCACTAAGTACAAATAGGAACCTGAACATGATCAAAGGGCCCCTTTAAGGTTTGTGCAAAGGGATACGTTTGGGAAACTCAGGCTAAATGCATGTTCATTGTGAATAATAGAGTATGAATACACCCAGATGAATACATGTGTGTGAGTTGGCTAGTTCAGGACCACTTAGGAGACTAGATAAAGACTCATGTGAATCAAGCACACATCATTTTACACTTGAATGGAAGCGTAATTCCTCTCCTGCCTCCTCTAAACTTGTAAAGAGTCCTTACTCAGAAATAAATGTGTGCGCGTGTGTGAGTGTGTCTTACCGCTGGGGTTGAATTGCATGCAGGATATGGGTTTGTCATGAGCTGGGAAGTGAGCCACCACTCCCTCTCCGTCCGACTCCTCACTCACCAAGACCTGAAGTAAATACACACACACGCAAAAACACACTGAAACTCTTTTTCAAACAATAAGAACATTCAACCCAAAATGGGACTTTCCCCTACCCAAGGATTTATCTTCACATTTTAGTTTATTCTGATATCACCACCACACTCAGCAGTGTTCTTTGACATCACCCTTTGGTGAAATAGCGGAAAGTTAAACTCCTTTCTGAATGAGTCATTGCCCTCTTGTGGATAGAAAATAATTAGCATATTACCTTTGTAAGAAACAAAGGCAAGACAAATACGCACTTTTTCCAAATATTTTTCTTTGTGCTGCATGAAAGGAATTAGGAATCATCAAAAGCTGAGCTATTTTTTTGATTATTAATGCTTCATTAAGAGGCTGTACTAAAACCAGTGTGAACCGGGTAAAACAGAGACAAGAGTTTGTACAAATTCGATTTTCTCATGTGTTTAAATAGGAAACTGGACCAAACAAGAATGAGCCTCTTTAGGGCTTGATCTCAGACAAGCAAGCAAGATAAAAAAGGAAGTAAGAAAGAAAGGAAGAAAGAACAGGACACTTTTATAACAATTCAGGTAGACAATAGTGTTCTGTGAGGGAGTCCTGCTGGAGATCTTTGAAACAAGAGGGTCCACCAGAGAAACATTACGAATCGGAGAGTGTTTGTGCCTGTTTCAGCAATTTCTCACTGAACTGAGTTTTGTTCTTGTTCTGTGCTGGTGCTAATTTGGTTGAACCAACTGCAAACCAGTTTGATTTTCCACAAAACAACCTGTGTATGAATTGATTACAGCCGACAGCTGGTATATTAAAAAAACTGAAAAATGGCTTATATATACAGATTATATATTATATTATATTATATATAAGCAGGGTGGTATGTTGCTGTTCAAAAAGGCCAATGACAGAAAACAGGTGGTGATTAAAAGTATGGTGAAAAATAATGATTATGTCGTACATATGCCTGGTTAATGTCTCATGATGTTTCTATATATGTGTGTGTGGATGCGTTTTGACCTCTTTGCGTTCTCTGTGCTACTGCTACTGTAACACTTTCTACTCTTTGAGGTACTCTCCATGAACTATTATTTGTCAGTCTAATCTTGCCCTAGCCTCGTACGTGAGCCTCCGACATACTCTTGGTTCTTGGTGTTGGCATAAAAGATAGTTGGGGCCCCGAGTTGAACCAATTTCAGGGGACGGTGAACCAGGGCTACTGAAGTGGAAATGCACATTTTTTTTCTCGCAATTGGCTACTGTAACAACTTTCTACTCTTTGCAGTACTCGCCATGACATTTGATCTGTTAGGCTAACCTTGCCCAAGCCTTGGACGTGAGCTTCCGACATACGCTGCTCTTGGTTCTTGGTGTTGGCCAAGAAGATAGTTTAGGCCGGAGTTGATCTAATTTGTGGGGCTGATAACCAGGGCTACTCAAGTGGAAGCACAAAAAAAAAATCAGAACCGGCCCTGGAACCACCTTCATTGAAAACGGGTTATGATTCTGCTGTTACAAAAGTGGCATTTTAAAGCCTGAAAGACATGAGAATAGCCTGGACTGCCACACTGACAGCAAACAATCTCTATTATATTCCTGCCTTTTACCATTTCTCCAACTATCACACCCCAACCCCAATCTTCATTCACTCTCCATTGCCAGCCCACCCTCTGATTCCTCTCCCTCTACTGTACATTTCTCTTCCGCTTGAAGCTTTTCCCTCCGTGCTAGCCAGGCCCAGTCAGTGTTTATGGCCAGTGTACGGTTACAGTGTGTCGGCTGCTGACAAAGTGCAGGCCTGCTTCTGAAGGCTTAGGTTCAGCTTATAAGACAACACACTCCATGACTACAGCGGGGCCACAGTCGATGTGTAAGAGAGAAGGAATAAGCAGTAAATGTGTGTGTGGTGACCACATCACTGACAAACTGTACTGTGTATGCTTACACACCTCATTAAAACATGACAGCTACTGCAGTGTGATTAATCACGGTAAAGTGGATACAAGCTTTTAGCATGTCTTTAGATGTCAAAACGAGATCCTGTTAAAGGTAACTGGACTGGTTCTAACCATAACATGGGTTGGATCTATATTTTAGTGTGTAAACTTTCTGTATCCTGGTATATGTACCTCGTTGGGTCTGTGCAGAAGGATGTTTAAGGGCCATACATCCAAATGGAGCTAATGCAGCTTACCACTTTGCAAAAAAAATTGAGAAATAACCAGCATCAACCAATCTGAGAAAAATGTGTCATTAAATATTTGATACTTTTATCAAACATTATGCCGAGAGAAAATACTTTTTTAATAAAAAAAAAAAATAGTATTAAGTTTATATTATAACTATTATGTTCTTAAAATGTTGGTAGCTTTTTGCCAAATTGGTCAAATGTCAATGGCATTAATATATAATGTTAATCCAAAGAGTTGAACATTTTGATTTCAAAGAACAAATTAAAAGACTGGACCCTGTATATAACATCCTTTTAGGTAATTTAACCCTCCTCTATTCACTACTTGCAATTTTGAGGTGAAAAGTATATATACAGACCAACAGAGTGTTTACATGCAGCAAATATAAGTCACGCCTTTCATCAAGTTGTGCGGGTTTAGGTGAATGGACCCATTCACCTAAACCTAAGGGTCCAAGCCACAAAAAAAAGCCAAACCTTGGATTTCCTGTTTCAAATAAACCCGCAGCGGCCAAAGTCATGTTTACCTGGGTCACACATTACAACATCCAAGAGGCAAATAGCCAATACGAAATTGGTGCCAATTTAGTTTTGGTTATGTGTGTGTTAGTTCCGGAAAAAAACGGAAACCAACAAAAAAAATGTCAGTTTAATATAATATAAACATTTGTGTTTTATACTCTAAACCTCTGTTACAATTCTTCACACATTTTGAATGAAAAGATTGTAATTTAAAGATTTGTTTTGCATTTTTCTTTTTGGAATATGGTCAAAATAACATTGAATAATGCACAGAACCCAAGATAATTTTCATTTTTTAAACAACAGTAATTTGTTACTCAGGATTGGTTTAGAAATCAATATATTACAATCATAGCTTTTGTTTATGTTATGTGTGTTTTGGTGTATCTTTATCTATATGTATATGTATATGAATCATCAATACTGGCTAATCTGTCTTCTTAACACAGATTTTGTTTGAATATGTTCTCTTAAGGTGTTTCTAAAATATGGTTCATAAGACTGGGACAGATGTCAGGTCACAGTCCTGGACCTTTGAACACCAAAATCTAAACACCTGGTCCATGATTCTAAGTTGATGTCTGTGCGGAATATTGACAAATTCCCTGAAGGCGTTCCTGAAATATCGTATTCAAGAGAATGGGACAGACTGACGGAAAACCTGATTACATTAGGCCTCTGGACATCACTGTTGACATCACAGAGACAAGATGAAATACCAAATCTGGCAGTTTTACCTGATGTGGAAGAGACCTTTGATATTGTTCATATCAATATCGTGATAAAAATGTTGTATTTTTGACAGTACGAAATTATAAAGTGTCAATGACAATTCAACCAACAAAATCACGGTGAACAGTACCAGTATTATTAAATTATACAATACCAAAGGAAAGCAGAAACACTTGACTGACCTGTCCTTCGCCAACACTATGTGTGTCGATGATGGTGACCACCCCTGGGTTGTGGGGGCTGCGGCGGATCACACTGTGAGGTGTGCCCTCCTCATCCGGAGTACCTGCTGGAATGGTGCCTGCCAACTGCGTGACAACTTTACCCACCATTGTCAGGCCTGTCTTTAAAGTCTGAAAGAAAAAAAAGAAAGTATAGAGGCTTAAAAATCTAACACCTAATGTCAAATATTAAATATTCGGAACACATGTTATAAATTGCATTTTGAGGTCACTTAGTTTGAAAGCTTTGGGTGCAATAAAAAATGAGCTGCCAAGTGAATGTGCAATCCCGTGTGTGTGTGTGTGTGTGTGTGTGTGTGTGTGTGTGTGCGTGTGCGTGTTCGTGTGTGTGTGCGTGTGCGTGTGTTAGTAAGGCTCCTCTGTGTCCGCTTAAGGCCCAGCCAGGGTGTCTGGCTCAAACACACCTCTGTGGCTCGATTGAGGGAAATGGATAGTGCTGCTTAAGTGGAGTCTATCTCACCTACTACACTGTCTTGTCTAATGGAGTCCAATGTGTGTGACCGTGTGTCTGTGTGTGTGTAAGCGCCAAAGGGGCCCCGGAGAGCCTAATCAGGCATTCAGACCAGGCGGCCCTGTCAATACAGCATGGCGCCTTGCTTTTGTTGGGTCTGAGGATCACCCACTGTCTGTCTTTGCCACTTGGCCGGGCCTTTTCTCTCTGTGTGTGTGTGTGTGTGTGTGTGTGTGTGTGTGTGTGTGTGTGTGTGTGTGTGTGTGTGTGTGTGTGTGTGTGTGTGTGTGTGTGTGTGTGTGTGTGTGTGTGTGTGTGTGTGTGTGTGTGTGTGTGTGTGTGTGTGTGTGTGTGTGTGTGTGTGTGTGTGTGTGTAAAATGCAAGAGGAGCCATCAATTATTAAGTGAGACGTTTGGCTCCTAATTGATCAACACTAATGTGTTTTCTAATCACTGCAGTTGAGGAGTTCTTAGTGGTAGTCCAAACAGGGGCTATTGATCTTCCAGTGGAGGGGGGGAAGGGTCTGGAGGCATTTCTTATTTGATGGCTGACAAAAACACATGAACAATCACACACACAGCTACGGCCTGAAGTCGCCATCTAAACAAATTACAATCCAATTTATGTGAAAGGTCTTTCTCTCTCATACACCCAGGAGAGCCAGGCAACAGCATTGATGTGATACACAAATTAAAGAGAGCAAATTTAGAACAAGCAGTCCAACTGGCCGCACTCTCAATTGTATCTTTCCTATAAACAAAAGCCATTACTCTTTAATGCTACCCACCCCCCGTGTTTTCCTGTCTCTGTACGTCAGCACTCAGAGCCAGCGTGTCGCGCCACAAGCCAGAAGGAGATACCTTGTCATCCTTATTGAGATATATGGTCCTAAATGAGGAGAGGGTGGGCAAGCAGACTTACTGTCTGAATATAAATACCCCCCAACCATTGTCTACCGCTAACAATTAGACTAACCTGTTAGCAACACAGTGGTCTTCTTTATTACATTATTATATCACGGTATTCAGCTGACGTCTTTATCCAAGCAATTTACATACACTTTAATACTGTAGTTTGCGTACGGGAGTTATTTGGGGTTAAATATCTTGCCGAAGGACACTACGACATGTTGACTTCAGGGGCTAGGGATCAAACCGCTGACCCTCTAATTAGTACTCTAATTGGTAGACGTATATATACCCACTGTGCCATAGTTGGACTGCTTTTCGATGTATACTAGTATTAGCTAATTATCAAATTTCACTCACATTAGCTACTAGCACTCATTTAGCTAAGGGTAAATGATAAAGCTAGCTACTTAGCATGTCTTTGCAAGCAGCGAATATCTACAAGGAATTATTTTCACCTGGTTTTAAAGGGTGTTGTTGGAAGTAAGGGAGCCCCATTGCGCCACATTTTCACTGCATGACTTGCTCTTTTGGTAGCAGTTCCAAGCTGATATTAGAAGGTGAAGTTGACTAACTGTAGACCGCTGATTGGCTAGAGAGAATCAACATCAGCGTAACATATCTTGCTCAAACCCACCATGTTTCAATAGCCAAGCTACTGTCAATAGCCATAGCCGACTATTCACTAACCACACACTTTTGAAAATGTCAATCTGTAAAACTAAGTTGTATGCTTAGCCATACAATTAACAAAGTCCAGACTGTTCCCAGATTGGTTGCCAATATTCAGCCAATGTAGCGTTGAAAATGCTGTAACCAAAGTTATACCCAGGCGTCACTAGGGCCATTAGCTGAGAATCATGCCTATATCCATTGTGGAAAATGAAACTGAGAACAGGGCCCGGTACTAAAAGTGAGTTGATTCGAGCCGAAACCATGCAATGGGAATGCGGCATAAGAGTCACTCTCGTGTTGAGATGAGTGAAACAAGACCATTGGAGGGAAACAGATTCCACTGGGAAACACAGATAGGCAGGTTGATGAAGTGTCTCATAAGCTCGGCACTAGTCAGCCAGGCGGGCCAGGTGGATCCAATCTCAGCACATTTACAGATGGCGTAGGCGGAGCTAGAAATACTGTATTATGTGCTGTTTTATCTGCTCAAAGGCTTTTAAGACGGACCAAAGGACCTGTAGACAGATTATAGCCAAAGTCTGAACATATACACTTATTTTCAAACTTTTAAGATGAAAGCAAACCAGTTAGAAGACAGTTGTTCTGACTTTCTTAAGGATACAATTCAATGAAGATGGATTAGCAGTAAAAAATATTGTAGGTTTCTTTTAGTGTCGAATTTTAGTATAACAAGTGTGTGTCAGACTGTTTTGCTTCCAACTCCATGTTTGCCCTGAAATTGTATACGATATCCAGGGAAAATGCCAACATTTTTAATGTAAATGGCGATGACAAGGGTTGGGAACATGTTGCGGTTCCTTCAGTTTTTTTTATTTCCATATGCAGAACAATTATATTGAAGCATGCGTTGGAAGTGAAATCCTTGTTTCCAATAATGCTCTTTAAAAAATTATCAAAAAACGTAGTAAAATGAGAATCTAGTAGATCAAATGTAGGGAATGGCAAAAATGAGAGAGAAAAAGAAATCAAGTTCATATCTTTTAAGAAAGATGGGAACAATTAGTGAGATATAAAACACAAAACGTTATTAATGACCGTTAATTAAATCCGTTATTTGTAAGGTATAACATTAAATATATTTTTAATCAGTTTTCTTTTTTTTCTGTTTCTGTCTTTTATTCTCTTTTTCTGATTCATGGATTGTTAATTAGTTATTTCATGTATTTTAGTTTTTACTGTATCTCATTGTGTTATGTATACACTGTTACCAAATACTAAAATGCTAATAAAAAAGAAAAGAAAATCCAAGACATAAACATGAAACTGCCCTGAAGTTAAAATATAAGAATACATTTTAAAATATGTAATTTAATTAGAATACATTAATTGAATAAGAATCCATTACAAAATAATATAAAATATTTTATTTATTTTGTAAGACTTGTGTACCTGTGTGCTGAAATGAAACAGGTCTCTGTAGGTATTGTTACTCACTTTAGCAGCATTGATAACTGTAGCTGTATAGGACTGTGCATTGTCACCGCACGCTCCTCCACGGGACTGGTGACACCGGATCAACTGCAAAAGAATCGAACAATTTACAGACTAATACAAGATAAATAGAATAAGTCTACCAAAAATGTAGGAAAATAAAAAATGTGGGGAAATTAACTAAGGAAATTGGTTTTGCTTTAAAAGAAACATTACCCAACCAAAAAACCCAATCTGAACTGATTTAATTTAAAATACAATATCACTGAAGTGGCTCCATACCAGTATTACTCTGACTGCTCCAAAAACTAGATTTGTCATTTCTGGAAATCCTTAGGCAGTCACACAAACAGTGGCCCCTGCTGTCAATTACTTGAGTGGGCCAGCACCAAAACACTATTATACATTCTCTGTATTACAGACTGTGCACTAAGGCATTCTAGTTTTTGTAAGTACTTAACAATCCCATTACGAGGAAGAGATCAGGACTCCTTTGCATCTGTTGATTTTCAAAATGTTATCATCTCTCATGGACTCTTTTTGGAATGAGTTGTTTATCCACACAGATTAGAGAGGCAGATAAAATGCATTTTTTGGATTGTAAATATGTCGCTTTTCTGATAAGGCACTTCCACAGTGCATGTGTGCCTGTGTGCCTGTGTGCCTGTGTGTGTGTGTGTGTGTGTGTGTGTGTGTGTGTGTGTGTGTGTGTGTGTGTGTGTGTGTGTGTGTGGATTACCTTATTCTCAGCGTAGGCTAGCCAGCGGCTTCCCAAAGCTATTGGATTTATGCTGGGGCCTGGACAGGGGTAGCAGCCTGAAAAGACACAAATATTGACATTGTCATACTGCAAGGGGTACCAATGCTTAATACATCATAAAAAATTACATTTTAGTAAATAAACGCATGAAGTTTGGAAGAACACATTAATGTTGTGTGTGTGTGTGTGTGTGTGTGTGTGTGTGTGTGTGTGTGTGTGTGTGTGTGTGTGTGTGTGTGTGTGTGTGTGTGTGTGTGTGTGTGTGTGTGTGTGGAGGGGTGACGTGTCAGTGGGCTTGTGTCTTTGAACAGCATGACCTAATGGAGACTGTGGTACCCAATAAATTGAGGATGGCTCCTCTGCTAAAAGACTAACACAATAATCCCTGTGGACACACACACACAGATAACACGGGTGTGTGTGTGCGTGTGTGTGTGCCAACATAATAATAAATAGCAACAAATAATCCTAACATTTAAATGTATTGGACGTTATAAGAACTTTATATTTCTTTCTTGTTTTTTTTACCACTCAAACAATTTTGAAAAAGCGCAATAGTGTGGATTGCTGAGCTCAAACTATCAAGATATCTATCACTTCTGCTGCATTATAGAATCAACCAAAAGAAGGCAAACATCTGCTTCTTAACAACTGAAAACATTATTGTTTAAAATAAAATATCTTATTTCAATGCAAGCAGATACAGACAGGGCCAAAAATGTTGATTGCTCCCACTGTGACGAAAGCACACAGACATGAATATCTAATGTGAGTGCGTGGAGGTGTGGGGAAAATGGTTTGCTGGTAATTACTGTGCTCTGGGAGCAGATGAGGTAGAGTCAGCAATTTAGCGCGCTGTGTTGGGAAAGGGTTCGGTTGGGGAAAAGTGTGTTGAGGTTAGCCACAAGGACTGCTGCTAACGCTAAAGAAGCCTTTTGTGCCTCTCCAAGGCCGAGGGGAGCACAGGCGGTGAGATAACGTGTTTCACATCCTGGAAGGAGAGCAGGGGGGAAAGCGGGAAGAAGAAACAGACATGATGGGTGGACTCAAAAGAAAAAGAAAGGGACAGCTCACACACACCACAGGATAAGCCTTGTGTGCTCGGAACAACATAACTTGTCCACCATCAAATCCCTGGAGAAAAAACAGACAGGAATGGCTGATCAAAGTACCTTTTGTGTACTGCTTTTACGGGTCAAACAGACCAAACAACGTTATGGAGAGGAGGCCCCTGCATTCAGAAGCGATTAATAACTATTGAGCATGTTTGGTTTCCTGTGGCTCAGACACTGATAAGGAAGGCAGGCAGACAAAGAGGAGACACATTAAAGGCAGCCAGTAAGGTCAGTTTACTACAGTCAATGACTTAAGTGGACGGCAATGGCCTTGTAATACAGTCTGGCCTTTCCTTCGCAGCCTCCTCGAGCGGACATGGCAGGAACAGCCAGGAAGATGCAAGAGCTGTGTTGTAAGCTGTTTCTAGTTTCAATGGAGGACCTCACATCTTGTTTTGATAAAAGCAGTTGAGTCACCAGGAAAAGTTTAAAAGAACCACACTGCAGTGGGCTGGTTACATTATAAGCAAGTTCAAGCCAAATCACAGATCATGTTGAGTAATGCTGGTATTGATTGGCGTTGTTTGCTTTTCGCTACTTCATACAGTACAGGACACTGGGGTTCAATGTGGACCAACATTCGACAAACATACATTTATTTTGGCACTACAATAATATTTTACATGTGATGACATTGTGATGGTTCCTGGGTTTATAATTCACCATTGGGGTGTAGTTGAACATCCGCAGACACAAAAACGTTCCTCAAAAACTAAAACAAATTTTTTAAATGATGCTTCTAAACTTTGGTTAGCATAGAACACTTCTATATAGTTGGATATAAACACACTTGAAGTTAAAAAGAATGTCTTACTTGTTACAAAGAACTTCTTCGTGAAGGTGCAGCTGTCAAAGGCAGCAATCTTCTCTTGTAGGCTCACAACAAGAATACTTAAAATAGAAGAAAATATTCAATTAGTACAAAGAAAAAAACAAGCTGATTTAAAATGTCATGGTATTGATTTAACAATCAGACGTACTGTTTGTTGCAGTTGAGATCATAGATGGGCGTCTTGAACTGAATTGATTTGACCATTTCCCCCGTCCGTAGAGAATACAGGTCAACGCAACAGTAGGGAGGGCTTGTCCTGAAAAAAAAATAAATAAATGCTTAAGTCGGTCTCGGAATAATTAACTTTGTCTCGTTAATAAAGGGTTACAAGGCAGGATAAATACACTAGTGATGAAAGATAACCGGCACACAATGACCCTCATTTTCTTTTCATCGTACCATACACTTCCAAACAAAAATGACATATGTGACAATCTTTCTATTAATAATACATTTCTACCATATCTGGCGACACATCAGATTCAAATAGAACCCCCATCACTGCAAGCTTGACTTGAATTTTTATATAAATGTCTGTTTGTTTTCATATAGGGTTATATATGCTCAGATCAGAGCCTTGTAGTTTAAGGAGAAAAAATCACCTATTTTCGATTCTGGAAATTGACATTTGAATTGTTGTTTGCATAGAATACTACTATATTGTTAGATACAAAGGCAATACTGTGTAATCTCTGGGACAACAATAATTGTATTGTGTAAATAAGAGAATGTTGATCTACAAATGAAATGAAAAAACAATAGAAATGTATTGTTAAAATATGATTTAAAGCCTTTCCTCTTTATGGTGAGACAGAGATCTGCCTCTACCATTCAAAAATGTCAACACCTTCAAACAATGGTTAAAACCAAAGGAAAAAAGTGGCGCGAAAGGGCAGTTTGAGAATAAATATCAGAGTATAACAGAGCTGCTTTTGCATTTTAATTTAAAGGTCCCCTATTATACTGTTTTTCATCAATATATAATAGGTCTTAGATATATACAAAACATGTCTCTGAAGTGTTTGGCTCCAAATACCCAACATATCATTGCAGCATCCCATAATCCCCTCTGTTTCAGCCCTGTTACAAAAGTGCTGATTCTCTGTCTGTTACTTTAGATGAAAATAAGGCAAGGCAAAGCAAGGCAAGGCAAGGCAAGGCAAGGCAAGGCAAGTTTATTTATATAGCACCTTTCAACACAAGGCAATTCAAAGTGCTTTACAAAAAAATGAAAGACATTAAGAAAATGGCATTTAAATTCAGTCATTAAAAAGAAAAGATAATAAAAGAAACATTAAAAGAAAAAATACATAAGTAAATAAGGAGCCCCTCCCCACGCCCCTCTGAGAGATATTTGGTTAAAAAGAACACAATGGTGCTCGAGGAGGAGATTCAGGTGATAAGGTGGGGGGGGTTACCTTGATTGGTGATTGGCTAATGGTTACACAAGCCAGAAAATCGTTATGACATCATAAAGTGGCCAAAATCTGATCAGCTCAGACAGGTTTTTATATAAATGGATCAGGACAAAAAGTGAGCTAATTTTTTTTCCTGAAACTTTCAGAATCTCTTTACACAGAGGGGACGTAGAAAAGACAGGAAAAAGTGGATTTTGCATAATAGGTTACCTTTAAGTTCATGAGAAAGTGTTATATTAACAAAAATGTTTGCAACAGGATTGGCCAGGTGGAAGAAGTGTGAAAGTAAATTCTATTAAAACGGCGCTCTTAAGCTCACTTTAATCATTTTTTACACAAAAACCAAGTTCAAGACAATGAAAGCCTCCAAAGTAGATCTATACCAGGGCTCTCCAACACGTCGATCACGCGAGCTACCAGTAGCTCGCGGGCAGCTTTTCAGTTGCTCGCCGCTCGATTATCGATTATAGCATTTTTCGGCCGTGGCTGGACAATAACGTTTTTTTATTTTAGAATTTGTTCTGTCACACGAATATCAAATTGGTCGGTGACGAAGAGATCAAGGAACAGACGTGACAGCGGCACAGCGACACCACACACGGAGCAGTCTGCTTTCTCCACCAACACCAGTCCAGAACTAACAGCAGAATGACCCGCTCCGCTCTGAATCAGGCACTGTCGCTGCGGCTCAGAGACACACGAGGGATTTGTGTTTTTTGAAAAACACTCGTTATCGTCATGTCAGGCCCCCTCCCTGAAAATAATGAGTGACAAGCTGATAGTGACCCGATAGAAACTTTATTATTCACTTAATCACTGATTGAGATATAATGAAGCTAACTTAATCTCATACATTCATGGGATTTATGTAACAGTAACGGGCCGTCTCCACGGCAGCGTTAAAAAAATCTTGGAGGTGGGCGTATCTGAAGCTTGGGGATTTTTTTGCGATCAACCAATCACATGAATCTCCCGCCCGCGACATACGAAGCCAAAAAGCCCGAAGTAAACTGGATATAAACTCCCCAAAACAGGCGAAAACATACCACTGTCTCTGCCACCTCCCTCCATGCCTGGCTCCTCCGGTTTATATCCCGGTAGGTCTGGTCATAAAGCACCGAGTGATTGATTCGCTACCGCTAATTTCTCCTCCATTTTTTGGAATATGAGGAAATGACCTGCGGTCTGGCTCTCCCAGCATACACGCCGTTTGATTGGCTAGAGCTTGAACTGTCAGATTTGCGTACACGGGATTTGATTGGCTGACGCTTCCTCCTCAGCTTCAAAAGTTGAACATTGTTCAACTTTGGATCTTGAAAATCCTGAGAATCTCCGCTCGCCTGCCCACAATGCATTTTGGCGAAAGCGAAAAAAAGTGACGTCACCCCATTCAAAGTGAATGGGCAGAAGCGTTTCAAGATTTTTTAACGCTGCCGTGGAGACGACCCGTAAGACAGAGAATGTAAGTGTGCACCCACATGCACTATTTTAGTTTTTATAATGATGTTGTAAATACTCCTGTTGTCTGCTGTGTTCAGACTCAAGTCCTGTGTGTGATGCCACATTCAGGACATTCAGTGTCTTTTTTTTAACAGAAGACCGTAGCTAGAAGCTGCAGCTAGACTGCAGAAGTATTAGTTTTTTGTTTTTGAGGATGGAACCATTTTCACACACAGATATAGGGAGGCTAGACCTATACAATTAATTTATTATGGTTTATAATTTAATGTCAAGACGAAGAAGAAGAAGAAAAAGATGGCTGAACAACTGTTCAGTGTCAATCCTGTGGAGATCTCCAAAATAATGTTCAGCTTAAGTCTCAGCAAAACTCACAACATTTATGGAGCCTTGTAGACCCCGAAAACTATAGAACATTTACCAAGCAGCACTGAAAATGTCTGCTTTATTTGGCTCTACTTTGTGAAGCAGCTTTTTCTGACATGAATGTCATGAAATCTAAATACAGAACAAGAATGACTGAAGAACATATAAATGACTCTATTAGAGTGAACCTAAGTGGGTACACTCCAGCATACACCTCTATGGTGGACTCCATGCAGCGCCATTCATCTCACTAACTGTGAAAAAGAGTGAATGCACTTATTTTACACATGTGCCATAAAATGCTTGTAAGGTGGTGATTAAGGACACTTATGTGAATGTTCAGTGATGTACTTACGTGGGCCATAATAATATGTGAGAAATGTTCGTTTTCTTGGAACTTGATGTGAAGTTAAGATTTTTGATAAGCTTTAGGTATTGCAATTTCACACGTGTACAAAAGTATAGCTTAATTCAACTGATGAGCGCTATGTGAATAAATGTAAGCGATGTGATGCAAGTAGCTCTTGGCCACTTTCATTTTTTCAAAGTAGCTCTCAGATGAAGAAAGGTTGGAGACCCCTGATCTATACGGACCAATAAAACACTTTTTCTCATTTCACATTTCTCGTGTCTTACAACTCATTATGACAGCAGCTTCTTCATTTTTTCACCAGATGCCTAAAGTGCAACACCCCCAACCCACGGCACCAATGCAATAATCGTATTGAATAGAACAGGGAGGTTGCATTTTTGTTTGACATAATGCCTTTGTCAGACGGAAGTGTTCCAATGGGAAAAGCTCTGAATAATGACTCTTTAGCTAAAATAGAAATGTTTTAAGAGTAGCTCCATCATAAATTTGTCTTGCAAAAAGCTAACATTTTCCTAACGTTCACAAACAGTATTTTTGCAGCCTTTGTGCAGTAACTCTGAAGACCCCTAGGGGTCACGGGACCCCTGTTGAGGACCCATGTGATAGATTAACCAGCCTTTCCAACGTTTTTTTCCTCTTCCTTCCACCCCTAAATTCTTCCAAACGTTTCCATGATGTTTCTACGTGGTCTGTAATTTATCATCCACTGTCTTCCAGTCTTTTTTTAATGAGAGTTTACTAATTTACTAAAGCCCCATATTATCAAAAATGCTCTTTTTCATGGCTTTTAAACATAAATATGAGTCCCCGGAGTATCAGAAAAGAGGGAACCAGATTTGTCTCCCCTTCTGACCTGAACAAATTATTTGTATGTCATATTCAGGTTCCAGATATCAGTAGAAACACCTCCAGCTAGATGATGTCCCTGAGAGAAGCTGCTGGATCACTCCTGCCCACCATGTTGTTCCTCACCATTAACACATCCCAAGCAAAGTACGCCTCTTGTTCTGTTGTTGGCATCGACTTTACCAACAAAAGTCATATTGGACAGCAGCATAACTGAGTGAGCCCTCAAAACGCTAGGAATGTGAATGTGTATGTTTTTGTGTGTGTGTGTGTGTGTGTGTCTCCCTTTATTTCTTCGAATGTTAACTGGATAATATAAAATAGGTTCCACAGAAAAAAGTTTTGATGAATTTTTCGTCCTCATGCTTAACGTCTCTGTCAACATTGCAGAGGTCCCCGAGCTGCGAGCACAGCTACCATTATCAATCAGGAGTACAGACATTAAGATTAATACAAACATTTCAGCCGACGATAATTTACTTTCAGGAGGCTGTATCATCGATTTCCGCATTATCAGTGTCCGATCAATCTAATTCTAAGCTCTATCCCGAAAAATGGGCCTCCGGAATTGATTCAAAGCGACCATGATAACGCACTATTATAGAATCAAAATGGCACAGGGTTCAATTGTTTTGCTTTTGCAGTATTTTAAAAAATGACCCAGTTCTAATGGAGGCAATACAAGGTCAGATGTAATAGGATTTCCTGATGCCGGAGACGTTGGGGCGTAGGTTGAAAGCAAGGCTAAATCACAATTATCATTATGGATCATGGAGGGATGTCAGTCCTTGCACATGTTAAGGTGACGCCGAGCACCATTTCCCAGCTCAGTAACAGCCCTATTATGATGGCCCTATTAGATCAATGTGTCAATTACTATTGCTCAAATTGGCCCTTGGATCTGAAAGGATACAAAATTAGGGAGTTGGTGGAAAGGAGGCTTGGCTCATTTACTTCCTCTGATAGGACAAGCAGCTACTCTAGAAATTAAGGAAGTAATGGATTGTCCCCGCCAGATACACAAAAAGCTAAAATGATAGAAGAACATTGTCCCAGAGAAAAAAAAAAGATTCTTCAGGTTCAGCTGTGCTTTTGTTAAATGGACAGAAGACATAGTAATGTCCTCATAATGATAGTGTTTAATACTCCTATTAGAATGTTTTAAATACTGTGTAACAATTCGAACACCTGGCTCTTTGTTGTGATATGTCTTTTTGAAATATAAACGGCTGTTAAACACAGATGGGATTTAGGCTGATGGTAGAACGCCGGGTCAGAACTGACTTAACACTTTGAGGGGTATTGGCTTTGACTCATTAGCAATGATCAGTGGTACCTAAACCTAGAAGGGATCCCTTAAGGACCTGCTGAGGACCCACCAAGGGAGGTAGAGTCTATAGATTGCTCCATCTGTCCATGCACAGGACCTATACACATTACGTCTGAATACACAAATGCACAAACACATGGAGTCAGAAGAGGTTGCCTTGTTTAACGGCTTTAAGACACCTCAGCAGGGCCCACTATTTGAACTGGCACTTCACTAGGGAACAAGTCCACACCGTACTTTCTGTCCGATTGGTACTTGAACCGGCAACCTTTCAATTCCCAAGTTAAGTCCCCACAGACTGAGCTCCTTTTTTTTTTAATTCAAACCACCTAAACAAGAAACTTAACATTTTGTATGCCTAGAAACAGAAACAAAAACTGGGTATGTTTTGAGGAACAGGATCAGCTGATAGATTGCGGAGGCGATGTTGACAGCAAAAACACAGTTGTGCCTATTCTTTTTTAAAAGAGCAACAGCCGATGATGTAACATAACTTCATCACTCAGTGACAGACTTTTACATTTATAGGGCTGGCCCCCACTCTTCTGCCCTCCAGGGAAAATTAGCGAGTAGGGCCAAGGTTGCATGCAATGGTGAGTGTGGGCAATACAGAAACCACCATTGCTTTACAGGAGAAATTGGTTATGAGAAACAACATCAAACTATATCAATTTAGTATATAGTATAATATATAATATATAGATATCGATATCGGCTACTACTAAACTACACAATACTGCGCATCCCTATATGTTATCACTTGCAACTCTAGTATTGGGTATGTCTTTTGTATCTGTTTTTCTGTCAAACAATGATTACCATTTTCACCACCATTTCAGCATCATTCTTCTGAGCAAGTAAAACATTTTTTTTTAAATGCATCTTCGGGAGACCATGAAGATCAATACTTAATTTAAGCCAATCCATCCAACAGATAATAAGTGATTTTGTCCCAAAAATGTAAATATCGATTAGACATGGATTAGATAAAAATATGTGGCAATCTAATGTTTGTAGAGATATTCAGTATGAACAAAAGTGGTGGACTGACCAACCGATATGCCATAGTATGTAGTATGGCGTCAAAAAGGGATTTTAAATTCCTCAGTATAAAGCTACCAGAAGGAACAACTGCTGAATCCATTTACATTTGGATTGGCCTTACAGTAAACCCGGTCTTTTGGCCCTGTACCAGATTTGGACAAACTCCAAACAACACAAAGTTTAATGTGAGTTTTACAACCATGTGTAAGTCTTAATTTTAGATATGCAGCTGTTTAAAATGTCCATTAAGGACCATTATGGAGGGCAAATGTCTTATTATTATGCCATTATCATGAATCTAGTCTGTGTATTTCTTCCTAGATACAACATGTTGACATCTGTTATTTTAATTTCCACATCAATGCTGTACTTATTCCGGAGTACTTTCCCTCTGGAGAACCTGCAAACATCATTTTATGAATGTGAACTTAACCAAGGGATCAAAACCACAATATTTCATGTGGCTGAGGAAAGGGTAGATGGAAGCCTGAGGAGGAACTAAAAAGCAAGCAAATAAATTAATTTACAAGTTATGGACGTCATCACATTTCCGACTGCAAAGTTTTACAATCTTCCCTAATATGAATGACAATTACACGCTGTGAAAATGCTTAAAAGATACAAGTTGGTTTGGAAGATATACGCTAGCTCTGGACACTGCTGAGGAATGGTATTTCAACTTAGGTTCAACTGATGGGAGCTTTTAAATACTGAAGCCAGACATTTAAGACTACTCAAATTTACATTTTATAGGCCTGCAGTTCTTCTTCTCAGTTCTCCCTAGAAATCGTATTCATGGGAGAAATAAAAAACACTGTATTAACAAATTAAGCCTGCAGGGCCATCAAACTTTGTAGAATCTGAACCCGTTCTTTTAATTCTTTAAATGTTCTATTTTATACCATTAACTTTATCAGAACATGGAGTTGTCTCCGTTGTCATGGCATCATGTATTATCTTCCCATTTGGATGTTTCCTTTGCGTTTTAAGGACCTGCCATTTAGTACTTCTGCATCTATAATTCCATGGCAACTGGGAAAGAAAAACGGTATTGTAATATTAATTTGCTTCTTCTTGGTATTTATTTTGTTTTCTTCTCACTTCAAACGCAGCCCCCCCATTACAAAACAAACACTGGCCACTTCAGAGCCTGAGCCTGATGGAGCCTGGAGGAAGCCATAGTAATTTTGGCAAGCTGCAGGCATTAATACGAAAGTAATTAGGGGTAAAAAGTTCAGCTCCAAGTCTGCAGCGCTGGAAGAAAGACATTTCCCTGCCGTTTATTACTGAACACACAGTCTAATGGCCACTACACGGCATCCTGCATGTGTGAATTTGGGAGTGTTTATGTGTGATTTTGCTTGTGTGAATGCCTTGCGTTTGTGTTTATGAATAAAAGCATTACACTCTATATAAAAGTAAAGAAAATGCAAACAAAACCATTAAATCTGACTGTACTGGCTGAAAAACAGGAAAGACAAGAAGTACAAAAAAGTACAACTTTAGTGACTACCCAACAATAAATAGTATAACCAAAGAACAAATTCAACATTAGGATTGATGTATATTCAGTCATTAAATCCATCTTAGTCCTTCTTTCTGTGTCAGCAGAGAAGTGGATATTAATATTCATAACCCAAACCATAGCTTGTATCGGAACCAATGTTATCAAGTTTTGCCTTGTGTGCCAATTGCTGTTTAAATGACAGTAAGTGGAAGCACTTGGCTGAAGAAACATCTGCTCAAAATTGATTTATTTATTCTGCTTTGATATCTTTAAACTGTATCTATAAAAGTTTGTGCATGAGGATAAAGGCTTGATGACAGCTTTAAGCCCCGATACAATATGTATGTGTAATAATGCAAATTACCTTTACATTATTAAGGCGGAGGCTGTTTGCTTTGATAAAACCATTTAAATGTACACACTATCATAGTTTACTGGCTCAGATGATTGGCAGGGAGCAAGGTAAAAACTAAGCCGAATCAGGGAACATATCTATGGAAAGCCTCAGAATACCTTCAATGAATCATCTTACTTAACATGGGGATTGGAAACCCTCGTGCCTCAGAGGAAGACTTCCTCAATTGACTTCTACCAGCGGACGATTGATTCATATTGCTTTACTTTCACCGATTAAAGTACAATTTAGGATGACTTTTTGTAGTTTCCCCATTAATGGAGGTTGTTTTCCATGATTTCACATTGAGTGTTGGGGAAATGAATGAATATGAGCATTTTCTCGGGCATCTTTGACTGACCCAAAAAATGGTTGCTTCCCTGGAACGTATTAGGCAGCAAGGTGCTTGATTTTTGCAGTGAGGGCATGGGTTTTCATTTGCATACTAAAATGATTAGTAAAAAACTGATTGTGCAGCCATGCTAGCCGCAGTGTGAGGCCAAGTCAGTAAGTCTATGCCCCATTAACATCTGCAATTACATGTGTAATTCATCCTATAGTTCTTAAAACATTTAATTCCAAACCAACAATGTTTGCTGGAGGCTGAAGAGAAAAGGGTGCGGTCTCTCCACAGTCAATGGGCCAAAGAAATGCAACCAGTTATAAGCTCATAGCCATCAAAGTATTGCTCCTCCCAAAAAATACATCTGCCTGAACATCATTTTGTGGCAACTCCAAACTGTTTGGTCAACTCTGGAACTCTCCTCGAAGTGATTTCCTAATTTTTACCCCAGCACCCAAAAGAAGGACCTAAAACGATCTTTGGCATTTTAGGACGGATTTCTACTCTTGGACGCTAGATAAATATTAGCCGTTCAAAGAACCACCAGTGTTTCTTCACCAAGCCAATGCTCCTTCATCTTTCATCATTCAAAGAAACTACCCGGGTACTTCTATATATTTAAAGGGAAAGTTTAAACTAAAATTACATATTAATTGCTTTGACCGCAGAGGCCTAGTTTAGGGAACAGGGTTTTGGTAAAGGTTTGAAAAGTCGCTACTAATCATTCAGCTTGAAAGGTGTGTTTACATAAACTGCTTCCAGCAATACGGAGTTTAATCTGACTTCCGATTTGAAGAGGGAAAACTGGCAGGGCGGAACGTATTTTCGACAGACATTAAACAGACATGGAAGTGAAAATAAACGCTCCGGAGTGAAGCCTGAGACTTTAAGTTCTGCCTATGCCCTGAACAAGTGTGTATGCATGTGTGCATGTGTGGGGCAATGAAAAAAGGGGGAAGTGGAAGGCCAGATTACAGTCACTCTCACTTCCATGCAGGAGCATGACTTAATAGTCCAGGAACAAATTCATTAAAAACGTTTTGTCTGTTCATTCATATATTCATTTTCTCACTAAAATCAAAGAACATTACTTTTTATTTCAAATTAATACAAAATAGTGCAGTAAAACATATTTTGCAGGTCTAAAAAAAGTGTTGGTGTGCAATAAATAAATGGTAGCATCTACCCTACAAACACAGTTGGCTTGGATAACATGACTGTGTGTGTGTGTTTGTGTGTGTATGAGTGTGTGTGTCTGCGTGCATTGTGTGGTCATAATGTGACAGCGAAGAACATCATAAAATCAGAGTGGATAAAAGGATGAAGAGGATAAAAAGCATCACTTCCCCAGATCCCCTTAATCTGGTGGCTCGTTTTTTTACAAAGGCTTCATGATTTCCATTTAATAAACAGAAGACGGACACATCCTGTCATGAAAATGCACTGAAACAAAAGAGCTTAGTGCCATAATGGGCTTTAGCCATCAAAAGTGTTTGTGTGTGTGTGTGTGTGTGTGTGTGTGTGTGTGTGTGTGTGTGTGTGTGTGTGTGTGTGTGTGTGTGTGTGTGTGTGTGTGTGTGTCTGTGTGTTTGTGTGTCTGTGTATACGAGTCATTTTCTGCTTGCAACCATGTAATTAATAGTCTGTGTATTTCATATCAGGACTAAGCGGGAATTTAGGTGTTCAAAAAGATAAAGTGATGTTTTTTCGCACATGTATATTTGATTTACATGTCATTTACACTATAAACAATTATAGTGAACAGAAATAATGTAGAAATATATCTGCCTGGAGTACTGGATCATGAAGGTACACATGACCTGATGATCAGAGCTTTTCCGTAACTGTTTGGAGTAAAGTTGCCAATTTCTGAAGAAAGGCTATTGGGCAAAGCTAGTCTGGAGTTCCCCTATTAGGTGGCATTTTTCCTTTGGGGTAGGTCATCCTTTTTGATTGCATTGTGTTGACATGTCCAGTGTCAATTTCTTAGGAAAAGTGTCTCTGTCTGTCCATAAGATGTTTTGGGTTGCAGGTTGTAACCCACTGATTTATAGTGCATACGTATCCAATACAGGCCATATGAATACTATTGGTGGTTTCTTAATTTAAAGCCTTGCACCTTAAAAAAGATTAGTATGTGGTTTAGCTGAATGCTGGATACTTATTGGTCAATTTGAACATCAAGCAGTCTGCTATTTTTTGCTAGCAGAATGCTGCTAAGAATAGCAGACCGTTGCTCAGGACGCTCTGATCAAAGGACTATGTGCAGTCATAGCAATCCACAGGAAAGTCTGGTCAATTTAACTTCAGTTGTTGACAAACCTCCATCAGAAAGCACAATGGAATACTTTTTGAATATTTATTTGTATATTGGTTGAGAGAGCACAAAACATTGGATTCATCATGGCTAGACTGATCCAAGTAAAGGAAAGGAAAAGAAAACAAGAACAAGAACAGCGCAAGAGACACCCTGTTGGTGTTCTTTTTTCAATCATGACTGCAAATGATCCCTTACATGTGGTGGAGTGCGTGACTCCTGCCAAAGAGTACGAGACAGGGATGGCGGTGGTGATGGAACAAATACAAATCACAGTGAATGTCCCAATCTTCGAAGAAAAAACAAAAAGAGTATCTACGAAATCAACAGTGACCATGAGATCGGCTCAGAATATCCGTCTGTATAACCAGAACCAAAGAAATTGCACTTACAGTACTACTACTGCAGTGAAAGAGGACTATATTGGTCAAAATAATGGACCACATCCTCTAAGCATCTGGAGAAGTTGTGAAGGAGTAGCTGGAGGTTGGAAATGTCACTGACAGTACCCAAACTCTGTAGGAACAAAGCATACTTATTCATCCCTGAACTTTTGCCCCAGAAGTGTGTGCTCTCAAAACACCCACAATCAGTTGAGTAGCCTTTGTCTTGCCCATAACATGTATATTCATTGAGCAACCATACTGTAGGTCTCCAAGAAGTTTTATACCTGTGGATGTTTATTCATTTTAGAACTCAAATAATAACAGCATCAAACAGGGAAAGGAAACACAAATCCTTTCCAGACATGTGAGCAGACATACCAAGGTTTGCAATGGCACCAGCATTCTTTACTAATTCCTAAAGCCCACTGGCACTGTTGCATGGACTGAAAGGGAAGCATATGTAGCTTTACTGTCAAGAAAATTACTAGATCCATACATTGTTTGGACCTAACGCATAATCCTTTCCATTGATAAAATTATGTTGAGTGTGCCTGGCTGGAAATCCACAAGTTCAGGGCTTCATCACACACATGCTTTTTCCCTTTTCTGGTTTTCCTTTAATTTGCAAATCTTGTAATCTAAGCCTAGAGCTGACTGAACCAACTTCTTAACCATCACGGCTATAGCGGCCAAGGCTTCAATCTGTTTTTCATTTAAGTGTCAAGACGGCATCCTTTTTAGTGGTTAACAAAAGCTGTTATTTGAAAATGATTATATGCTAAAAATTGTGTGAGGAAGTTTATGAACAGGCCCAATGGAAAGTACTGCGCCGCACCCGGAAGCCTTTTTCCTTTTCGTCTTCGACCAGAGTGTTATTTACCAAGCACTTCTGTAGGGAGAAGAACCACGATGTGCCATTTAGCCGGAGGTCAGGGTTTCTGCTTTTCAACACAGTGCATGTTTTCAACATTAGTGTCAAGCGACGCCTGGGTGATTCGCCAAACCGTTAAAACGCTGCCTGTCTCGGTGTCACTGAGGACATAGGAAAAGCAGAAGCAATGGCAACAGGGTCACACAGACAGGGGCGGTAGTCCCTGGAAAACATCGAGAAGGTGGTCTCCATCAAGGCACAGCTTAAGACAGCCTTCCTCATTTCATTTCCATTGAAGGGTAGATTGAGTTAGATGTTTTGATTCTCTGAAATAGGCGTTTGGAAATGGGGAAGAGCAGTGAATAAACTGGAGAAGAGAGTACAAGATACCTTGAGTTTGTCGCTTTTTAAATTAACTTTCTTTTATTAAACAATTAAATGACAATACCAGTCCCAACTGGAGTTAGGGGACTGTAGTGAATTATATAGGTTTTTGTGCATTTAAATGGTCAACAAAGGCAAAATAACCCCTGTATTCCCTCCAGAGGGCGTTTCTCTCCCACACACTCCCCCTCTACCTGAATCGCTTCCATTGGACTTCGTTTACTTCTGTTACACAGTGACATCAATATGTAACACTCAAGCTTCTATTGGCCAACACTTCTACACATTGAACATGATAGGCTAAGGGGCGGGACTTTTCCGACACAGCTCTAAGCGTTTGACAAATCACAACAGAGGCGGCCATCCAACCAATCAGAGCAGACTGGGCTCTGGTTTCAGACAGAGGGTGAAAAGAGGTGCTGCAGCACAGGCAGTATGAGAAAAATAAAGAGCTTTTTGAACATTAAAGCATGGAGACATGTCACTGTAGAGGCACAAAATACAAATATGAACCTGATAATAAGAATAATATGTCCTCTTTAGATCTCCTTTCTGTCTGCCAATGGGGTGTCCAGGTACTGCTTGCATGCCAACCATAGGGGTATTACAAATCCATGAATCACTTAGCAGCCCACGTCACTGGCTAAGCTCCAGTTGGCTGCGTATGAAGTGTTTATAACAAGAAGTTGGATGGGTGATAAATGGAGAGGATTGTAAAGAATATTAAATCTTGGCCATGATATATGTTTAACATTTGTCAAATGATGTTCACATCACATTAGAAAACATGTCCTGGGTAACATATGGTAACATATGGTAACATATGGTAAGCATGTATTTAAAAAAACAAAACACAATATAATTAAAACTGCACTAATAAATAAATTAGAACAATGGGAAAGTGATTTATCCCTAACTTAGTTCAGCTCTAGAGGTTTGGTTTAGAAACTCAACTGTTTTAAGAAAAATAGACTCTGATAAACCCACTGCCCAAAAACAAGGCACATTTAGCTGTCTGGACAGTTTTTCTTTGTGGGGGGAGAACTTGATTTTGGCCTAACCAGTTACTAGTGCCTGACGTATGAAGCTACTAGAAAGTTAACTTAAAAACTACTAATTCTATCAACATAGGAAACTATTGTTATCCATCACATATTACGTAAGGCAATTATTAGAATAGAATAGAATAGAATAATTTAATGTCATTATACATGTACAATGAAAGAAAGAAAAGCTTCTCCCTTTTAAAAGAAGAATAAGTGCAGTAATTATTTCCAGGGGTATAAAAGGCGAAAATAACGTATAGCAGTGGTATGAAGATAATTGAGATATTTATCCCAGCTGAATATAATTGAATGAATAGTAACTCATATTTGGCTGATGGAGTCTGCAACAGTGACTACAATGGTTGTATTGTAAGTGTAAAGTTAAAACACCCTGTTGGGTAAGGTAGTGATGTCATCTTTTACTATGATGCTGGAACTTACCCAGAGGAACCCGTGCTCTTGCACACCCCCAGCAGAGGTCTCTTGTCAGCAAAACTGTCCATCTTCAGAGGACCTGAAGAGGAAGAGAAGTCAAAGGAAGATGGTTGAGAAAAACTGAATAATCTCAACAACAAAGAGGGACATTCTTTAATCTAACAAGTGAGGCCTCTAGTGTTACCAATGCCGGAAGCCTTGCAATGACAGGAAATATGTAAATCATTACTGTTGCACTGTAATTCAATTACGGTCACAAAACATTTTCAAGAAAAGAAGACATTTTTCCCAAGATTGGGCCAAGTCAGCCGACCACTATCCTTTAAAGGTCCCTTATTATACTGTTTTTCATCGATATATTATAGGTCTCAGATATATACAAAACATGTCTCTGAAGTGTTTGGCTCCAAACACCAAACAGATCATTGCAGCATCCCATAAACCCCTCTGTTTTAGCCCTGTTTCCAAAGTGCTGATTCTCTGTCTGTTACTTGAGATGAAAATAAGGAGCCAATCCCCACGCCCCTCTGAGAGATATTTGGTTAACCTGTTAAGCACCAAGCCTGTTTTTCATGTTTCAGGCTCGAAAATGACATGCCCAAAACAAATGACTACAACTTAACTTCTAAAAGGGTTATATGAATAATTTCTTTTATCAAAGCAAGGTTACATCTGTGAGTTGGATGTAGAAGTGTCAGAATCAATATAGATGTTTTTTATTTTAAAGAAAATTCAGATTTTACATAGTAAAAAACTGTAAATTATAGTGTCCGTCCAAATATTATTTTTTACAGATAGTGAAAACTACTCTTGGATGATGGGTTAGTAGACTAAAAGCTATAGGAATCCAAAGTACAACATATAATAAGTACCCTGTATCAAGATTGATGCAAAACAAGTGACATTTGACCTTTTTAGAGAGGTTTAGCCAAAACCACCCCACCTCTGAGGTGATTTGGGTGAAAATGTTTTTTTTTTCATATCTCTGGCCCCCCTTGGTCGATTTGGATGGTTGACACCTCTTTCTGACCGTTAGAGCCAATAGAATCGAAGGGGGAGTCCCCCACACACACACGTTGTGAAGAGAAGAGGTGGAGGCTTCGCGCATGTAATTTTGCATCAGAGTGGACCGATCTCTCGCTCTGACATTTGGAAACGAAAAAGCAGTTTTATTGCTTATGGATTATCAGAAATCATTTCAAAGAGGACACAGACACATTGGATGAACCTATGGATTAACTGCAGCATCGTTTTTTTATCGTTTGAATGCCATTGAAGACCAGTTTTGACCAAGGTAAGCCATGTTAGCGTTTCTAGCTACCTAGCTCCACATGTTATGATGTACGCTTTCGTTTATAGCGTCGTAAATGTTTATCACTGAGTGTTGAGGTGGGCACCCCCAGATTCTGTGTCTCCAGCTGATGCTAATCGATGGGTTGGCTGTGCATCTAGGATAAGTAATAAGGGAGTTAGGAGTGAGTTTAGGTGCAGAGATAGGTTACATCTTTTCGCTCGTGGCTAATTCAGAGGCTGAGTGTTAGCATTGTGGTTTTTTTTTTGATTTTTTTTTTTAAAATATCAGTTAGCTGAGTTTCTTCCCGTTACATGGATATAAAACATTCATAGTTTATTAAATATTAAGATTCCTTAGACGTTGTTTCCTGCAAATGACGCGTTTATCTGCCCGGTACCGGGGGGGCGGTGCATAACAGGTTAAAAAGAACACAATGGTGCTCTAGGAGGAGATTCAGGTGATAAGGTTACCTTGGTTGGTTATTGGCTAATAGTTACACAAGGGAGCGAATTGTTTTCACCTGAAACTTTCAGAATCTCTTTACATGTTTATGTATAAAAGATATGAAAAAGTGGATTTTGCATAATAGGTGACCTTTAAAGAAAAGTGGAAAGCACAGTTGGTATCGACTTTGGATTGCTGACATTTTTCTGATCCTTCACTGTGTGAGGTTTTTAAGGAAACTTTACCCAAAAAAGAGCTAAGGACGGAAAAACTATTAAAAAAATTGAAGATAAATGCGCTGAATGGTAAAAAAAAATAGGAATTACAAATGTTTTGTCTATGTCCTTGTTTGTTTTGGGGATTCAGGGTGGAATTACAGCACTGTAAAACCCAGCAGGCACACAACAAAGACATTTAGAGAAAATATGTTGCGTTAAGCAGGCTGATCCTGTATTTTCCCTGATTGTCTCATTCATGAAGACGGACAGAGGATCAGGGGATTGTGGGCATGGGGACGCTTAGTTCGAGGAAGACGTTAGCCTTTGGGGTTCTGTAATTTCAGGCTTGACAGTAATCAGGCCCAGTTCCTGTATCGTAGCATGAGAGCAAATGTGACTTCCCTAGCAGCCTTTAACACTCCACACAGGGTCCTTCCTTCTTTCATGTGTCTGTCATCAGAGTCAACATTTTGAGCCATAACATAAATATCCCTTTAAGAGGATTAGTGAAAAAGTCACAACATTTGATGATAAAAGATACTTTTATTTGATTGAAGCAAGCACTACTGACTTCCATGCAGACGTTTGCATGTTTCAATGTAACAGAGGGACGTGCTGTATGTTGAGATAATACCGTAACATGGATTAAAACCTTTCAGACAACTTGGTTATTGTTAAACGTTTAAGTATTTTTAGAACTGCTGTCAATCGATTAACATTTTTTTTTTTTTTTTTTTTTTTTTTTAAAAATAGCATTAATGTATTTTGGGAGGAGATCAAACAAATACATGTGTGGTGCTATAAAAAAGCTGGTAAGGGAACCATTTTTTAAAACTATATTATAACATCTTAGCTTACTTTTGCCAATACTATGTGATCGCCCTCTGTATAATGTGCACAGAGCCTATTCTTGTATTGTTGCTGCCGATACGTTATTGCGAGCACTATCTGTTCCTACAGTGGGGATCTTGCTCGCTATCTCGCACTCATGTTCAACTTCAATAAACTGGCTAGCTCTTGTTTCAGCAAGAAACCAAACCTCAAGTGAACAAGTGCACAACATTTGTCACGGATTAGATGTGCCGTACACCGAGGTAGTTATGTTGCTAACTGAAGTCCAGTGGTCTCCAGTCAGTGCAATACATGTAGCTTGTGCCAATTCCTCTGTTTTTTTTTTCCCTTTTCATTGCCATGGTGAATATCCACGCTGGAATTGTGAGAGCAAGTTTTGCTTATTAACGCAATAAGATTAACCTCGAGCGTTTACGCATTAACGTTGACAGCCCTACTTTATAGTGTTGGAGCATCCCAACTGTAGCTCTATTTTGAAGACATACAACCGTTCTGTGCCTCATTTCACAAGGGAACAGAAGATCACAGGTCGTAAACTCCGGAGCGGATGTGGATAAACGCATTTACTCCCTTTGGAAAACCATTCCTTCCCTCTCTATTCTAGGAAAGGGTAACCTTGTCTTATTATAATCAACACCTATTTTCGGGTATTTCTAAGTCCGCCCGCCCACGGCCTTGCATGGCAGACAATCGGCCTTTTAATGTCTCACCACAGTGCACCACTGTTCTCGCCCTAGCAGATTGCAATCAGTGTCCTTCCCTCCAGTCGTACAATTCATATTTATTTTCTGCGGAGAGAATTGCTCCCCTCATGTATTGGGGCTATCTGCTGCTTCTGATTACTGTGGTTTTCTTTCATCCACTTCCAGTGCTCTTCAAATGCCGCCATTGTGTGTTGTTGAAATCTGCCAAAAGACCGGAACCAGGACGTAGAACAGAAAGGCGATTTTCTCACAAACAATGGCACAAACCAAAGAGCTGCTTTCTAGGCAGCATTCTAGGCACTGATTGACACCTGCAGAGATAAAATGTAAACTTCATGTCTGGAATGTATCTAATCAGTGGATCCACTAAACAATTTGCCTGCTAGCCTTTAAGAGTTCAACAATGAAAAAGAGTAAAACGTGCAATTGTTTATCAGCATATGAACATTTATGCAATATCAATTAAGTATTTTTGTGTCAAAAACACTAATTAAAATTATAGGAAAAAAGCACATTGAATATAGCAGTTGTAAAATATAAATTGATTTGAATGTATAACTTCACACAACTTGATGTGCATCGTTTCTTGTATTTGGTCATTATTACTGAACATGTGGTTAAGATGGCAAAACATTACTGCTTCTGATGGGAAGCAACAATGGCTTCTCATGATGGCAATAAATGTAAGTATTTGTGTACATTTAAACAATATTACTTTCCGGACCAGGTTTTTTTACCCATTCTATTAGCATGACTTTTTCTACACCACCTGTTAAATCAAATATGTATTTATATCCAAGAAATACAACAAGATCAATAATTATGTACTATGTAATGTAATGTGTGTGTGTGTGTGTGTGTGTGTGTGTGTGTGTGTGTGTGGAGACGAGAGACATGGATGTATACAATTAATCTTTTCTTCTCTACATGCCCTTATATTGAAAAAACAGGTACACAAAAATAAATGTCTTCACATACACACACACGTCTTCACAGACACACACCCACGCATCAAATATAATGTATTTTATAGCAGTTTCAGCAAGGGGGCACTTCTGTATACAGTGAAGCCACAGCAGCTTTGGCAGCAGGAGAGCTGCAGCTGACTGCAGAGGCTTGCTGCCACAGACCAACACTAAGCGTTGATTGACTTTAGGATGTAGCAGGGTGGAGCACCGTTTAATTGTAATGATATAGCACCAGTTAAAAGCCCAAAAACCAAAACTGTATTAGATTGTGCCATAAAAAATGCATTTAATAATAGACCTTGAAATTCAAGTTAACCAATACGGGACAGATATTTGAAATGTATTTTGAAAATACTCTTCCAAGGACTTAAGAAAACATATTGAAAATACAGACAGGTACTTCTGAAAATTTCGTTTTTGAAGATTTGAAAAGATAGACTTTGTGTTATTTTGTGTTTTACCTGCAAGTTATGCAAACCAAATCCTGTGATGTTCCCTTTTGGTTTAGTGTTAGGGTTAGGCTGCACAGAGACTGATTATTTGTTGGAGAGAAACCTGCTAGTGGTTTCTTTATGTTTCTTTATGTGTCTTTATGTTTCTATCTGTCTTTACAGTACAGTCAATCTTCCTATCTGAAAAAATATTTGGTATATCAATTGAAAAGGGTGTTATTATGATAAACATATTGCATTAAATTAGTTAAAATACCAAAACAAACTAAAACACCATGTGTACCATGTTGTAAATGCATTGAGGTAGCAGCATGTGTAGCCTCATGGTACATTACATCTAAATAATATTAGGTCGAGCATTGTACAAACTCAAATCAATTTAGATAAGCTGATCAGAGTTTAAATAAACAGTGTGTGCTTTAAAGTTTGTTGTTTCATATTACAGCAAGGGTATAATACTGAAGATACTCACTGATATGAGGAGCTGGCAAGATGCGCGCCGCTCGAACAGGACCGTGGCGTACTGAGAACAGCTCCTGGGCCTCGCCTGCCAACTGAAAGAAATGAAATAAAGAAAATATATTAAACATATACAGATAAATTATACATTTGACATATAAAAGTACAGACTGATATTACAGTTCAACAGTACAAGTCAAAAGAAGTCTTTCACTAATGAAAGAAATAACAAACCAAAAAATATATACAGGATAGTTTTACGATTCTAAAAGAGTACTTTTTAATTCTTAGACCTACTTGTGCATTTCCAAAGACAACACTGACAGCCGAAAATTGGAATGTCCCTGTAACTGTGTGTTAAAAACAGACAGTAAAGTAAAATGATATATAACGTTGCAAGACAAACTGGGCAGCAGAGCCCGGCAGTTGACGTCTCGGTGTTTACTCATTTTGGTCAGATAGGATGCTAACTATAGCAGCTACCTATTACTGTTCTTCGTCTACTATTACTAACAACAAAATGTGGTTGGTACCCATAAGTACAATTCTTAATATCCGAATGTATCAACAGCTACTCAATATTGGTTCAGTAATGAGTCCTAAAATTCGGAAATGACATTTTATCACTTCCCGTTCCGTTGTCTTTGAGTCAATGGTTTCTTTGAACGCGTTTGTTGTTAGAAGCATGACATATGGTCTGTTAGTTAACACAAGCTTACGAGATTTTCCCGTTGTGTTAAATGACATAAAATGTGTCAGCAAAAATATCCCACTTGTGAATGTCCAAACTTCTATGTGTCATCAAAACGATGGTTGCTAACAAGTGAAAAAATGAAACTAATTAACATTATTAGCCGACACAAGTCTACCTTTAGCATAGCGGCGGTGATGTACAGCCATGTGAACATGATGTAGTTTGTTTATAGTATTACGTTAGCTTTTCATTTCTGATGATGATTGCATTAGGCTTCAAAAATCACGAAGTAGTGTTAATGTGTCGAGATTATCCTGCTAAACGT
Organism: Trematomus bernacchii; assembly: GCF_902827165.1. Taxonomy (NCBI): domain Eukaryota; kingdom Metazoa; phylum Chordata; class Actinopteri; order Perciformes; family Nototheniidae; genus Trematomus; species Trematomus bernacchii. The sequence goes on along the minus strand of NW_022987851.1, from coordinate 1,556,010 downwards.
GACAAGTAACATTAACTTGTATTGGCGAAAAAGTTTACTTTATTGCAAAATACTGAAATCTAATAGTTCAATTCTGGGTCTGCCTACAAAGATACATCATCACTGCACTACTCCAAAATGACTCAATTACACAAGGAAAGAAATAAAACACAAAAGCTGTTTGTTCAAGTGTTAATGCTTTTACAGTTAATGATCATCGCAAGTGCTTTGAGTGTTTTTTTCCCTATAACTTCTCTTCATCAACCCACTTTACAGATCAAGTGTAACAAGTGCATTCCAGCACATGTGCACAAGCTTAGTATAGACATTTAAGGATAAACACTAAAGGTTGTCATATTAAAGAGGATTTGAAAGCATTTCTGTTTAAATCATTTAAATGGATGTGCATTTAAATTGATATCTGCTTGTGTCTGCCCAATCTGGTTTAAGCTTCATGTGTTCATATGCGATGACGCAGATATATGAGGTCAGTGGCCTGTGTCTAGCGTGTGTACTGGCACATTGTTTGAGCGCAGAATGTCCCACTTACTGTTATTCTTTTATGCGTTAAATTACAGCGAAACATGCATTATCACTTTACTTGTGCTTTAATCTAGTTGTTTGAAGTCTTTTAGCCCATCCGAGGGGATGATCGCTCTTTTTGTGCAATTAGTAGCCTTTCCAAAGTGGCGGATTTGCAGCTGTGTTTTATTCAAAGTGCTTGAAACCCAGTAGTGGTAGATTAACACTGGAGACACGGGCAGGTTTTACCAGCACGGATAGCAGGAATACAAGGCGGTTGGCAGAAGGGGAGGATTCCTGTGAAGGCAAATGGATCTGGGAGGGAGAATAATGGAATTTGCTGGATTAAAAAGGAAGAGGGGAGGGCCAGAGGTTAATGCGCCGGGTTATTGTGCATTACCCCACTGCTCATCCTCGCCTTACATGGCTCTGTGTGACATCCACTGCCATCAACAACATTCCCACCATTACATTAGTGGCACGGCGTATGCAATATGCCAAATTGCTTTTTCAAAGTTGTTTTCCCTGCCCACGGTTATTCATTATATTCATTTCATTTGTGGCTTGGATGTTTTTTGTGGAAACACAGTGTCTGCTCTTCTGTTTTAATCTCTCAAATGTAATACCATAAGCTGTGAACAGATATCTAGGGCATATTCACAAGTGAGTGTGCTCACTGACACAGTGCTGAACATATTGGAGGTCTGGAGGCAGCAGGTGCTTCGGGGATCGGACGGTAACAGGTGCTCGTTTATGGGCTTTAATAAAACGCTGCACTAAAACGTTAAGAGTACATGAAGCTAGAACAATGCAACACCACTTATAATGTTGCTCCAAAAAATAACTATATTTTACTTTTTATGTGACGCATCTCAGGATCGCACTCACTGTCAGCTGACCTGATAAAAGGTACAGCTGAAGCGACGTGAGGATGTTGCAACTTGTCTCTTTATATATTGTCAAATGATTTGCTAGTTGTCTAAATATAGCGAATGTGGCCATGTTTGCATATTTGAGGCAATAGTTACATATAGGGGTGAATAAGCGTCTACCAATCAGAGGCTTGATGGTTCAATCCCCTGCAGTCAAAATGTTAACGTTTTCTTGGGCACCAACAAATTGCTACTGTAGGCATGGTTCTAAAAGTATATGGACGTCGCTTCGGATTAAAAGGTCAGCTCAATTACATGTCATGTAATGTTGTATCCTCCATGTGATTTTGAATTAGGTATGTTGGATTGGTCTATTGTTATAATTAAATGTTCACAGAACTTAACTAAAATCTGGAAATAAATTGAATTAAAGGAAAGCGGGTTACAGGTCCAACCAGTATTATTTATCATTACATTTAAATTGGGTTTTAATGTAACACTGTAACTGTTGCAACATTTAAAAATACTGTCCCGCTGATGAGGGCAAGATGCAGATTTGAAATACTTTTCAGAATTTCATAACCAACGTCAATTATTCCTTCTTTTCTGTCCAACTGTTATCACCACAACATTCTGAAAAAGCCAACATGTGTGTAACTAAAGAAAAGATGTAAGGCAAGTATGAGCAACAAACAAATGGAAGGTATAATTTAGGAAAATATTAAAATGTTGATATCATCACTGTGAGAAAGTCTTAGCCGTGAGTTACTTCCCATTATAACATCAGAATCCCAGCATTTTTACAATCCTTCAAGAAAATAAAGATAGCAATCTGTTGGCGTAAAGTTCCCTGAAGTTACCCATTTTGTTATGAGGTTCTGTCCATTTTTTTAAATAGTTGTGTTGAAATTCCTGAAGAAAAGAGTGAAGAACTTTGTTTGGGAGGTAGCAGGTGATCCCATTAATGCATTGCTAGCAAAAAAACTTGCAGTTTGGTAGCTGTATTACAAAAACTGCGGACACTTTTTCTTCCAAGCAGGTATATTATCTCAACACGTATGCAGACAGACAACTAGTCCACCACAGTCTGCCTTTTATCAGTATCTGGATGACACCTCTTTAGTGTTAGGCGGCAGTAATCTTCATCGCCTTAACAGCTCTGTCAACATCCATACAACTAGTCTGAAGTCGCTCTCTCACAAGTGTGTGAAAGTGTGTGTACACGTGTATGTTCATAGCCTGCCAGGCCATTACAGAGGGTGTTGGTTTAGCAGATGTCACAAACACTTCACAACCACTCAAGAGCTAGAGACCGAGGCACCTTCAGTGCTTACTTAAAACCCTGCAAAAAAACACAACCCAGGAACATCCCATAAACTTTCAAAACTGAAAGAAAAACAATGACGGAAGACAGCGTGTGATAACATGCTTTTCTGCACTGTGTGAATCAGAATTGGTATTCTAATTAAAGTGAAAGGCAGAAGAGCCTTACCAAGCTTATATTTTCACTGGGTGTGAGTAGTGTGGCTAAAACAGCTGTAATCCTTTGCTCGACCAATATAGAGCTGTGCAAGGATGACGTCATTTTGAAGGCCGACCTGAAAGTTAGCTTTGCAGGGGATTCCTCGACAAAAAGCAATACGTTTGTTTCATTGGATTTGAGAAAATTGCAGAAATTAAAATCTGTGGCAACTTCTGACACTCAAAGCTTTTGTTCAGCGGGATAATCTCCAAAAATGAACACCACTTTTATAAAAGCGTAAATGCAAAAGTGAAAAAAGCTAGCGTATTTCTATAAACAAACTACACGTCAACACCGCTAAGCTAAAGGCGGACTTGCGTTCGGCTCGATGACATTTAATAGTTTCATTCAGCCACTTGTTATCAACCGCAGTTTCAAAGACACGTAAAAGCTTCAGAAATTCACCTGAAACTAAACGTAAAAATGTCATAAGCTGGTGCTAACAATAGAATTTATTTCAGGCTTCTAAGAAAAAACCTGTTCAAAAAACCATTGACTTCTTGACTTGGGAAATGAGAAGATCTAAAATGCCAACTCATTCCCGGGTTTAGGACTCATTCATGCACCACTCTAACAACACAGTGAGAGTGAGTAACACAGGAGCTCACGTCAAAGTGTATGTTCAAAGGTAAAGTAAGAGTGTGTCCTTTTACACACAGACTGTGGATGATCACGCGGTTAAGGTTACACTGATAAGGGACTATGTTGTTGAAAGGATATATGTAGAGTTTGCATTTCTATATGCCAGGCAAAACTCGGTGTGTGCGTAACTTTATTAAGTCACAGAGCAGAGAATCTTCTGATGATTTTCCAAGACTGACTTCAAAGAAGTTCATTTTCTGAATGAAATATTTAGCTTGGGAAGAGTTTTGAGGTTTTACAATCACCCAGTCGCGATACCCTTCTTGAATAACAAATATATATATTAAAATGCAACTCCCAAAAATAAATAGTAACCAAACAGAACACTTACAGTGTGTTAGGAAGTACTACAGTGCAGCGTGGTGTGCTCATGGCACTGCTTCTTGAGTTTCACAAAGACCAGGACTATTCAGCTGTATTGCTCAAGGCAGGGGACGGACATTTCCCTGAGCAATTATTCCCCGTTGATAAATTGACACACTCGACCCTTCTCTGGCCTTATGACTACTTTTCTCCTTTTGTGTTGTGTTTATTGGGTAGCATTTTTGATATACACTTCAGAGGTAGTTTATATTTTTCCTCTGAAAGGATGAGAACTATCTATATTCCAACCCATGGGGCGCTCAGATACACAATGGCGAGGTCATCCCCCAATTTGTCCTGATTATCTCTGACCTGAGTCCTTCTCTGTAACAAGCATCACTTGAATGAGCAGTTATTATTCATCTTTACAACAATGCTTCATGACAATTTTCCTGATATACTCATTTAACTGTATCACAGAAATGTTTTCTTTTTGTCTACATAGTATTATTTAACATGCAGCAACTTAGTAACATTGGTACATTGATGAATAACATAAACATTAAATACTTTTCTATGCCTTGATTTGCGTTCATTTAATGCGTTGATTTGGTTACACTATATATGTACAGTATATATATATATATATATATAAAGAGAGAGAGAGAGTTGCTAAAACGTCAGACTCACTTATTTATTTTTAATTCCCATTAAGCTTAACTAAAAATAAACGTTTTGATTGGCTGCATCTGGCTGCCAATGATAGATGTATGACCTATCAATCGCTGCCCACTACACACCAAATCTTCTTTATGTGCATCTTTACTCATCGTTTGTTTTCTCTACAACCTTTAGATCTTGGAACATTTTGCAGCTCTGAGTCGAAGCTAGTGCTACTGTTGGAACCAAATACTGTCTGTTACATGGTCAACGTCGCTACCTAGTGGACAAGGTATGTACTACAACACAGTGTTGAATTTAAACGGGGAAAAGAGCCAAACCAAGCAGAGATCAAGCATTGATAACTGGTTAATATGAAATGATAAAAACAACTATTTAATTTGTTCTAGATACCCCTTATCAGCATATTTCATTGTTTAGCTTTAGCATTTGGGTTTGTGTTTCATTTGAGAGCATCTCAAGAAAATGCTTTGACTACAGCATGGAAAGTTAATATTTGTCATGTGTAAAACTAGTGACATGGTTAACTTATACAGTAGCACACATCCTAGATATGTGGGATCAAAATAATAATAAACTTGATCAATGGCAGGTGACATCCAGTAAATCAGAGTAGCCCAATTTGTAGATCAGTCAGTAGGGTTGTTCTGACTGATTCATTCCACTACACAAAGAAGTACATATTTTCCTGTTTGCTTTTTTCTTAAGCTACGTGTCCGGACAGTGGATATTATTTGACTTGGGTTTGACTGACCTCAGTATGGACATTATGTATACACAATGTTCCATTACCAAATCCATTTTAAAGACTGTCTCTCGAGACATAAAGTAAAGTCTTCATTGAGGTTAGTTTTTCAGTTTGGTAACATTGAAGAGGAGTAGAGTTAAGCTTCACCAGTCCTAAACAGGCCTGTTTTTGACATATTTTATTGATGGCACAATGAAAACTATTTCTGGAACTATATCTACTGTTTTTGTCATAGTGATTTTGCATTCACTTTTAAAATCTTTATCAACTTTTTAGTAGGGTACAATATAGCTATGGCCAAATATCGTTATATAGAAAGCCAAATGACTGACTGTTACACATATCCATCTGAATTTGTGCTTGACATGAAACGTTATGGCACAAAGACTCCTGTTTGAAAATGTAAAAAGGTTGAAGCATTACAGGCAAATGAGGTGAGTGACTTACAGATACGCTCCAGAGCTGCATCCCGTCAGTGTAGCCAATCATGAGGCAAAGAGGAGGGTCAGTAGTTCCACTGTGCATCTCCATGAATTCTGGATTGCGGGCGGTGTCTGTGCAGAAAGAAAGGTGTAATTAGCAGATGCTTGAATCATCCAGTACTATAATAAACAAACAAATGGTTTAATATTTTAAAAAGTTATGTTTTAATTATCTTCATTACCAGTGTACGAGTGACGTTCGTATTGTTTGCACACTGTAAGTCTTATTGTGTGTTATCATGGCAAAATGTGTTCCTTGAGCAACCTACTGTAAAAGCAATTAACCCAGATGCCATTTTGAGTTCTCTGACAGGCGTGTATTTTTTGACTGATGGCAGATTTGGATATAACAATTGGATCCCGACTGTGCAAGATGCTGTCAGAAAACATCATAGTTGTGCAGTCGGGAAAGGAAAAAAAAGGCTGAGATCGTAGATGGGTGAGCTCCAAGCACCGGCGCCTGAACACGGGTGGCACACATGGAGCAGCTCGCTTCCACACTGTGATAAAACTCCATCATCACCGCGAAGGGAAAGAAGCAGCCTTCATCTTTATGGAAACCTGAGTGACTATGGAGTTTCACTTGAGTCTGATGACCAAGTTCCACCACGATACCTGCATAACTCTTCAGATCAAGTCCCTCTCAAAGGACATACAGCACTACTGGAGCAGTAGAGTAGAGGTTTGAAAGAAACGTAGTACCTGACCCTCACACTTCTTATTAGAAGACTACACATAGAGAATTAAAGCAGGACCATATAAGAGAACAAAGCAGAGAAGTAACAGTCTGAGTCTGAACCTTGTTGAGCAGCACCTAATACAGTATATCTGTGGCAGTAAAATCCTAATTTCTGTATATCATAAGAACTTAGAAATGGAATGCATCCAACAAGCTGTGTAGGACAGAGAGTGAATACACATAGTTTACAGAGATGCTGTATGAGAAACCAATGTGAGTTTGGAAAATTGCACAATGTAAATCTATTTTAGTATACCTCAACAATGGAATTATGATCAGTAGAAATGGCCATGACATGGGACCTTTAAGTAATAAGTTACATTACAATATTACTGTCTCTGAAATGTAATGAGTTACACTACTTTTATATTACTTTTGAGTTACTTTACCAAAATAACCGCAAAAGAATGGCTAGGTCTTTTAAATGCTAAAATGTAGTTTAGTGCAGCTCATTATACATCCAGTGAAGGGCAATGTGGTGTAACAACTGTGTAGGCCATTAAGGCTACTAACAACTTTTATTACACGGCTTAGTTGAATACTCGATTCTGATTGTAAATTCTTAACATGTGACACGTTGTTAATACAGTAGTACAGACCACTGTCAAGGACTATAATGAAGGTTGCTAAGGAGGATCAAGAAAGAGAAAGGAAAAGAGATTAAAAGACGGAGCGCTGGACGTCAGATAAATCACCAGAAGAAGGCAGAGAGGAAGTAAACAATCACAGGAACACGGAATGGGCTCTGCAGTTTGTTTAGTATATGGTCGTGTAATAAGCGGGATAATGTGCAGCGAGGCGGTCATTATGGGGAAAAGAACCCCCGAGAGGCTGATCAGGGAACCCGACGCGAAGCGGAGGGATCTTGATGAGCCTGAAGGGTAAACACCAGGCTTACTAATCTACCCGCACAATTTCTCTGGTGTCGGAATGTCTCGCGATGTTGGTAAATTCTTAAAAAACAAAACACCATTTCATTTCGGGTTAAAATTAGTTGTAACTGCGTTAATGAGAATTGTAACGGGTAATATATTACCCAAATTGCATTAGTAATGCGTTACATTACTTCGTTACAGCAAAAAGTAATACATTACTGTAACTCCGTTACTTTTGTAACGCGTTACACCCAACACTGACCTTTACAGCCCTGTCCTTTCCCTTTTTCTTTTCTACGTCCTTTCTTTTCCTTTTCTATATGATGAGTTTTGATGATTAAGAGCAGCAGAGGGTATGACAGTTAATGCCTTGTTTACCCATAAAATGTAATGTTTTGATGTATGATTTGGTGTGTAGACATGATAAGGAGTCATCTCCCCAGATGCTACCTCAATGTCTTGGGCAAGATAGTGAACCCCAAATTGCTCCTGATGTGTGTGTGAGGGCCTGTTAATGTTTTTCTCTTCTGATGAGCAAGTGGCGTCGACATGAAAATAATATGGTTTATAGATTTAGTGCATCCCTTTTAGTTCCCAGGAAACATGGACGGTTCGCTTTGAGTTGCTGTCAGCACCAAACTCTTTCAAACCAAAAAGGGTTTGGGGTGTTTTGGACCATGTTATGTTTGCAAAAGCAAAAGCAAATACTACAGTAGAACAAAATAAAGAAATGACATTGCAACTGTTTCCTAACCAGTTTAAGATTCCCTGCAGTAACTTTAAATAAAGAACACCATGCCGTTAGAACTCTCTTTTTTTTTAAATACTAAACTAAACTAACTTGATGTTGTCAGAGAGTTACAAACTTACCGTTGATGTCAGCTTTCTCAAATCGAACCCAAATGATTTTCTCTTTTTCATCAGTGGGCGGAGCTCCAGTGTATGCCTGTTGTTCGGAAGACAGATAAGATACAAACAAACAAACTCAATTCCCATAACCAGAGGCCTGTACTACGAAGCTGGTTCAACCTAACCTGGATATGTTTGAGTTAGCCGGTTGGCCCAATCCAAAACATACGCGCTCTCGCTAAGCTGTACTACGACGCTGGTTATCAAGTGGATCGCTCAAGCCAGCAGTGTCCTATCTAGTTAGGTGCGCGTTCACATGAAAGGGGTGGTATTTGGAGCATTCGACCAATCTCAAACACGGAGAAGCGTACTGACAGCGCAGCGTCATACTTCCTGAATGAAAAGTGAACTTTAATATTAGTCAAATATGAAGAAGTTGAACTTTAAACATCCATGACTTAAACACTTTATCCAGGATAAAAGCCACATAGCTGCACCTGCAAGGTGAATACAGCTGGTAAAAGAAAAAGTGTTTGAATGCGTACATTAACAGGTTTATGATATCACTGCCCCGTCCAAGACACGAGTGGATCTGACTTTAATTAGGAGAATTTGACTCGAGTGTTTCATCAACTTAATGTGTTGCTTAAAATAATACTTCTGCATACAGTATGTGACACTGAGTGTTGCACGGCCAGATACGGCTCAAGAAGCTGACTCAAATAAGGAAATATATGATACATTATGATGTGATATGATATGAATGATAATGGCACACATCGACGTCTGCACTCACAGTGCCGCGGACTGTACTTAATGTTACTCTGATCCGGTTACTTATGTTGTGGCAGATATTTAAGTAAGCTTTCTTAACGCTAATGTTATAATAGTCAGATTGCTCTGAAGATGGGAGGGGATATTCTATTAATTTTCACGTTCACACAGTCAGTTGATTTTTGCCGGCCGTCTTTCCTGCAACGGCAGTTTTTCTGTATTTCCTCTATCCTGTAATATGAATTGATCGCTTTAAACTCCGCACACGGAGCTCTGATTGGTCAGCAGGCGGTGCTTTCACTGAGTTGATCTCTTAGCCTGCCACCTAACCTGCTCCGGAGCAGGTTTGCCGCTCAGCATAAGTTACCATGGAAATCTAGCCTGCTAAAAAGAGAACCAGCGTCGTAGGACCGGAAAGCCAGAGATTTCCCTGAAGTTAGCTCGCTAAGCCAAAATCCAGCTTCGTAGTACAGGCCTCTGTTGTTCATAAAAAAACATTGTTGTGATGATCTTAACTTAAACTTTACTGAACTATACTTACAAATTAATTTATATGTTTAAACTCTTTACTCTAGAGTGCGTTTTTTTATTGTCTATCATTTTTGTAATAATGCATACGTTTTAAGAGTGAGTTTTCTAGCACCATTGCTCGAAATTTGGGACAAAAGTGTTCACAAACAGCAGACTAGAAGTGTTTCTCAGTATGCATACTGACTTTGTTGAGAATAAATAAATTGGGATAAAAGAAACTTGAAACAGCCGACAAAAAGTTACCTGGGGTACCACATCCTGCAGGAAGGTCACCACACTTTCCATGTAAGACTGCTCCCTGTGACAAAAAACAGCCTGTTTAGATTGACAGCCCAGCAAAATGTCAATTTTCTAAAGCTGTATAGATGTATTTATCTGCATGTAGATACTTAATGTAGTGGATTTAAATGATATTGAAAAAAGTAAATATCATTTGGGGAAACATTTAAAGTGGTGCAATTTAAAAACATATTCTAAAGATGACATGAAAATATGCAACATCAATCTTCTTCAAGCAGAGTGTGACTTGTCCTTGGTGCCCAGGAACATGATTTTTTAAAGGGGAAACAGACAGACGGATGGAAAGACAGAATCATAATAGTGATTTCTAATAAAATAAATATTGCTGATGTCTGTCCTTACGTAGCAGCTTGTGCCCGCACCAGAACCCCTCCAGCACAGCGACTAGGTCGGCATGGGGAGTCCGATGCCATTTCGTCACCTGTATTTTTTAACCTGAAAAAGGTACAAAAATCACATATTATTATGACAGCAGCATAGAAATAAAACTAATCATTTATTTGCCCTGGAACTAACTTGTAGAGCACCGAATGTTTCCCTGTAGCATGCAAATAGAAGAACATGTGAAAGACAGGTAGAAGTAATTTTTGCCTGACTCTTTACATCTCAGATTCAGCTTCTTAATTTGAAATGTTTAAAATATTTGTTTAGACAAAAAAAATCCCCAGCAAAATGTCATACATTTCAATGAAATATCTTCAAAGTCTTTGCTTTAGTCAAAAGATGTTCCATGTTAGTGATCTAAGAAAAGCAAACGATTCAACAGCTGGAACCAGAGGATGTTCACATGTTTGCTGATAAATGACTAACACTTAATGAATTAAACTTGTCAAGCAATGTACTGTTGACCATCTAATCCATTAATAGTTTCAGAAGCGCACTGTACTGACTTTAAGAAAAATACATGTTGATAGGGATGCTTTAACACCATTAATGTTACAGAAAAATTAGTCCCATCATTATCATATTGAGGATTTCAACATCAAGTGCAGCCAGAATAAGAAGCATATGTTATGTTGTTGTCTCATCCTATACTGTGTCTTTACTTGAGAGAGCATACTTTAAAATAAAGAGCTAAGATATACGACATATGGCTTCTCTTGTATAGCCTGCCATACTGTTAAGCTTAGCTATTTTAACCTATATTATCGTAAGCATGTTTTCATTGAATGTATGCCTCACACACGTGCAAAGAAAAGGCTAATACCTGCAAAGCTTGCCAACTGTCAAATCGACTCATTATGGCTATTGTCTAACCAACGGTAGAGTGATGTCGTCTGATAAGGACCCTGAAGCTAACTTAGCTAGCATTAGCATTAGCTTAAGAAACTCTCGTGTAGTGATAAAACGACACAACCGGAGCCTTACAAGAGGACATGCATGTGTCGAGTAATGTAAGACTGTATTGTCAAGTAGATATAGTTACGAACCGTAGTGTAGAATGACGACTGTGTCCTTTCTTATGGACTTGTGTGAAGAGCTCTTCACAATAACGGTGTCAAAACAAAAACAGACTGGATTTGCGGAACTGTGTTGTTATGGGAAGCCAATCCGATCGCAGAAACGTTTTTGTCTACCCAATCAGCAGACAGTTAGGGCGGGACTAGTGCCTTCGTCACATTGTCTTATCATTTGACAAATGAAACATCACAAGTCTCTTACATGTCTTACAAATAGGCAATACAATAATTACAACTACTACAACTACTTGTCTGAAAAAGTCGGTCTCCAAAATCATTCTTATTTTATATTTTTTGATTATTTTACTTTATTATAATAACTATTTTAATAATATTACTAGTTGTATTTTTCTTTTAAACTTTTTTCTTAATTGAATTAGATTTTTTTACTTTATTACATTTGCAATTCCTTTTTTCCTAAACCAGCAAACAGAAATGCGACTGTACTGTAGTGCTTTTTTTGTAAAAGAAGAAAGAAAAAGCTCTCACAAAATCCATCTCATAGCTCTCAAAAATAATAACTTCATTTATTAATGGGTAACCATAACCATTATTCTTGACTAATAGCAAGGTGATATGGTAATGAATTTTCTCATGAGGAGTTTCCCAACTTATATTCATTCCAATACGGTATCTAACCCTAAAACTAACCCCAAAACCTTTACCCCAGTGTATACAAAAAACAAGATAGAAAAAACCCGGTACCATCACACCTCTCTTTCTGAAAAAACAGCACATTTTACGAAACGTCAGGGATTTTCAGTTTATACAAATTATTATATTTGTATTTCTTGGAACTATTTTTGTTTTTAACCAATGCCTTCTTTCACTTTTTTACCAATGTATTTGTAACTTTAACAAAGCCTTTCTCTCTACCTGAAGGGCCTACGTTTTACCATCTGGACCTCTGCTTGAGTTTCTCACACAGGCTCATTGCGACACATAAGAACACCCTAACCTGAAACAACAGTCACCTGAGAGACACCAGAACCACCATCCACAGACCAAACAAGGAGGGAACAACGTCCATGTGAGACAGGTTAGGGCCCCTAAACTATGAATACTGTATTTATATAAAAATCTGACTGTGAAATCGAGTGAAGGAGGGAAACAGGCACAACTCACACATAGGGACACCACCAAGCTCAAAAACACTACACAGTCTCTCTTGTCACTTAACACACTCATCCACTACAATACAGCATAGACACACCACGAATGGAACTACATCCACTGATACTGTACACATCTTTATGGTCCATTGACTCACCCACTAGATCAATAAACTAGACACCTCAGTAAGCAATACTTTCAGCTAATTCAAGCAATACACCACCAACACAAAATAGAAAGGCCCTTGCAGCTAACACATATTCACCAGGCATGACCTGGCAAGTCAACAGACATACATAATTCATTATAGCATCCACACCAACAGAACATACACTCACCAAAATACATAGCAACACCATCAACTGCATACATATACATGATTATACAACAACATTACAAAACCATCATATAAACCCTAATCCTTACACTTCCCTTCCCCAAACCTTAACATCTCCTTCCCTCCAGCTACATATAGAGCCAAGTGCCATCTGGTCAAATCCAATTTACAGGACTGGTGCATGACAGGTACTAAACCAATCCGGATATTGGGAGACTCCAACCTTTCCAGAATCCCACCCATCCCAGGAACCAAAACATCCAAATTGACAGCTTCCCAGGGCCAAAGCCTACAACTTATTAGAACTACTTAAACCCAACCCACCCCCTAGGGTCTAAACTCTTATCCTGTATAGTGGTATCAATGAACCAGAACGCCAGACAAACTATAGCACGGCTCAGGGCTCTTCACAAACTTGCCAAAACAACCTCACCCACACAAAAACAAATCTATAACCGATCAATGAATCTAGGTTCTAAACGCCAAACCCCTGACTGGTATCCTACACAACATGATCACAACCAGACCAGTCAAGATCCATTGGATGACACCCACAGCTCAACTCATACTGGAAAAATGACTCCAACAGTTACAGATAAATGTATAACGCTTATAAACGCAATCCAGCATACAGTACATATACACCTACACGTAACCTACAATCTGACGGGACCCACATCCCCTCTAAACCCAACCCCGAACCTGACCTGGGGTGGAGTTCATCATCCACAGTTATCAGTCTAGATTATGTTTCCTCTCTGCAGTACAGCAGCGGCTATTGCAGAGGGGCCTGACCTTTGTTCCATGCCCTTCTGAGTATGACTGGGAGTAACTTCGTAGGCATCTACACCGATACCAGATAACCCTTGCCCCACCATGTGATTCTTCACATTAGACCTAGAGTATCAGACTGCAAATGTTATTATGGCCAACTATCCACCAAGCATGCTTCATCAAATATGCCACTATTTGGACCTAATCAGACCCATACTGTTTCGACTCACTCCTACCGCTTCACAATTTATATCAACAGTCCATATAATAAAGAAATAGGCCCATCAAATGGTATCCTTAGTAATTAGCAATTCATCAACCACACACAAAATACCAATTGAACGGGTTCCTTAAGGCCTACCAGGACACACTTCTATATCGTATAGGTAATCCCACACAACAATTTAATTGTATTTTACGCAGGGACCAGAATGGGCATTTTACTTGAAGTGGAGAGCATGCACGGCAAACCCACAGACACGCTACGGTGCCTTAACCCCAACCCCAACCCCAACCCAAGGGTAAGGGCTAAGGTTAAAGATGTAAAAAATAGCCACACTTTGAGACATTTTAATTACATTTTATATTTGGAGTCAATGAAAGCTACAGTACATGAATGAAAAACGCTAGAGGCAACAGAAGACAATCAAATACACTTAATTCCATGACACCACTCCTCACAGTTGGGGATGAAATCACTGACCAATATGAACGCTCATCTTGCTCTACACACTTATACACATCAAACCATTCAACATGAGTTCTTGTGATGTAATTACTTTTCACTTGATGTGAAAAATTATTCAGAGTCAATGAGACGGAAAGTGTTCTGCAGTCGATCACAAGAACTGGCTTTGTTTACTTCCCCCAACACATCATTTGCTCTAACTCGCATTTACAATGATACTCTGTCTTACCGTCATACACATTTCAACTGACTGCATTGTGTGCATGTGTGTGTGCGTGCAATCCATTTCTTGTTCTACATTGTGTTTTCTGTCTATTTGTTTCCATTTGGATGCCAGTCGGTGTTCAAATGCATCTGTAATATGATGAATCTCCTTTGTACTGAGCCGTATCAACAAACATTATTGTGTTGTGTATTATTTTATACCCCATTTACACCTTACTACCATGTGATAGGAATAAAAACACATTTAAGCGTTTAAATCGCAGCATGCAGATATACATTTAAGGTTAACCTTAATGTTGTTGAGAATTAAATAAATGTTGTATTCGAATACCAAATATGACTTTGGTGTTGACTTTTCATTGCTCTTGAGTTATTGGAAATGTTAATGATCAAAACTAATCCCACCACTGGAATTTACTAATAGTATAATTAGGCCAATTAGTATTAATTAGTCATGCCTAATCTTTATCTGGAACTGTTCGGCTATCAGCTTTAAATGGGCCTATTTTTCCCTTTCCCATAGTGTGTTATATAGATTTTTGTGCATGTAAATGGTCTGCAAAGGCTTAAATAACAAAGTACGTGCCACAGGGACTTTCATAGTGACATCACTATGTAACACTTGCGCTTCTATACACATTGTACGTGATTGGCTTAGAGCCAATCGAAACAGAGCCGGCTAGCTAACTAATCAGAGCAAACTGCAGGCTCTGGTCACAGACAGAGGGTGAAAAGAGGTGCTGCAGCACAGGCAGTATGAGAAAATACCTTTTTGAACATTAAAGCATTTAAACATGTCAGGTTAGAGGCAAAACATACTAATATGAACCTTAAATTGAGCATAATAGGGCCCCTTTAACCCTTGTGTTGTGTTCGGCTCTCCCGTGACCCGTTTCAAGTTAAAATAATATAATAACTACGCTCTAGTTTTTTGTTATCGGAACAAAGCTTCATGATATCCTCCACAACAGCTATATAAACACTGCAAAACTGATTTTGTAAATTTTAGCCAAGTCTGAAGGTCTCTAAAAAATTGTTATAATGGTATTCGGGCCCAATTAAGATTCATCTTTGACAAAAGACACCCCACTCCCACCCCCACCCCCTTCATCCACTGTAACAATAATTTTTTTCGCAACACGCACCTGGTCTATCATCAACCCGAGTGTTTTGGACTGAGATAAATCATGGGTAAAAATGTACCCGTGAACACCATGAACGGTGACAGCTTTCGCACACAACACAAGGGTTAAACAAAATAGACATGTTGTCTTACATGTGTCAGAGAAAAGACAGTGCTGCAAAAGCAGAATCAGACTATTGAAATGCGGAAGTTAACAAATTAAAGCTAGTTAACTCAACATGTGATGGCTCTGATCAATACATTGATAATATTTTGGGATAAAATGTTACAGTGAGACTGTGCATGGTCCAGCTTTAACACATGTATTCAGACCCTGCATGGTTTTCTTCGTCCACCTGATGGCAGTATGACTCTAGCTATGAAGCTTCCACTAAATCCTCCCTCTTTGTTCTCCTGCCAATTTCTCTTCTCCTGATGCCTTTTTTTTCCTTACAACATCTATGAGAGGAGAGAAAAGGAGAAGAAAAAAGTATCCCCGGGTTAAAATAAATAGCCTTTCACAGTTAATTTAATTGACTATTATGTACAAAATCGAGGTAATTCCGCCTCAGCTGCAATAACAAACAAAAATAGCATTGCCTCAGCAATCAGTTACCACACAAACAGAAAGGCTTTAATCTGCTTCTATCACACAAGATCCAAGAATGAAGTTTGTTCAGACACTGAGGCACCTGTTTTTTTGAATTGTTGTAACATCTCTGCAGAGGAATAATACACTCAGTTGAAGAAATTAAGAGAATGAATATGTAATATTCTGCAAGAGAACAGAAGAGTACCGTGACATATAATTAGATTTATATTTCATGTCCCTATTGCCTTATTAAGAAATGGAGTTTTAACCTTGTGGGGAAAAAATGGCAAAATGAGAGGACATTTCTTAACTTTCCTGTCATTTCATAATGTCTTTGTGTAATTTCAGAGGTTCAGAGTTGAGGTCAGTGTCCAGAAATTGGTCCTTATCCTCCACTCTGTAACTTCTTTATCATCTTTCTCTCCTGCTGGGTAAATGCATGGGGTTGTATGGGTGTGTGGTATGTGTGAGTGTGTGTGTCCCTCAGTGCATGTGAAACAGAGAGCAAGTCGGTCTGAGGTGTTGCTGTTCTCGCCTGTCCTGCTACCTCCAGCTGCTTGTCTAACGCCCCCCACAGGCTGGCAGAGGTTACCCCATGCTGACCTGTTTAATTGTCTGCCTGTCCTAGGGCCCACCGATGAGTGTGTGTGCGTGTGTTGCCGCTGCGCTGAGGAGGACATGGACGACACACGCACGCACACAAGGGGTAAGAGCATAGAAAGATGAACCAAACCTCGCAGGGCCTCTGTTAGATGCTGTCAGGCAGAAGTGTGTGTCCCATTAAAACGTGCTTAAATCAAGGAGCTTCTCTCAAGTCTGCCTGTTGCTAGAGCAGCTAAAACAAGTGCACACATCCCACCCACAGGTTTAGAAACTGTAGCTTCACACAAGCAGCTAGAGAAACAACTCAGAGAGCCAAGACAGCACAATGCTCTCAATATGGTATCCTAATGATAGGAACCATTTTTTTCTCTGTATCTGGATTATTAACATCAAAGGAACATTTAATTATACAGATACACTGAATTTCCAAATCCCGTTTCGAAATAGGAAAAATCTGCAACATTTAAAATGAGTCAAACTCCACTGCTTGCTGTAAATTCTCAGACATTGCAAGGACCCATTTCACAGCACAGTTGAATACTTGATTCTGATTGGTCAATTTTCAACATTCTACAGTCCATTTCTGTATAGGAGACCGCTGCTAGGTATAACAGACCGTTGCTAAGGATGTTCTGATCATAGGACCACATTCAATCCACAAAAAGTAGTTTGGTAGATAATCAACAAGGCCATGTTTGCTTCCTATTACTCAAAATGCCTTGGAATATTTTTTGAATATTGATTTTTATATATTAGGAGAGCATACCACTTTGGAAATTCATTATGAACTTTCATAAAAACAAAAGGAGAAGAAGAAGAAGAAGAAAACAGTGCATAAAAAGTAAAAGAGGTTAAAAGACACAAAAAGCAAGATGACATAAGTGGCAAAATGAAGAAGACGGACAGGAATTAAAGACATTTCCTGCTGAAAATGCGTGTGAATGCTGTAAACTGTGTACATTTGTTGCTGAATTTAGCTGAAAATGCAGAAAAAGCTGAATATTTTATTAGTTGAATGGTCTCTGTAGCTGCTTTTAGCTACAAAAACCAAGTAATTGTGTTGCTGAACTTAGCGGAGAAATGCAGAAAAGTGAAATGATTTGAATCAAAATTGTTACAGCTCAAATGCATTGCAATGACTTTGTTGAAAACTTGAAAGTGAAATGTTAAACTGGAAGAGTAGGACAAATAGTGAAGAAGCTTAAAGGGCCCATGTCATGGCCATTTCTACTGATTATAATTCCATTGTTGAGGTATACTAAAATAGATTTATACTGTGCAATTTTCCAAACTCACATTGGTTTCTCATACAGCAAGTATGTGTATTCACCGGTATTCACTCTCTGTCCTAAATGGCTTGTTGGAGCTCCTGCTCCCCCCTCCCTGTGAGCCCAGTTTGCTCCGATTGGTCAGCTCGGCCACTCTGTTCTGATTAGTCAACCACCAGAGAGGCTCCGCCCATGTCTAACACAGTGCATTTTTCGGCTCTGAGCGGAATATCAGTTTGACAATGGCGTCGGTACAGCCGTATATGTTTGAACCAGAGTCCGATCCTGAAAGTGAGACAGACCAACGTGATAGACCTGATCCACCATCCCAAACTAGACTAGAGCAGACGGTTTCACAGTGGACAGTTTTTATTTGGTATCGCTCTTACATTTCAGATGTTAGAACTGCATAATTTATCTACATCACAGTAACAAGTTTGTCCGCTAACTAACCAAACTGTACCTACAACTGTTGTTATTTAGGTGCACTTTTGGAAACTGTGCCATGATGCCTACCGAAGTGGAAAACGTCTGTTGCAAAGAAATTAGAAAGGTAGCCTAGCTGACAGTTACAACATTATGTAGCCAGCTAGCTGAAAACACTAACAGTAGCACACAACATTATATGCCAAGATATACACCATACATATTTGTCAAGTCAATAGACTATTATATGCCCTTTTATTTCTTCCTTAGTATTTGAATGTTTATTTTGTAAACCTTGCCATAGTTGGTTTAATTGCTAAACGTGTTATGTTACAAATATCTTACCTTCCTATAGGTTGTAACATGAATTAACCAAGTCCCAGCACCTATTATGTGCATGGTACACCACCCAGGACTAGAGCCAAACTGTCTCAACCCATACACCCTGCAGAACCTCCATAACATGTACAGATTCGATTATGGACCTTTGAGGCGTAGAACGGAAGAAGAGTAAGTTATTCTTACCTGTAATAAACTACTACTGTGTTTGATGAAAAATCAAATCATGGTTTGCTATATATGAATGATATGTTATAGGAGCAAATAATTCAGGGAAGAAAGGCTACTAAGTATTTCCATCAAACTTTATTTTTAGAAATGTACAAAATGAACATGTGTAAATATACATATATACACTGTATATCATCCTCCCCTTATAGGCGTTTTCGGCATCTTGCCTATCGCAGCTATGTAAGCTGGTGCTGGGGCTTTTTAGGACGAGGCATCAGAGTGGTCATCCTGTCATGTGTTGTCCGCCGGATACGCCAGGAGTTTCCTGATCTGGCTGGACGAAATCAAATGCAAATCACAAAATATTAGAGAAACTTAGTTGTTTTATGTTCGTTAGCTTGCCAGCTAGATTAATATGCTAACCTACGTTTGCTAGTTGTTCAGTGTAATATGCCAACCTACTATGAACAACAGCTAGTGGTTCATATTAGGCTAGCAAGAACATGTTTACAATTGCAATCTTATACGGGTAGTCTGCTACGTTCGGTCATTCATTGTAGCTGGCATAAAAACAATGTTTTCCCTAGCAAACTCATGTCTAGCACTTGGTAGCCTTCTTTTTTAGCTCGGTAGCATACACGCTAGGAACGCCAACTATAATGTAATTAAGTTTCGCGACTGACCGTACGGTAAATCACCCGGAGTATACTGTCTATGAGTATTTCGTGTGTGAATGCAGACATTCTTCTGCTATGAGATACATGTAATGCCATCTGCTGACATTGGAGTTGATATATGGAAACGCTAGCAACTTAATTAGCCCAGTTTGCACTGTGTCAATGGCTTAGCAGCCCGAAAAACATTGACCAGTCGTGGTAGATACCTTGTTTGTTTTAAACATCATAAATACACAAACAACAATGAATACTTACAGGTTGTGTACCCGAATCTCCCGCTGGTCCAAACAAAGTAGGAACAGCATCGTTCTTCAGTGCCCATCGCTGTACATATCCGGCATGAATCGCTGAAAGGTTTGTGAAGCTTTGTTTCGTGAAATGCCGCGCACACAGTACAATACCGGCTCGAACATCTGAAGGAACAGTGTTCAAAATACATTTCAACCACTGACTTCGTCGTGGTTCTGCCACGTTCTGTAAGGCATGCATTGAAGATTTCCCCTCACAATACAGGACACAGACCCTCGTTGGCATGACTGGATACAGTTTTGAACTGAACCTGAGCTTCCAACAGTATGTTTTGCTGGCAGAGGGTGTGGCCTCTGGGTGTTCACACGTCACAGTACCCAGGAAGTAAACAATGGAAAATGAGAAATCTCCAACGAGGCGTTTTGGGGCAGCATAGACAGGTCTTTTCTGTGTTAGAGTTTTACTCGCTACAGGGTGTACTTTGAGGGTTTTTGACTCTGCAGACCGTTTACATGCATAAAAACCTTCATAACACACAAGGGGACGGGTAATAACCGGAAAAGCATGTCATGGGCCCTTTAATATTTAAAAGAAAAGGTTTAAAAAAGGTATAAACAACAAAATATATAGTCTCAATGTCCTGAAATAGCTGAATAATGTAATAGTTGAATGGTTTCTGTAGCTGAAAGTAGGCTGAAGGAGTTAGATATTAAATGTAAGTAGTAGTGAATGGATGTGTATTAAGAAGAGAAAAGAAAGTAAAAAGGCTTTGAAAAGCAGCAGAATATTTTAACTGCAAACTTTTGAACTAACTTGATGGTGAGTGATCTGTCACCATGGCAACGGCATTTGATGAAACCCATAATATGCTTAGATGTGTTGATGGCTGCATCGTTACCAAACCTGTGAACTTTTGGGCCGTTTGGAGCATTTTCACTGAAGTTATTAGAAAACCGTGTTTCATGGTGAGCATTGTGTTGCCATGGCAACGGCATTTGAAGAAATCTCAAAACTGTCATGTAGATGTCTTCACGGCTGGACTGTTAGCACACATGTGAAGTTTGAGCACTTTTTGACCATTTTCATAGGAGTTATAGCAATATCGTGTTTTATGGCGAGGGATGCGTTGCCATGGCAACAGCTTTTGAGGAAAACTCACTATTGGCACATAGACATGTTGAAGGCTGGACCATTAACCATTATCTGAAGTCTGGTGCTGTTTTGGCCCATTTCATAGGCGTTGCGACAACATCGTGTTTTTTGGCGAGCGATGCGTTTCCATGGAAATGGCTTAGGGTGAGATGTCAGATTTGACGTAGAGCTGTTGAGGCATGGAGAGGTGATATACAGGTGAAGATTGGGGAACGATCGGATCGTGTCCATTGGAGTTACAGCGACATCGTGTTTTATGGCAAGGGATGCGTTGCCATGGTAACACCACATTATGTAACATCAGATTTGACGTAGAGCTGTTCAGGGCCACAGTGTTAACCATCATGTGATGTTTGGTGGCGTTCTGAGCATGTCAGTTGGAGTTATGACATGATCGTGTTCCATGACACAGGTGTTTGTGTTTGAGGTAACGTTGTTATCAAACACCTGTGCTTGAGCCCAGAGATCAAAGGTTTCCATGGTGATGTGCAGTAATCAGTGAGAGGAGAGCCTTTCCATTGATCTGAATGTGAACGTTTTGTTGAAGAACCGTAGCAGATATCGGTGAAATGTCAACGCGTGAAGCGTCTCAGGACCCTGATGAGCGTCTGAGTCTGCTTTTTATGTACTTTCGGGTCAATAATGTGGCCTTTTTTTTACCTTTCTGTGAATAATTGTGCTTTAATTTTGAGATAAATAATTGAAATTGGTCGGTTACCTCACTGAGAAGTTGGAGGTGTGGCTTCATCTAACAGCTCACTGTACAGGTTCCTGACTCTTCCAGCACGCCCTGCAATATTTAAAAATGTCTTGTAGACCTTTTGATGAACAATAGCAGTCATGATAAAAGTAAACCTGTGATTTGCCCGTTAAATGTTTGAATGATGATTTTTCATTAGTATTAACTTAATAATATATTAATAATAATTTGGGTAAAGCATTATATTATTTGATCAGAATCAGAACACTTTATTTATCCCGGGGGAACAGTTTGTCAAAGGGTTTTGTGACAGTTTTAGAATAAAATAAAAACTAAATATTTGTGTATACACAAGAAGTAAAATGTATAATAAAAAGATAAAATAAGATATTATAATATGTATGTAATAACATAAGAAACAAAGAAAACATTTACAATAAAATATACAATAAAATACAAAATATTAAAACATAACTTTTTTTTAAGATTATAACTTTTAGAAATCTATACTTTGTGTCATGGTGGCAGAGTGGATACTTCCTGTGAAGTGAGAGCTGAGAGGGATTTCATAGTGTGCTCTCAGTCGTGGATCATAGATGCTCAGCCACCCCAGGGCAACACAGGGTATCAGGATGAACTACAGTCCAGGGGAGGGAGGCTGACATGTTTCTTAACTGTGTGTGTGTCTGTGTGTGTGTGTGTGTGTGTGTGGTGTGTGTGTGTGTGTGTGTGTGTGAGTGTGTGTGTGTGTATGTGTGTGTGCGTGTGTGTGTGTGTGTGTGTGTGTGTGTGTGTGTGTGTGTGTGTGTGTGTGTGTGTGTGTGTGTGTGTGTGTGTGAGAGAGAGAGAGAGAGAGAGAGAGAGAGAGAGAGAGAGAGAGAGAGAGAGAGAGAGAGAGTGGAGATCATGCGTGTGTCGGGGCTATTAGTGGGAGGTGTGTGACTTGGGGGGTAGTAGTGGATGCGGTAGGGTGGATACTGAGGGATGATGTGTGTGTATGTTTGTGTGTGTGTGCTTTTGCACTTCCATGCCAGCCCCCAGGCCGGCCCCATAGTAATTACACACTCCAGTGGCTGGACTGGGAGGGAAATTGAAGGCCTGGGCAGGAGGCCCCAGCTGCCTCAGTCTCCCTCCCCATCAGTCTGCTGCTGATTGAGCTTGCCTTACACACACACATATATATACACAAACACACACACTGAGATAGCCATGCCCGCACTAGCAGACTTTTGCTCTATTTCACTTTTGCATACACAATAACTGTCTCACTCTTTCTCTCTCCCTCAAACACACACCAATCCTCAAAGGAAATTCTGCTTTGTGTTGCAGTAATGAGATTCTCACACACCCGCTCTTTTTTACCAGCCCAGGCCAATGAAGGGCGGGACTGAGCGAGTGAGAGGTTGGTGTTCACGCGTGTTCATGCATGTGTGCAGAGTTTGTGTGTTTGACAGCCGCAAATCAAAACACCTTCTTCTGCTCCTTCATCATCCAGTCTGAGAAAATGTATAGCAGAGAAGAGGATGGGATCTTGACGTCCTGTAATTAATAATTACAATCAAATAAAGAAACAACAACATGGCTTTTATTGGTTGCCTTGCTGTTTTTCTTTGTATGTGTGTGTCCATATCCATCACATGTCTGTGGTAAAAACGCCCTGGCCTTCACCCAAGAACTGTCATTCTTGATCATGATAGTTAGGTATGGTGGAGGAGAAGGGTGGGGGGGGGGGTGTTTCACAGCAAAATTGCCATTTGTTCCTCGTTAGTCTCTCTATTTTCTGTCACAAATACCAACGCCAGGCATTCTAGACAAAAGGGATCCAAATATTGAGTTTTTGACTGAAACTGCCATATTATTCAACACAGATATTTATAGTTGGAATTTTTTTAAGATTGAGGTTTTTAGCTAAAAGGTTTTATTTAGGATCCCCTGAGACACTGTTTAATATTCGTAGCTGACACTGGTATATTTTATGCATCTGTATTTGAAATCATCAAAATCATACCATTTCAAGTTTATAATGAGTGTACCTTTCCAATTTGCTAAATTCATCTCACAACATCCACGTTTTTTAGCTGTCTTGTAGCTCAAATCACATTTTAAGTCCATCTGAGCAGTCCTAATATCCTCCTGTAGATGTTTAAATCTCCACTTACCATCCATATTGGCTTTGAACGTTACTTCTTGACATTTGGAAACATGGTGTTTCCTTGTCTTTCAGGCAGGTATTTGTTTCCATTAATTTATGTACAGTATACAGTAACATCATGAAACATCATGTATGTGTTTCATGATGTAATATTGTATGTGTTCTGAAAGTAACAAAATATGTTGATCGATGTGAGATTACCTAACGTAAAACTGAACTAATTAAAAATGTTTTCATTTGAGCAGTTGATCAACTGACTAGGCCTACAGTGTGGTGTTAAAACAACAGAGCTTTTAGCATAGTCTATCTTTGCCTATTGGTGTGTATTTTTCAACCAGAAAACGTCATGTTACCAACCTTGTTTCCGGGTGCAGCAGCAAGGCGGCATCCAAGCTCTACAAAACCAATGCTAAGCTTCCTGCCGAGAAGCCAACAGCAGAAAGACACTGTCAGCAATAAAGCTAACGCCAAAAGCTAATAAAAAAAGTGGAGCATTTAGAAGCTATACATCAAGATATCTTTCTCGGGCGACCAAAACAAAAAGAACATTGAATTTTCTTCCATCAGGTGCTCACAAACACAATTTCCTGTTTGCTAGCATGTAGCCCTTTTTACTTTTCAGTTTGTTATGCTACCCAAAATTGCAACAAAAAGAAAAGATCTAAGAGTAGCAATATCAATGGAAGTCAATGGCTGCCAAATGGCATCATATTGATTTTATCTGTCTAGTGTATGTTGGATTTTCATGAAATATAAGAAATACATGGAGAAATAGCATACACAGTACACACTTGTTGGTCTTACATCAGAGCCAAGCTTTTCAATCCTACCGAGTATATGGCTGTGATAAAGTCACTCCATTCCCCTCCTCCTTCTATATTTCTTCCCCCTACTCTTTACACGGCGGGGGGTGCGGAGGGTGCGCGTCATGGACGAGGCAGATTGTGCTTGTGTGTGTAAGGCCGTGGTGTTAGCGGAGGAGGAGAGGGAGGCTGCCGCTTTGAGGATTCTGCCCGCTCGCCTCGTCTCGCCTGCCTGGCTCTTTGAAGCTGTTCGATGACCGCACAGGGCAACATCACCGCAGGTGGGGGGGAGACTGGTGCATGGCGGTAGTGGTGGGGTACGGAAGCCTGTCATTTGTATACAGCTGTTTCTTTCATCTTGTCCAGCTCCACTCCTCCTCCTCCCACTCGTCTATCCCTTCCTCTACTCTCTGCTAGTCTATTCATCTGTTGCTCTGCTCCATCTCCAAGACCCCTTAAAGCTCTTTAAAGAAGTTGCAGCAAGGCACCCAGGCCAGCAGCCAGGTGAGCTGGAGCATGTTGCAGGAAGAGGAAATAAATGTGAAAGTTGCCGATACAATGGCTGTCATTGAGATCAAACAAAACCGTGCTTTTAAAGATGGGTGCATTTTTCCAAGCACTGCCCTACTCATTCTTATTTTCAGCCTAGGATTCTTTTCATATCAACCTGTGAATTTATATAGCTTTTTATCGTTGATTAATTGCAAAAAAATTATTTGATGCAGCTGTTCTGTCACTTTGCCATACAAGCACGGGTAGACAACGTCAAGGAAAGAAAACAATGCCAGAATTACTATCTCAATAATATGACAAGCAATTAATATATACATCATATGAAGACCTTTTCTGAATTGTACACAAATAGCTTACACATGCTGAAAGGCCAGTTATTTATGCAGATCCCAATGTTCATGCAAGCAGTTCACTCTGACCGTCTTACAGTTTTAATGCTTTGTTGATTCAGTTATATACTGAACAGTTACCAAATAACAATTGTCTATGACATAGAAAACCAAATCTGTCCATTTTTGTCTATTTTAACAAACATCCTAATTGTCTGTGAACTAAATAAATAATAAAACATAACAACAGAACTCCTGAATAATCGTACACAGTCCTAGCGTTCAATCCCCTCTGTTCTCACGGTAACACAGAGACCACATATGACTTGACGTGTTGCTACATCAATTAGCAGCAATTAACACCAGCCCACTGAGCACCTGCGTTTGGAGCTCTGGCATCTGGGTTGCATTATCAGAAGTATGTTGTTGTATTATCATAATAAGTGCTGAAACACTGACGCCATCCCGCTGGGCTATTGTCTGTCCCAGGAGGGTCTCAGTGTGTCTCTTTTCCAGCTGAAGTGTTTTCTTGTATCATAAAAAATGTCATGCCAAACCCATCAATTCAAATCATTTAACATACCTCGCTTGCTTTAAAGGCCACCTACACATCAGTCAAACATCTATTCTCTATTCCTCTGCTCTTACATGAATGAGTTCCACCACCTCAGTGCTCTCGGCCGGCCATGTTGTTGTAAATGATTGTTTTGCATTGAGTTTCCTGAGTACCATGGACGAATTGAGAGACTGCTCTATACAAACAGGCTGAGTGGTTGTTATTTCAGTGGTGACGCCCGGCTCACCAGACACAGAGGGCGGCATATCGATCGGCTGTCGCTGAGAATGCAAAGCAGCAGTCTGAAGGAGACACTAGAAAGACAGGCAGCTCGTGGAGGCGAGAGAAGCTCATATAAAGCAAGAGCAAGAAAGGTGGGGAGGTTTGAGAAGTGTGGTGGAGAATACTGACTTGTAAAGAAAGGAGTTCAGTCAGCAATTGAAAAGATTTTGAGGTAGAAATCCTGATTTAGTCTTGAAGGTCTGCACCACTGATCCACTGTGATGAACCTGCATAATATAGGAAACATCTAAATTAAACGATTAAGGCTCATAGTCATGCCATATACATGTTGAAGTTGTAATTGGTTGTTGCATTTCAGTTTTAATTGACAATATAAAGGATGCGGTATATTGTGATCTTACTTTCTTATTAAATAGATGATGTTAGCACAGCCACCTAGCTATTCTGACTAATGAATGACAATTCATTGTGGCATAAGCCATGTTTTGCGGCATATTGAATGAAGGGATATTTTTCACTATGATCTATTCTCTGACACTCTGAAATGAAAACTTGTGTATTTATTAATAACACCTGATTATTGGTTTAAAAAAAAGGGCTTATGCCACTGAAGCTTGAGTCGTATGCTGCTGTATGCTGCTGTTTCAGTTGTTAAAAAACAACTGAAACGAATCAGGGTCCAATTCATGAGGTCATCACTACACTCTAGGTGAACGCACACAAAGATGAGCTCTGACTTCTCAAACATCAGCAGCGTTCTGCTTACTTTGCCCTGTAACTGTAAAAAATGTTCCTACTTTCCTGATGTCTGATCTAGGTTTGTCTTTTGATTACACTCATGGCTGGCTCGCCAAAATATCTACAGTAGCATCCACAGAATTATGTCACACAATCCCAATCTGGTGCTACACATTTAATTAAGATTCTCTGTGTTTAGGTCACAAATCTTTCCTTTAGATCACTATAATAAGTAATATTCTGACAAAGAAGGCCTTAAAAGCTGTTACTGGGAGTGAGTAAAAATTACCTTGGATGAAAAGGTAAGTATCAAAATAAGATTCAACATATAATGCAAACCCTTTTAAAGATAATGAAATAATACTTTAATGTTATTACAGATAATTTAATGTGATTGTTATTATCAGAAGGCATTGATTCAGGTTTTTAGCTCCTTTTCAAAGCTCGATATATTTTTGTCACTGTCTTTTAATACAATTTGTTACATGCTGAAATGTAAGTCTTGATAGTGAGTGGAATTATTCAACTAAAGGTACTGTAATACTAAACTGTAATTGATCTTATCTGTATGCATTCTACATAGGCAGGTATAGCGATGACAGTGGTTTTTCATCTTTGAGTCTACGTTTTTTTGCCAAGCATTACAGGCTGTCAGGATCTCGACACAAACTGATGAACCCAAATGCACGACCCAGAGACAAAGTCTTGAATGTAAAAGAAAATGTAATTTTAATTTCACAGATCAGGTAATCCCTCTTAACAGAGTAGGTACTGGAAATAACAAAAGGTGCTCACAAGGAGGAAAAAACTAGGCATAACAAAAAGAGAACTTAAGAAAAACTTAAGCCTTCAAAACTTCAAGGGGACCTATCATGCAAAATGCACTTTTGTACGTCTTTTATACATGAATATGTGTCCCCGGTGTTCCAGGGAACTCACCAAGTGTCAGAAAACACAACCCTCTCTATTTTCCACCATACCCAAATCTCTAAAAACGGGGCTGCAACGGATCTGATAAAAACTGATCCAGATTTGAACATTTCTCTGACGTCAGGACGGAGGAGCTGACCTATCAGGGGAATGAGAGGTTGCCGTGGCATGGTAACAGCATGGTAACACGACGCTCGTAACTCGGCCCCCTCCTTTGCAGGGGGGCGTGGTCAGCTGCAGCGCATGCAAAGACAGGGTGGAGGAGAGCAAAATAGAGCGAAATGAGGCATGGCTAAAATGCATGATCTGTTTGGTATTTTGAAAAAGAAAACGTATAAATATACCTTATATAGGTATGGCCCTACAATATATTATTCAAATATAGCATGATAGGTCCACTTAAGTGAAAGCGATCCTTTCTGAGCTGAGGCACAGCACGACCATTCGGGGAAACAAACAAGACGAACTGACACAGGACAGGGGAGAGACAGGACTATTTAAACATGAGATGAGTGGGAACAGGTGGAAACAATCAGGGGCGGGACAGACACTGATGATGGCGGGAAAAACACACAAGGGGAGGAAGAAACAGGGCCTGAAATGAAAGGCAAGAGGTTAGTACAAAATAAAACAGGAAATGACAGACAAAATACATAAACATAACTAACACATTTGACGAGACACAACAGTACCCCCCCCCTCTAGGGACGACTCCTGACGGCCCAGGCTGATCAGGACGACAATCGTGGAAGTCCCTGATCAGAGTTTTATCAATGATATGTGCGGGAGCTACCCATAAGCGCTTCTCAGGACCGTATCCCTCCCATTCGACCAGGTATTGATGTCCTTGGCCCCGTTTGCGGATCGCTAGTAGCTTCCTGACCGTGTATACCGGGCCCCCGTCGATGATCCGGGGTGGTGGAGGGTTGTTATTTCTTGTAATTGTAAAAGTAATTTCTTTCTGATTGTTTTGTAAAAAACAAAAAACAAACAAATTAACAAGACAAACATGTCGCTGATGACGATGACCTAATATTTTATTTATAAGGAAAATGTATGCTAGGACCAGAAAAGTTTTTTTTAAGCTTCTTCTTGCCCCTGTTGAACATGAAAGAGACTATTTGAGAATTATTATTATTAATTATTTTGTATTATTATTTTTTTGTGAGAAAAAAAAAAAAAAAAGAATATATATATATATTATTATTATTGTTGTATGTTTTGTTTCTGACATGTTCAATAAATTGACAAAAAGAAAAAAAAAAAAAGAAAAAAAAAACCTAACCCTAATCCTAACCAAAATACAGTTTCATCATTCAACAAAATGTTCGAAAAAGACAATTTATTGATATAACACAGTGGGACAATGCTGATAAAACTACACCAGTGTGTATAGCTTTTATTGTAAAGTATATTTTTACTGATGAACGATGAAAATAACACCCAGTTATGTTGGCAAAAACCTCTACATCATGTGACCACACATTAAATATACACCAGAAAAGTTTTCCCATCTTTATCCCATATATAACAGTTGTATTACAAAAAAAAAAGATGACATTGTTATATGACATCACAAGACATTATATGCCATGATAACGCCTTTATGCTCTGTCAAGTAATAAAGTATGATAACAAATGTGGAGAAACTATCAGAGATGTGTGGGACCAGGTGAAGGCAGTGGGCTCGATCCAGACTCCTGCTGTCAGAGCTGAAGCCTAAAAGTGCAATGAATATGATTTTTGCTGCCCCATAGCACACGATGACCCTAATATATCTGCAGGGGCTTGACAGGTTTGTTGATCAATACTGATGACCTAATGATTACTTGGCCAGGTGCCGAGAACCCAGGCTTTCTTGGCCATTTTCCTTTTTGGAAGGAAAACTCTCCCACTGCTGTCAAGTCAATAGAGGTCACATTTTATTTAATGTTCCTTAAATGAGAAATATAGTAAATACACTATGACCTCAATGTGTACGCAATCAAAAAGCAAATAACCCACTCTCTTAATTCAACTCATATTGTCTGAAAATCATTATCTTCATATAATATGCTTATGCTATTATACTGTTTTGTTTCTTGTGGTTAATTATGTACTCATTATAATATTATTTTCTGTGGAAAAAGTTTCTAGAAGCTGCTACTTTAATAAATGTTCCTATACCTTTACAGCTGTTTCCATCTCTTCCATGTTTTTTGCCCTTTTCTCTGCCATTTTCAGGTGGCAGTAGGTTAGTAGCTATAGCTATGAAGGCATATAATCTCTCCAATCTTAATCCTCATTTCACAAATACATTAAATTATAATACTGTCTTTATTATGGGAACGCAACAATACAATGGACCCCAAACAATACACTCTATTTTATCATGTGGTTGTCACGACCAACCGCTACCTGCATTGTAATTTAAAATGTAGCGCTGCAGGCTGCACTTTGGTAAATTTGTGTGATTTTAGGGAGTTTTGACAAAAGAGAATTTGCCAGCAGTGGAGCAATGAATGGACTTTTTGAGGGAAAAATGGTGGAAGCGTGCAGTCCAAACTCAACAAGTAAATATGAAATCCACCCAGATGACTAAGTTGTTTGTACCATGCTGTAAGGGGCATCACTGAGCTATGATCTGATCAGTGTTTTGAAAACAATTCTGATAATGCTGCAGAATTAAGACAAGGTGGCACACAGGCATGGCTCCAACTGAAATCAGCTGGAAAATTAACTCTGCTTGGGCGGCAGTAGCTCAGTCTGTATGGACTGGGCCTTGGAACTAATTGGTCGCCGGTTCACTTCCTGATTGGACCAGAAAAAAAAGTGCGTGGACTGGTAGCTGGAGAGGTGCCAGTTCACGTCCACTGCCGAGGTGCCTTTGAGCAAGGCACCGTACCCCGACCGGCAGGCAGCCTCTTTCCTCTGGCACCTCTCCCAATACATGTGCATGTGTGCACCTATACCTGAATGTATTTGTACTGTGTGTGTGTAAACAGAGTGGAACAAATGTCCCCCTAATGGGATCAATAAAGGTTCATAATCTTCTTCATTTTCTTAATATTGAAGGTATTGTGAACTAATTATCTACAGTAAAAGACTGTACATTTTACTTATCCTTATCTATACTGAATTATAAAGCTATTCTTGGTGTTCTTCCACCTTATCTATGGATTTCTATCATCTGGAAAAATACAGGACCTCATACTGTAGGCTTTGCTCCGAGGTCTGTTCCATAATGAGCTGGGGAAAAGGTGTCTAGTTATGGTGCTCCATTTGCTTGGAACAAGCTGCAATATGAGCTGAAACTTAGGGAGCTGGTCTTCATTAACATTTCAAAGTTCTAAATACCTGACTAACTTACTTACTTTATTACTTATTTATGTGATATTTGCGGGTACTTTCACATGCTAACTGGCTATTTATCCTGAAAATTGACATTAGCAGTACACTAAGCTATGCTGCGTAGTGATGGGAATTACGGCTCTTTGAAGGGAGCCGGATCTTGTGGCTCCGTTCCTTTCCGAGAGCCGTTCAAAAGAGCTGTTCAAAAGAGCCGTTCAAAAGAGCCGTTTTTTTTTAAGGGGGCGGGGCATCTCTCAGCCAGCCAAACTACTACTCAAGCAGCATGCGTTATGCCATCATCTATAGCAAATTTGCATTCAGGAAAGCAAGTTCCTAGGCAAGTGGATTTATGGCAGGCAGTAAACCAACGATAAAAAGAACGGCTCTCACCAAGTAGGACTCGGTTCCTTTCGTTCGTACCAAAGAGCCCCTCAAAATAATCGGATCGTTCGCGAACTTCACATCACTAATGCTGCGAGACAATGTGTAACATATTTTAAGTAATGTGGTTGTTCTTCAAATTAATGCCATTTATGTAGTTGCTGAAATACTTAACAGTAAGCTGATTATTTGCTCCTTTTTAATATCGGAGTAAACTCCCATGCAATATATTATATTCATCATAATCCCAAAATACATGTCTTAATCACTGAGACAGGTGGTTGTATTACTCTATCATTTCAGTATCATTTCAGTATCACAACTTGATGCACCTCTTGTTTCGAAACAAGACACTTGTGCCTGATTTTTACCATGAAACTATCTGCAATCACACCATCTGCTCGGCTATAAACACGGCACTCTACAAACCCACACAAGATTGTCTGTGTTTAAGAGTTAATAACAGTAAATCATGGCATTCATCTGCCCAACTCAATCACTCCTTTACAATGTGTATGAATAAAACATTGTCTCTAATCGTACAAGACACAAGTGATGGTAGGTCAGATCAGATGTTAAAGGTCACAGGCTAACGTCCACTCCTATTGGCTGAATGTACTCTCACAAGCAATCGGTGTGTGATCAATACCAATAGCAAGCAGCGCTGGTATCATGGTGACAATTACAGGTTTGGAGATTGCGCAGCCTTGCATTCAATAGGCTGTCAATGAGCATTTGGCAGAGCATCTCGAGCTGTGTGATTTGGTCAAGCCATAAATAAAGACAGCTACACTGCAATTTTCATAACTGAAGAGCCTGGCTGTGGGTTGTACTGCAGCCAGCTATTTGTCCGTAGGATTTAGCCAAATGCTTCTGTGATTCTATGTGTGTATGTGCTGATGGGTATAGGTTTGGGTCAAACAGAAACTGTGTGAACACATTTTGCACAATTGTTGTATCTTTTATTGTTTCTCACAAAGTACTTGTGAAGACAAACGTAAAACACTTTGTTTATGATTTACAAAGTTTATGCATGAATACATAGCTAACATTATGTGAAAATAAATGGTCTACAAAGGCTAAAATCCCTGTATACCCTTCAGAGGGAGTTTCTCTCCCACACACTCCCTCCCCCCTGCCTGAAACACCTCCATTTGGACTCCTTTGTTTACTTCCGTAACATAGTGACACCACTTTGTAAAACTTGCGCTTATATTAGCTAGCGCTCCAACACATTGTGCGTCGTGATAGGCTAAGTGGCGGGACATGTATAAGCGGTTGAACAATCTCAACAGAGCTGGCCAGCTAACCAATCAGAGCAGACTTGGCTCTGGTTTCAGACAGAGGGTGAAAAGAGGTGCTGCAGCACAGGCAGTATGAGAACAATAAAGAGATTTTTGAACATTAAAGCATGGAGACATGCCAAAAATGAGCATAATATGTCCTCTTTAGAAAGGGGACTGTAACAAAGTGTACTGATGATGATGTCAATCCGCTAAGAACAGATTTGCCTGTTTTTATATACTCAAAGACTTGCATAGAAGATTCCCAATAAGTAATTATGCCAACTGTATTGGATCCAAAACAGTGGCAGTAGTAGTATTGTAGCAGTTTGTTGTGGTAGTAAACAGAGGCTGGTGGGTAATGTATGCTACGTAAACTTAATCCTTCCTTAAATGATTGTTTTCTATATTATTGTGCACCACATATTTGTAGACTTGGTAGATGCTACAGTTTACATTCAACAATTAATTAATTAATTAATTAATAGAGGAATGAAATGTCCAGCCACTTCACATTGCATCCTGTATAAAAAAAAGGTTACTGATCATAATCAAAGAATATTCATATCATGTATTAATCAGAGCACCCTCAATAAAACATACCTTAGCCTCACACAGTAGGAATCATAGTAATGACAGTCTTCAATTAACTTTATATTTCCTATCAAAGGAAGTAATCCTGATTAAGGTCATTCTAATAATGTTGTCAACTACCCAACATACATACTGTAAGAATGAATGTCCAAACAATAGCGACTGACCCTACGAGCAGCCTGTGCTTGTATGGCTGAATAGTGACAATCCAAGCTAAAGTGTTCAGCTCCTCATGTATCATAAACTCTTGACATGGCCCCAGCTTCCTCCCAGGAAAAAGGAAGAGGGATTCGGGGCCCGAGCAGTTTCCCAAAGATCACAGCATTTCAATAATATGAGTTGAAGGCACCTTTCTTAGCAAGCTGAAGAGATTAAAAATTGCAAAACGTGTAAACGTCTTTAAGAAGCTGAGGCTCAGTGATAAAACGTGATGCGTGCCTCTGAGGTTGAGAAGAAGGCGGGGAAGGCAGACGGAAGGAAACACATAGACTTTGGCAAATGTGGTCTCAACAGGATGTTCTGGGCCGGGTTATACCTTCACTTTGACTGCTAGCCTTTTTACGGATGCTGGTAAGCCTTCAATTAAATGACGGCTACCTTTTTCAAGTCACTAATCCTCTTACAGTTTGGAACCCTAACCCTTTGCCATGCGGAAAATACACACACATGCTCAGGCATGGTGTGTGTGTGTGTGTGTGTGTCTTACCCTCCTGCTGCCTGTCTTGCAGTCCTCCTGCCTTCTGAAGTTGACAAAAGAGGCTGTTCATGTCACAAACTGAGCCTGGAGGTAAAGTCTGCATGAAGGAAATAAGCGTATGTGGCAAGCTGGAACGTATATCATACATAAACATGAAGGTCGAGACAATATATATAATGCGTGTAGCCATCTTTAGAGTTAAACATGCAGAAATAGTAATAAAACTGTTCATATTCATACAATCATTAGTGGGAGTTAGCAGTGGCGGCCGGCCCATAGGGGCGCTAGGGGCGCCGCCCCCCCTCTTCCAACCCTGTCTCCTAGAAATTACGTTCCCACAAAACTAAACTGCATTCTCAAATACGTTTCGCAAGAAACGTATTTCCTTCCACGTTACGTTTGTTATGAACATATCTTAAATACGTTTATTTTCTACATATCTTCTAGAAACCTATTTTCTCCCACATGACGTTTGTTATGAACGTATCTCAAATACGTTTGCTTTCTACCTATATTTGCCATTTCTTTTCTAGCTTATAATAATGATAATAGTAATTTATTAATATCATTTTAGAGCAAACTTATTTTCGCGCTGGCTGGCGGCTCACTGTTCAGTTTACCAAATCCGTTATTATGCTGGTTAATGGTTAATAATCACAATATTGTTTGTAGTCGTTTCATACAGCATTCTCAATTACGTTTAACAAGAAACGTATTTTGTCCCACGTTACGTTTGTTCTGAACATATCTTAAATAGGTTTGCTTTCTACCTATCTTTGACATTTCTTTTCTAGCTTATAATAATGATAATAGTAATTTATTAATATCATTTTAGAGCACACATTTGAAATCGACGATCGGGCTTGATATCCTATGGTTAAATTAAAATCAGTAGGCGAGGCTGTAATTTCGCCAGCTGGAGGCAGAGTTTTAACATCCCAAAAAGCTGCTGTGTCGTTTATTGCACCTCAAACACCTCAAACTTCCTCTAAGGACAGCAGAAGAGCTCTGTGGCTTAAGGCTTGATCGCCGTTCAAATGACAGCGTTGGTTTCCCCAAAAGTGGGTGGGGCTGTAAAGTGACGTAGATTTTACTCTCATCTATTATTCAAAACCATTCTATTTATTCTAACGTAAATTACATGCCAGTGTTTTATCTTTTTATTAAGCGATTTGTTTCTGTTGTTTAACTCATAGATATATATAAACATATGTTTTTATATATATCTATGGTTTAACTGGGAATGTTTTCACATTGAACCGGTAGTACGTCACTTCACTTTGTCTTCTTCGTCCCTTTTACGTTCCAGACAATGCATGGCTCAGCGTAACAGACTGAACAGCGACCCCAGGTGTGTCTACATTGGAATTACATCTTCATTACTGAAGGAAAAATACTTTACCTAGTGTTTGTTAACTGGGTTTTTAATGCAGTTGGCTTTTCTTAATGGTTACAATATTGCTATGAGTTACAGTATATCTGAAGCAAATTATGTTTCTGAAGATGTGTAGTCAATTCCACCCTTCAATGTAGCATAAATGTGAACTCTCATTACAGGAACAATACCGGAAACAGACGTAGGAAAGATCCTCAGCTCGCTGATTGGATGTTTTAGCCGCAATGCACGTTGGGATATGGTGTTTATGCGATGTGAAATCCGAAAACATTAAAAAAAATAATAATAATACTTTATTCCGAGTGTTCTTGCTTTTCTTGAAAGTCATCACATAACGGCATTGTAATACACGGTTCGGCTGCATTAAATATTACACATCTGCCGTAGTTCTTTATTTATAGAGCCCTGATGAGAAGACTTCTGGACAAACAGGAAGAACTGCCGCCGAAACTGAATACGTGACGTGGATCATAAATATATCAACAATTAAACAACATCTTACATTTCTTTTCACAAAATACGTCTCCTTGCAGTATCAATACTAATTCGGCTGACTTTTATATTTGATCCAATTGGTAGATAGGTTATATTTACACCATAACGGTGCACAGCTGATAGAAAAGGACTTGTAGTTTTTAAAGATATTACTGATTTTCTTTGAATATAAGAATGTAAATACTGAGTTGAGAGAATAGTCAGGGGATTTGGGTGATGGGAGACACATCTATGGAATCACAATTTCAATAGCTTACCATTAAATGACGGATATACCTTTCTGTCTGTGATGTTTTACAAATCAGATATTAATGTGTAGAAGTAAACATGAGAAATAATATAGCAATATCCTGTACAATTATGTAAAAACATGAATACAACTACACATCTTCAGATGTTATACATACATAAGTGTCCTACACTAATAATACAAAGTTATTATTAGTATACTGTGTGTACCTTGTGTGCACCGCCTAGTGGTTAAAGCACGTTATTTAATTATTTTTGTTGAATAATGTTATTTTTGTTCAATAATGTTATTTGATGAATAAAATATTAAGAGTACATACTTTCATAGGGGGAAAGTAGAAGGTCAATGATAGAAATATAGAATATAAAAAATCAAGAAGATACTGTAAGTGATCTCTACAATAAAACAGTTTAGTGCCTGATGTACAAAGATATTAATATGAGGATGTGCAAAACAGACAAACTAATTAACCTTTATTAACACATTAAAGAATACTTTAGGTTTTCTTTCAAATAAGAAAAAAGCTTTGGGGGTATCTATCTACAGATAAATATTAAGCCTGACAAAGTACTTAACGTCTAATATATTGCTTTCCTGCCATGTTAACTGTGTTGAAGCACTTATTTTAACTGATATTATATATATATTAATTATACTCTTATGTATGTAGATAGTATAAGACATGTGCAGAATTTGAGTTTAATGGTGGAGGAATACACACATATTGATAGATGTCTTGTAATGCACTGTTGAGGAACCTGTGAACCAAGTTTTTCATTAATTGCATAACTTCAACATAGTGGTGTATATGATATGTCAATAAACCTTAGAAAATCTTGAAAGGGATGTGCAAAATAGCTATTATATACAGTTTTTAATTAACTATTAGTAGAGAATAACGAGTAATGAATATACTTTATAGAGATCTGCAGATAAATGTTTAGTCTTCTCAAGCACCAACTAATATCTCTCCTGATTGTTGGCACTTGACAATCACCTTTCCCTGAATTTTACTCAGGTGTAACTAAAGTCTGCTTTAAGGGTTGTTTATATTTCACATCATTAATCAGAATCTGCAAAGTAACTAAAATAAATGTAGTGGAGTAAAAATACCAGGTTAACCTCTGAATTGTAGTGGAGTAGAATTACAAAGTAACAATGAGCTGGCATGTGGGTATATATTAATGCTTCCCATTATGGACACAAGCGATTTTCACCCATTTATTAATTACATGTTTTACATTTGTACACACCAATTTGTTTCCTATCCCCTAAACCTCCAGGGCTGTACACAGTTTAATACTGTCAACTTCTAATTTTGGGAAAAACGAAAACGTCTTTTAAAACTACAATTCCCAGTAGAGACGTGCCATAGAACATGTTGCGAAACACAATAGCCAGCATGTGTAGTTCTGGGGGGGGCGTTCGAGTCCAGTTTTGGAAAGTCTGCCGTGGTTTCGTTCCATTTCAAAGAGCTGTTTGGCGCTCGGCGTAACCTTGGCGCACTGCCACTCCAACATCCAATCCCAGAGCTTGAAGATTAATCACGGGGTTTGTCAACGGGACTGTAGTCCCAAACGATAGCTGGGGATTATGGGTAGTGTAGTGTCTTCGGCCATCCTAAACTCTGATTTTTTTTTTCGGATTTCATATCGCATTAACACCATATCCCGACGTGCATTGCGGCTAAAACATCCAATCAGCGAGCTGATGATCTTTCCTACGTCACTTTACAGCCCTGCCCACTTTTGGGGAAACCAGCTGTCATTTGAACGGCGAGCAAGCCTGAAGCCACAGAGCTCTTCTGTTGTATACTGTCCTTTCTTCTTAGAGGAAGTACAGAAACACGTAACTCTGGATTTGTTTTAATGTTTGAGGTGCAATAAACGACACAGCAGCTTTTTGGCATGTTAAAACTATTATTTTCTGCCTCCAGCTGGCGAAATTACAGCCTCGCCTACTGATTTTAATTTAACCATAGGATATCAAGCCCGATCGTCAATTTCAAATGTGTGCTCTAAAATGATATTAATAAATTGAGAATGCAGTTTAGTTTTGTGGGAACGTAATTTCTAGGAGACAGGGTTGCCTCTTCCCACATGTTTGATTGTCATTAAAAATTTTAAAAAAATAAAAAGAAATATAAAAAAGAAATATTTCTTTTTAATATTTTTTTTTAATGAACAAGGTAAATATTATATAGTTGGTATCAGTAAAATGTATAATCTACAATAAAATCTCGTTTAAAATGGTGTTACGATGTCTAAAGTTACTGATAAGTCACATGTTTCCTGCCTGGCCGCAGCGTGTATCATTACCCTCTCTCGTCTGGGCGCTAAGAAAGGAGCCCTCAGCCAGTGCAGCAGCAGCCAACACATTGCTGACTGTTGCTATCTGTAAACTATGCCGCCGAAACATAATTTCAGCCAATCAGCGTCGTCAGATCTGATGGTCATAGGGCGCCCTGTCAGCGCCCTGTGTGTCTGTGAGTTGTTTGGACTCGTATCCAAGGTGACGCTACAGTAGTTGTCGAGGATGGCTGCGTCTGCAGGTGGAGACTCCGGGTGCTAGTGGATTGCCGGAGCTGTAGATTAACATTTACATGCTTATTGTAGTTGTAAGGGCAATGCCTGTAGCACCATGGAGCATATGTGTGGGCTGGACCTGTATTTTACAGGAAAGGAGTGACCAGAGGGTCGAGTTGTCGATTCTTGTTCAGTTTTCTGTGACTATCTTCCTCACCCTCTCACGGCCCGTCCACACAGCAGCGTTAAAAAAAATCTTCCAACGCTTCTGCCCATTCACTTTGAATGGGGTGACGTCACTTTGCCTCACTTTTCGCCTAACTGCATTGTGGGAAGCAAAGCGGAGATTTCCAGGCATCTCAGGATTCAAAATTGAGCAATGTTCAACTTTTGAAGCCTCGGCAGAAGCATCAGCCAATCAAATCCCGTTTATGCCAATCTGCCAGTACAAGCGCTAGCCAATCAAACCGCGTGTATGCTGGGAGAGACATACCGCAGATCATTTCCTCATATTCCAAAAAATGGAGGAGAAATTAATTATAGCGGTAGGGAATCACCCGGTGCTTTATGACCAGTCCCTATTTACCTACCGGGATACAAACCGGAGGAGCCAGGCATGGAGGGAGGTGGCAGAGACAGTGGTATGTTTTCGCCTGTTTGGGGAGTTTATATCCAGTTTACTTCAGGCTTTTTTGCTTTGTATGTCGGGGGCGGGAGATTCATGTGATTGGTTGTTGGTCGCGTTGCTCGCAAAAAATCCCCAAGCTTCAGATACGCCCACCTCCAAGATTTTTTTAACGCTGCTGTGTGGACGTACCGTCAGACTTTGAGTTGCACGCGCTGCTAAAGAGACCATGCTACCATGGAAACCAAACAATGGTGTATTAAAGTCCGAGTGGAAACAGTCGTGAGTAAATCTGATTTTGTCAGAAATCGGGAGAAATATGACCCCGGGAGGAAACCGGGAGAGGGCAATGAAATCGGGAGGGTTGGCAAGTATGGCACGCACGCACACACACACACACACACACACACACACACACACACACACACACACACACACACACACACACACACACACACACACACACACACACACACACACACACACACACACACACACACACACACACACACACACACACACAGTATTTAGTCTCCTGATTTTAAATGGGAATTAAATCATTTGAGTGTTCCCAAAGCACCGGCGTTCTGCAGTTTGTGTGGGCCTACTGTACTGTTGCACAGTTTATACTGTAGAAAACTATGTCCAGGACAAGGTATTTGGAAGTTTTGGAAGATTCATAGCTAACCACACTGAAGATTATGGATTATCTCATATTTTTAAGCCTCAATTTGTCCGAAAAGCGATGGAAAACATACAATATTCCAATACGAAACAAAGCGGGGCGAAAATAAAAAGTGTGCAGTCCTGTGTCTCCACAAGCTCTGTGTGTGCGCAGGCCTACACAAACATTTTTGGAAGACAAAGAGATATCAGCTTTAAAGAGCCATCCCATGCGGCAGCCATCTTTTCCAACTATGCCGTCTTATGGTTGGGATCCGTTGAAGCGAAGGCCAGAGACGAAAAGGTCTTAGGGAGAGGAAAGAGTCAAACAAAGGGAGCTGTCAACTTTTACTGACTTGACTTTCACAATTCGGTGTTAAGCTGACCAGGAGTGATGGATCATGGGAAATTGAGTCCAAAAGGAGGTGCACACTCTGTGTGAGTGACAGAACATTGGATACAGTCAACATATACAGTACAAACCTGACCTTGGCTATGTTCATGCAGCAGTACTGCTAGCATCAAAGTTTGGGCACTGCATTTTGCATAAAGTTGTTTTCTTAATCTACTCTCAAATGTTACTTGAGCGTACAGTAGGGCACTTTGTGCGCACGTGAAGTACACGTGAGCCAGGTGTTTCTTACACTCTAGTTTCCAGTTCTTTTATTTAAAAATGCATTCTATTACTGTATGTCACGATACCGAATGGAATCCAATTAATAATTTATGTCAGGAATAGGCCAATGTCAAATTGTTGTAAAGACCTTCAGGATAACAACATTATATGTAGATTGTAAATGCAAATACAATACATAGAGACATTTTCAATTGTTGCCAAACCGCTAGGACCTAAGCCACACAACCTCCTCTCCTCCATGGAGCCCTAGGAGGACAGACTACACAGGACAAGCACTTAAATCACACCGGTAGGAGAAAACCGCAAGCACACAAAGGGAGTGGGAGACCTTAACCTTAAAATTATGTGTCAAGGACCTTTTAAAGGTGGGGTAGGTAATTCACTTCAGAAACACTTTTTGTTATATTCCATGGAATGCTCTTAACATCCCGTTAGCAATGAATACATGAAATGCTTTGACAATAAATACATAAACAATTTTCATCTGTGGAAGCCGTAGCGCTGTTAAAAGCACGACCAATTATTTTAGCCGGCCCGGCAGAGAATAATTAGCGATACAGGGAGAGAAGCGGAGAGGAGAGTGAACAGGCGTGTTAGCGGCAGACACGGAGAGACAAATAATGACACATGGCGCTCTCCAAGAAGAGGAAAGTGGACAGTGAGAACAGAGCTTTTAACCCTGAGTGGACGGACTCATTCATGTTCATCCTGCCCACTGGGAGCACAGAGCCAGTGTGTCTCATGTGTTCAGAGACCGTGGCGCTCATTAAAAGTGCCAAAACGCCACTATGAGACAAAACACAAAGTGTTTGACCAAACATTCCCTCTCAAGTCAGAACTGAGGTCACAAAAAATAAGCAGTCTCAGAGCCCAATATGATCAGTCCACCAGGATCAAAATTAAAACTAAATATCGTTCCAGGGCAGGCTAACCGAGGCTAACCAATGAGCACCTGCATGTATGTATGAGAATGGCCCTGACACCATTTCAGCCCAGATTTACAAACTCCTGGCAGGACAAGCTCAAGCTCAATTCTCGCACTGAATTAAAAAAAAAGTGAGTGAGGGACTGCAATATAAGAGGGAAAGAAAGAGAAACTTTAAAACTGTTCAATTGTCATGATGTGTAAAGACTGATATTGTTCTATAATCGTCTGAAACTGTTAATGTTAGGTAGCGTGGAAAAAGGTAGGACCCAAATGCAGACTACAAAAAGGAAAAAGGTCTATAAACAAAAACGAGCTTTATTACAAAAGCTTATGACAAAAAACATGACTTGAAACAAAACGAAAGCACAAGGAAAAAACATTTACCGAAAGACTGACCGTGACTGACATGGAGGGAGACAGGAAAAACCAACAATGAACCGACAAGGCACACAGGGGAAGACAAGACTAAATACAGAGAGGGGTAATCACAAGACAAGACACAGCTGGGGTAAGGGAGGCAGAAACACAAGGG
This sequence comes from Trematomus bernacchii, assembly GCF_902827165.1. Lineage (NCBI taxonomy): Eukaryota > Metazoa > Chordata > Actinopteri > Perciformes > Nototheniidae > Trematomus > Trematomus bernacchii. The sequence goes on along the minus strand of NW_022987851.1, from coordinate 1,513,694 downwards.
CAACAGGTGAACACAATCAGACACACCAGGGAAACTAACGACAGGAAGGCAAACACAGGAAGAAGGAACAGAGAAGACACAAGGAGGAAAACATTTCAAAACAAAGGTGGAAAATGAAAACATAAATACAAAACCGTAACAGAACCCCCCCCCTCAAGGGACGGATTCCAGACGTCCCAAGAAAACCCCAAAAAGTCCAAAACCTCTAGTAGGGTGGGCGGAGGGGGCCCGGAGGAGGGACGCACAACCAGGACCAAAAGGGTGGGTGGAGGGGGTCCGGAGGACGGGCCCGGAAGGGGTCCCAGGCGGACGGCCCGGGGGCAAGGCAGAGTCCAAAAAGGGGCGAAGGCCACAGCGGGCGAACTCAGGGGCCCGGGCATGAGAGCGAAGGCAGTGGCTGGAAGAGTCAGGAGGCCGGGCTCCAGGGCGAAGACCACGGCTGGGGAATTCAAGGGGCCGGGCTCGAGGGCGAAGACCGCGGCCGGGGAACTCAGGAGGCCGGGCTCGAGGGCGAAGACCGCGGCACTCAGGGGGCCGGGCTCGAGGGCGAACAAGAAGGCGGCGACGGGACAGCTCCGGAGGACGGGCAGGAAGGCGCTGACGGGACAGCTCCGGAGGCCGGGCAGGAAGGTGCTGACGGGACAACTCCGGAGGACGGGCAGGAAGGCCATGACGGGACAGCTCCGGAGGACGGGCAGGAAGGCGCCGACGGGACAGCACCGGAGGCCAGGCAGGAAGGCGCTGATGGGACAGCTCCGGAGGCCGGGCTCGAAGGCGCTGACGGGACAGCTCCGGAGGCCGGGCTCGAAGGTGCTGACGGGACAACTCCGGAGGATGGGCAGGACCCAGTATCGGCCGGACAGGAACCGGAGCCGCCGGGACAGGCGTAGACGGGATCCTGAACATGACATGGGCTGGTGTCAATGGGACCCCGGATGGAGCAAGGGCTGGTGTCGACTGGACCCCCAACCGAACAGGACACAGAGTTGGCAGGACCCCCGGTGGAACAGGTGTCGGCGGGACCTCCAACAGGACAGGACACAGAGTTGGCAGGAACCCCGGCGGGACAGGTGTCGGCGGGACCCCCAACAGGACAGGATATGGTGTAGGCAGGAAATCTGGCGGAGCAGGTGTCGGCGGGACCCCCAACAGGACAGGATCTGGTGTTGGCAGGAAACCCGGCGGAGCAGTAGTCGGCGGGACCCCCAACGGGACAGGACATGGGGTTGGCAGGACCCCCAACGATACTGGACGTGGAGTTGGCAGGACCCTCAGCGGAACCCCCAACGGCACAGGACAAAGGGTTGGCAAGACCCCCGGCAGAAGAGTAGTCGGCGGGACCCCCAATGGGACAGGACATGGAGTTGGCAAGACCCCCGGCAGGAGAGTAGTCGGCGGAACCTCCAACAGCACAGGACATAGGGTTGGCAGGACCCCCGGCAGAAGAGTAGTTGGCGGGACCCCCAATGGGACAGGACATGGAGTTGGCAAGACCCCCGGCAGGAGAGTAGTGGGCGGGACCTCCAACAGCACAGGACATAGGATTGGCAGGACCCCCGGCAGAAGAGTAGTCGGCGGGACCCCCAACGGGACAGGACATAGGATTGGCAAGACCCCCGGCAGAAGAGTAGTCGGCGGCACCTCCAACGGCACAGGACATAGGGTTGGCAGGACCCCCGGCAGAAGAGTAGTCGGCGGGACCCCCAATGGGACAGGACATGGAGTTGGCAAGACCCCCGGCAGGAGAGTAGTCGGCGGGACCTCCAACGGCACAGGACATAGGGTTGGCAGGACCCCCGGCAGAAGAGTAGTCGGCGGGACCTCCAACGGTACAGGACATGGGGTAGGAGTCGGCCGTAGAGCCAACAGGACACGGGGGGCTGGAGTCGGCCGGACCACCGACAGGACACGAGGGGCTGGAGTGGGCCGAACCACTGACAAAACACGGGGGGCTGGCGTCGGCCGGGGAGCCAGTACTGGAGCAGAAACTGAAGCCGGAACCATGGCTGCTGGGGCCGGAACTGGGGCCGGAACCATGGCTGCTGGGGCCAGAACTGGGGCCGGAACCATGGCTGCTGGGGCTGGAACAATGGCTGCTGGGGTCAGATCTGGAGCTGGAACCATGGCTGCTGGGGCCAGAACTGGGGCTGGAACCATGGCTTCTGGGACCAGAACTGGGGCTGAAACCATGGCTGCTGGGGCACGGGCTGGAATGCTGGCCCTGCGTCTCTTAGAGGCCTTTTGGAGACGCCGTGGACCTCCAACAGGACAGTAGTCGGATCCCAGGAAAGGGTTAGAGGCTTGAGAAAAGCTTCCAGGACTACATGTAAAATGTTGTAGCCACTCAGGCAACAAACCCCTGAGCCAGGGCTTGCGAGCAACCTCCTGGCGTGCCTCCTTCAAAGCAGCCACTCTACCCCGTATAGATGTGGCGTCATACCAGGTATAAAAAAGGTACTCTAGAGCAGTGGTTCTCAACTGGTGGGTCGCGACCCAAAAGTGGGTCGCGGACCCGTTTCAAGTGGGTCGCGGATGTGTGAGTGAAGAAAAAAAAGTTGAAAAAAAAAATTGCAATTTTTTTTTTTTTTTGGGGGGGAAAAAATGCAAACTTTTATTTTGAAGGACCGATTTTCTAACGCTGTGCATGCAGTAGGCGTTGGACTGGAAGTACCGGAGACCATAAATGGTTTTGAAAACGTCTGTCACGTAGTGATCATCTTCTCAATAAAACATCTCTGCTGATGTTTTTTCGAGTCTTCTGGCCAATCAGATTCAAGATTGTTGCCAGAAGTCCCCACGGAGAATAACTGCGGTAGAACTCTTCTTTATACATCCATGGGTACAACTTCAGATAAAAATGAACACATAATGAAATATGACCCCCGGTTTGATGATTGACAGGTCACAGAACAATGGGAGGAAATAAAGTAAATCACACAGACTATCTCCTCTTCTCGCAGCAAGATGTCAGAACTCAGTGAAAAACAAACAATGGCATAAAATATTATTAATATGTCGGGTAGTAATAGATTTATTTATTTTCTTCTCAGAGTGTACCAGAATGCGTAGTTTATGTTAGTATTTCTAAAAATCTCCTGGGGGAGAATCCCCCCAGACCCCCCTGCTGGGGTTGGGTTTTCAGCATGTGTGCCTTTTTATATAGTTCAGCTTTGATTCCATCATCTCATTAAACCTTGTTTAAAAGCATACTTTAGTTCTGTGAAGGGATATAAGGGATATATGCACTGTACTTCACTTTTATTAATATTGTATTCTCAAAAGCGTATATATATTACAGCACGATTTTTTGTTGAATAGATTTGAGTGCTTCAAAATGTTGGGTCGCGATGTATTGACCAAGTAAAAAGTGGGTCCCGAGGCCTAACCAGTTGAGAACCACTGCTCTAGAGAGTACCCAAGACGTTCCGCCTGTAGCAACAAAAAATCAGAGTCTGCCGAGTCCAATTCTGGTCGGTTCATTCTGTTAGGTAGCGTGGAAAAAGGTAGGACCCAAATGCAGACTACAAAAAGGAAAAAGGTCTATAAACAAAAACGAGCTTTATTACAAAAGCTTATGACAAAAAACATGACTTGAAACAAAACGAAAGCACAAGGAAAAAACATTTACCGAAAGACTGACCGTGACTGACATGGAGGGAGACAGGAAAAACCAACAATGAACCGACAAGGCACACAGGGGAAGACAAGACTAAATACAGAGAGGGGTAATCACAAGACAAGACACAGCTGGGGTAAGGGAGGCAGAAACACAAGGGCAACAGGTGAACACAATCAGACACACCAGGGAAACTAACGACAGGAAGGCAAACACAGGAAGAAGGAACAGAGAAGACACAAGGAGGAAAACATTTCAAAACAAAGGTGGAAAATGAAAACATAAATACAAAACCGTAACAGTTAAGTCATGATGTGAAACGGTTAACAAAGAAAAAGGGAAACTCAAGCTGCTGCTACACTTTATTTTATTTATCTAAAATTAAGCACTTTTAAGATGCACATATTTTCAAAAGCTATTTTATTTATTTTCTCTATTTTATTTTTAAATGCTGCCCGAGAGGAACATTACACATATCCACAGTATTTACTGTATATCTGTATAGTTCAATGTTAATTGACAATAAATATTGTTGTTTTTTAATTGCACTTTCTTTATTTGATTGGCAGTCAGTTGTTGATGACATGCAGACGTTGATAAAGCTACAGGCTACTTCAATATATATCACACTAATTCATAAAGCAAGTTAGACATTTTGATGTTCCGGACCTTTGCATGGGGACATTTTCTCTTACTGGACCTCGTTGAATTTTAGTTGAATACCCCTGGTATAGAGAGAACACACTTTATTGTCTTTGATTTACTTTGCTTTTACTTTGATGATTTGAGAACCTGAAATTGCTTGCTGTCCGAATTCTCAAATGGTCAAACTTATTTTCCTCCTCTTTTATATTTTTGGTTAATTTGACAAATGTTGATGACTCTTGGTCTGCCCCATGTCGTCATCATCTTTCCATCAATGCTTGTTGTTGAATTGAGCCCAAAGAACATCGCCTTCTAAAAACAGTGAACGCATTCAAACTCACAAAACAGACTTAATTTGAAAATGGGGGGAAATTGGACTGCATCTCTTTTGGTGAAGTGTAAAAATAGAGGATATATACTTCTAAAGTTGCTTTTTTCTTACCCAAAGTGCCTTCATTATTTAAAAGCAGGAAGTGAAGAATCTTGGGTCATTCAGAAAAGCACCTCAAGGTTTTATTTGTAATGTTTCAACCCATATTGACATCCTAACACATTCCTTATTAAACCTTACATTTCTCCTATGAATGCTATGGTGCTGATTGATTATCTTGCACCATTTATCTGTGAATACATCATACTTACTGATGCATTCAGTACAGCACCACTCATAAAAGTCAGAAATGTAAATGCATTTAATTGTCGAATTAATGTATTTGACTAGATTTCTACTTGGACGCTCTATTTTTCTTGTAATCGTGATCATAAGGACTTGTTATGATCCCTTTGAGTTCTATAAAGCCAGACACAAAGACAGCTGCTCCTCACTGAAGCTATTGATCAGGATAAGGCACAGCCCTCTGTAAAACGAGAGGTGTTCCCGCTATAATCAGCCAACACTGTGTATTGATTGGCCAGTGTCAAGCGAGTCGCCTAAAGGGAGGACACAGTCAGAGTCATGGGCAATTAATGTTCTCCATGCCACAGTGACAAGTCCTCTCTCCCCTCCTAGCCTTCCACTCTCTCTCCGTCAGGCAATTACAATTTATTGAAATGGGTTTATTGACACGATAAATATGCATCTGAATACTTGAAGGAGGCAGTCATATTAGCAAATTCACATTGCAGAAGGGGATTTTTCTAAAGACACTGTGACGACCCCTCCACACCACTAGGTGTTTCGTGGTCTCTCTCTCTTGTTTGCAGGTTCCAGTGCTGTGGGTGTTCATGGACTGACGAGCTGCACCTGGGCAGCTGCTATAATACAACCCATCGCGTTTCGGGAGGCTCTCTCTCATTCCTCTCGCACACTCCCTGTGTGAGCCTCGCGCCGCAGCTGTTTATGTTTGTGTCCACTAAATAAATTATTGTTATATTTTCATACCCCTCGTCTCGACTCCCAGCTTTTTGTTACAGCCCTAAGATGGCAGATAGATAGATAGATAGATAGATAGATAGATAGATAGATAGATAGATACTTTATTGATCCAAAAAAATCTTAAAATCTTAAAATCTTTGAAAAGAAAAAATATATATATACATATAAGTATACATATTTACAGTAGAAAGGACATGAACCACAAATAATACTCAACATTAAATGTTTTAGATAAGTTAGACTGTTAAAACTGTCACTATAAATGAGCGATATATTACAGTAGCAAATGTGCAAACACAATGCATATATATTGTAGAATTTTTGTAGACTCTAACCTGAGTTAGTGTTATCCATCAAGCTTAAAAAAATATAAGAAATTGAAACATTTTAAGGTTTTTCCCCTTTAGAAAGTTAAAGGTCACCTATTATGCAAAATCCACTTCTTCATGTCTTTTATACATCAACATGTGTCCCCTCTGTGGAAAGAGATTCTGAAAGTTTCAGGAACAAAGATTTGCTCTCTTTTCGTCCTGATCCATTTATATAAAAACCTGTCTGAAAATGAGCTGATCAGATTTTGGCCACTTTATGTCATAACAATTGTTTGGCTTGTTTAACCATTAGCCAATAACCAACCAAGGTAACCCCCCCCCTTATCACCTGAATCTCCTCCTAGAGCACCATTGTGTTCTTTTTAACCAAATATCTCTCAGAGGGGCGTGGGGAGGGGCTCCTTATTTTCATCTAAAGTAACAGACAGAGAATCAGCACTTTTGAAACAGGGCTGAAACAGAGGGGATTATGGGATGCTGCAATGATCTGTTTGGTATCTGGAGCCAAACACTTCAGAGACATGTTTTGTATATATCTGAGACCATTCATATATTGATGAAAAACAGTATAATAGGGGACCTTTAAAATGCTTGATTGTCAAGCTAGCATTTTTGTTTACATTTTGCAGGGTTGTTGAATTTAGATAAAATATAATCTATTTACTTGGGGTTTTCTCACTTTCAGGAAGCAACTGCTTTCTAATACTTCAAGAACCTGGATTTTTCGCCAAGACTTAGATGAGTGGTTAACAGGTCCTGGCTCTGTCCTAAGGTAACACCCATTGGTTCATCGGTGGAACTTGCAACGTTGGACTGTTTCTTGGCCTCACTGTGACCAATATGATAGCAATATAACTACAACCTTTTATTTTGCTCTTTGGTTTTTGCTCTGATTAAACAAATTACGACATACAGTATTTATTAGTCTGCTTTAGTTGCTTGCCATTTTGCCCTAAGCTAGCTCTTTCTAACCGTTTTTTAGTCCAGACACTTAGCTACCTGAAATAATTGTTGCTAGCTAAGTATTCAGATTGAGATACAGAAATAGTGTATTCCTTTTCACCTAAACTCATAGCAGAACGGCTCTAACAATATGGGGCGGAGTGGTGCAGTGGGCTGTGCGTTTGATCAACAGATCAAGGGGGTGTTGGGGATCTCCAGTTCGAAACCCGCTTCCGCCGCCACTGCGTCAGGCCGTTGTGTCCTTCACCCGAATTTGCTCCCGTGGGTATTGTCCACAGTACATGTATGATATTAATGTGTACTTGTAAAGCGCCTCGATGACTTTGAGGTGTGAAGATGGGCGGTGTGGCGCAGTGGGCTGTGCATTGATCAACAGGGCGAAACCCGCCGCTGCGTCTGTAAAGCCATTGTGTCCTTGGGCAAGACACTTCACCTGATTTTGCTCCTGTGGGTATTGTCCACAGTACATGACCATTACATGTATGTCTGATATGTCTGTGTAATGTGTATTTGTAAAGCGCTTTGGGTCATGGAAAAAGCGCTATAATAAATATAAGGAATTATTATTAACAATAACTATTTTGTCAATGTGAATTGGGTTTTTCACATCAGGCCATGCCTAATACAAGTCAAAATAAGGTAGACTGGTTCAACATCATGGTTAAAGGAATGCTAATGAAAATAAGGTTTCTCTAATGACCAATCAATGCTAAAAGGAGTAAACCTCATTATCTGTTAATATCAGTGCAAGCCTCTCAGAACAGCAGCCTGGCTGGAACACAGTGATATACTGTCTAATTTACAACGGCCCCTGTTTCCGTTTCAATCAAATCTCCAATATTAACACCAAGCAATAATTCCTTCTGCTTTATTACGAATGTAGCCTACCTAGTCGATAAATCAGCCGCCAGAAGCTGGTATAATTCACAGTGGAAATCAGGCATATTTTATACTGTCTGAGTCACACTGATAATGAACCATTATTTCAGCTTTATGTTCTTTCTGTGTAGAGAGAGCCACTTGAGTCTGTCCTCGTACTGCAGTGTTCTTTTTTCTATTTAACTTTAAAAAGAAACTTTGCTGAAAGCTTTGACATAGTTCACACAGGAAGCAGATTAGAACCCATTTATGGCTATTAAAATAATAAAAAGGTAAGGATTTTGAAGGACACTGGTGGTAAGTGCCTCAAAGCACAACAATGGGACTTTAACTGCATGATCTTGAGTAAATTGTTAGTTTTAAAGGTAATACATAATTCACATTTCACAAGTTCTAACTTGTCAAAGGAAAACCCTTTTTATATATTTATCCTGCGAGTAAATGTGGTTTAGGTAAAAGCTGAATAGATCTCATTACATGCAATGAGTTTGAAAAGTAATGATGCATCTCAGCATTCTCAATTCATTTCTCAAAGTTGGAGCTCTCAGCAGGAAGTTGTCCTTGTAAGGCCAATCCAGTCGGAAATACCAGTGGAGAATTCAGACACATTGCGTGTAAAGAAATAGTGATGTTAAACCTAATTGACAACTGTGAAAATGGTCTGTTAACATACTCCTGTCCAACATAATTTATAATAAACAGTCCGGGTTTCTGAGCATCTGCATATACTGTAGGCATGTATTGATACTTCATAATTTCATCATCACAAGAAATGGAAGTGGAACTTTAACTTTTAACCCAAATGCAAGAGACTACAGGCAACAGGAACATTCAAAAGAAAATACTTCAATTCCAGGCTTAATTCAGGCTAAGCTACTACAGATCTTCACATTACAAAACAAGGATCCGAAAATGATTGAACATAAAAGCAGGATTAAATACAAACTGATCTGATGAGGGGATAGAGTCCAGGTGGTCAGAAGGTCAGCTGGCTGCAGGGCAATAAGGCGGGAAAACGCGAGGAACAGGTAAAGTAGTTGATTGGCTTCGAAGACCAATGAGACTGAAAACAGAACAAAAATAATGGCAGTAAGTAAAAACAGACAGGACACAAGTGTAAATACTTTTCAAAATGAAACAGGAAACACATCAACCAAAACAAGGATCATGACAGACTTACTTCAACGGCTGAGAATAAACACATGCAATTCATCTTATCGATAACTATGGGAAACTAGAACAATGATATGTTAAATATGTTTAGGTGTGTTCATGTTGGCCTCTGCCGGGCTATTTGCCTCTTTTTGGTGCAGATGGAGTCCACACCGAGATGCAGTACATCAGGATACGTTTCACTGTGCATCACTAACATTTCAGATGAATGTATATTTAAAGCCTGAGAGTCTTTCCAGAATCTCGCTGTCGATAAACACTAGGGTGAGAAGAACCTCTTTCTCCTTATCTTTAGAAAGTCTACCGGAATCTTAAAGTATAATTGCATTAGGAATTATTCTGGTTTACATTACTTAAATGGATTCACTGATAACTATCATACTATGTCACTTTCTGCCATTACCCCTCAGGGGATCAAAAAAGGAGGATATTGTTATTTTATTTTATCTACTTTTTTCATCTCTTATCTTATCTCATTTAATCTGATTTTGATTCTGATTTGATCTTATCTTTAAAATACTGTGTGTGGCTGTGATGATGCGACAATCCCAAATAGTTGGTTGCTAAGTGATTACAGTTTCAAACACTGCTTGTATAGCCTGGTTTTTTTTCTGGACTGAGGGTAACAGCTTAAAGCAGCAGATAGAACGTTCTACTGAACTATTGTAGCGCTACGAGGTTCCTGATGAATGCTATGAAGTGCATTTCAACGCTGATGCAATTGTTTTATTGACATGTGAAACTACATTGTATCAACAGATCTTTCAAGTTAAGGGATTTGTTATTGCAACTTCTTCAAGCATCCCTGTAGGCTGAAAACTTCAATATAACATTATGCACTTCTTTGATTCATGTTTTTATTCACTACTGAACTATTCAACCCACATCATAAAACCTGACCCAGTAATACAGTGCTGAAATTGCCTTTTATAATAATAATAGTACACATAAAGTCACACTAGAAAATCATGTTACAAAAAGATGTTGTGAAAAGTCATGTGTGAACACGCCTTTAATGTGTGAGGACGCCATATTTTAATCTGTTACAGCAGCAAATATTGGCATTAAAAATGGAGAAGATAACAAAAAAACAACATCCACCTGTCTTGGAATATGCGCAATGAATAAATTATTTAACGCCTTAAGGTGGGACGTAAGCCTTCTCACTCTACACACAAGGCACATTTGTTACTGTTTATAATGCAGACAGCTGTGTTTTTGTGGAATATATACAACACATAAGGCATGTTTCAAACAGTAATAATGAAGATACTCTCCAAATTAGCAAGTATCATAAACCAGCATAGAAAGCAAACAATTCCACAAAACATTTTCAAACAAAGCCACTTGTCAGATCAAAGGTTCACCCATCGTGTCAGAAAGAACCCCATCTTAGGAACTAATTACATTATCAGAACTTGTCCTCACATCATTGGCGTCCGGTTCCAGTGACTTGATCAACAGTTGTATCGCTGTTTCTCGGCCCGGTTACTGATGGCTCTCTCTCAACTGCTGCCTATCTCATTACAGTAATGAACTTTATAATTACCTCCACCCCCTCAGAGAACAATGGAGGCCATTAAGAAACTGGGATTGGCTTTTATATCATGTACTTAGCTGCTGTAACCAGCAGCCATTTTCCATCTCAATAAACTCCCACATCCTTCAAGCTGTTGACAGCACTTTGAGTGATGGGGGTCAAAGCGTTTTCATGTTCAAACTTGGACTTAATATGCATCTCGGATGATACGATCACAAGTGGACAGCTCAGGTGTGAATGCACGCAAGATGCATTGAGTTCGCATTGCAATCCAACCGTCAGAGGTGGAAGAAGTACTCAGATCTTGTACTTCAGTAAAAGTAGAAGTACCAGAGTGAATACTTTATTACAAGTAATAGACCTGCAATCAAAATGTTACATTGACACTGCAGGGTAGCTTTGGAATTGTTCTCCAGGTGTAACTAAAGTCTTATTTAAGTGTTGTTTATATTTCACATCATTAAACAAAATCTGCAAAGTAACTAAAGGTAAATAATAAATGTATTATCTTTAAATTAAATAAATACCATGTCCCATCTTGGAAATTACCTAATTTTTAAGTTTTGTCCATGATAATTTACTATCTCGAATCATGTTAGGGAGTCTCATGGACTTCATTGATAGACACATAACTTTAACATTTACTCTAAATAAAAAAACAGATTTAACTAATTGGCTGTCAGAGATGGTTTATACATACAGTTCAAACATCCACATACATTACCCATTATGTGAGTATGATATTTGAGTAAATGATTATGTTCCACCAATGGACATCACCAAAGATAATGTATGTGATTGTGAACAGTATTAGTGTCACCATACCTGGGAAAAAGAGACAACGTATTGAATGGCTTGTATGGAGGTGTAAGGCTCTAATGGACTTCTCAATGTTCCCCAACAGAACCAGCCTAGAAGTTCTCAACAATGAACCTGTAA